>NW_027507764.1:422158867-422626367 GCF_037356315.1 Lithobates pipiens | reverse complement strand
AGAGCAGCACGTTTCTGCTGGTGCCTGATGAATTTTTGGATACACAAGATACGATGTCTGGTTCATAATCAGTCAAAACACTGAAAAAGTCCCACACATGTTGTATACTCAGGAGTAGCAGAATGTGTTTTTTTGGTGAAATTGTGGTTACATTTGGTGGCTGCATCTAAATGGCTATGCGCAGGAGGCCTAATTGAGCAGCCAGTCACGATGTCTCCGATCACCACCACACCAGTCCTTGTCGCCAGACCAGTGGCATGATGAGTTTTTTTGAAGATTTAATTTGTTTTGTCACAATTTTGTGGAAAGAAAATGAAAACCCATTTTTTTTTTTTTTTTTTTTTACACAAAGTTGTCAATTTATAGATATTTTTCACGCATTTTTCACGCACCGCATGGACATACTTAGATTCTCCCCCCCCCCCCCCCCCCCCAGTACAAGTGGCAGGCAAAGACTGGTTTAGACAACAGGCAGAAACATGGTCAATAACAGGCAGGGGTCACTACAGGCAGCAGGCAGAGGTAACACTGCACTGGTGTGGCGGTGATCAGGAACACTGATGGCTGCATTGGCTTTTGTGACACTGTACTAATGTGGTGGCAATCGGGGACACTGTTGATGGCTGCACTGCCTCTAGTGACTCTGGCACTGGTGTGGCTAACAATCAGGAACCTGGTTGCTTACTGCACTAGTCTGGCACCATTTTCACTGGTGTGGCAGCAGTCAGGAACACTGATGACTTACACTGGTCTGGCAGCACTGAACCTGGTGTGGCAGCAATCGGGAACAATGTTGTCAGCTTACATTGGTCTGGGGACACTGGGAATGGTGTAGCAGAGATCAGGGTACCTGACTTACACTGGTCTGGTGGCACTGGCACTGGTGAGGCAGCAATCAGGAAGACTGTTGTTGACTTATTGGTCTGACGACACTGGTACTTGGGTAGCAGAGATCAGGAACACTGTTCTTGGCATTCACTGGTCTGATGGCACTGCGACTGGTTTAACAGTGATATGGAACACTGTTGCTGGCATACAGTAAACTGGTTTGGTGATGCTGGGACTGGTGGCGTGGTCATCAGGCAGTATTAGTCTGATGTGGCAACAATCATGAGCTACATGATCAGTCCAAGCACTGAAAAGGTTTCACACCTGTGATGTCCCCATAATCCGGAGGAGAACCAGAATGTGTTTCGTGGGGAAATTCCAAGTATGCTCATGCTGTGTGTGAATATGTATAAATTGACAACTTTGTGTAAAAAAAAAAAAAAAAAAGTTTCTTTACACATTTTTCAAAAATTTGTGGCAAAAAAAATTAAGTCTTCAAAAAACTCATCATGCCATTGGTCTGGCAAACTTTGACTGGTGAGATGGTGATTTGGAGATATGACTTGCTGCACCATTAGGCCTCCTTCACACAACCATTTAGATTTAGCCACTAAATACCAGTGGCAAGAATCAATTGATTCTTGCAGCTGGAATGACTATAACATGGGAATAACAGCAGCTGTTCAGCCCATATAAACCAATGACGGTTCTCATGTAGCTGTACACAAAGCAGTTTACCTGCGGTTCCGGACAGATGTCCGAGCATAGATGCAGCTGTGTTTTAACAGGCAGATTATACTGCTATTAAGAGGCTGTTCTAAGTGTTTCAAAGAACAAGAATAAGAGGTAGCTGTCCCTAATGTTAAAGCAGCCAATTAAATTACACTGCCTGCCAAACCTCTAAATAAGTTATTTGTGCTGGAACATGTTTCTGACACAGATACTGTGGGGGTTATTTACTAAAGGCAAATCCACTTTGCACTACAAGTTGCATTGAAAGTGCACTTGTAAATCTGAGGGGTAGATCTGAAATGAGGGGAAGCTCTGCTGATTTTATCATCCAATCATGTGCAAGCTAAAATGCTTTTTATTTTCCTTGCATGGCCCCCTTGGATCTACAGCGACTGCCCTTTCAGTGCAATTTCAAGTGCAGTTTGCACTTGTAGTGCAAAGTGGATTTGCCTTTTCATAAATAACCCCCTGTATGTCCAGTTCAAAGTGATGGATTCAGTCTAGTCCATCAAAAAGTCTCAGACCCTTGGGCAGAAGAATGTATTGAGTCACAATAAACTTGCAGTTCCTGCCCATGTTGTAAAGCTGCATTCCTAATGTGACCCGCTCTGCCCATGAAAATCCTGCAGAGAGCACCACAGGGTAAAAGCATATTGGATGGTTCAAAGCCCTTGTGGTTCAAAGGGAATTTACCATTTAGGAATGAGACAGATGTAGCACTGTAACCAGTCACATCACCACTGCCTTCATTACTATCTCTAAACCTAGATAGTTCACCGATTGCATATCAATGATATCTAATTTTGCAGGTAGAATGAATGTGCCTTTTCATTAACACCAGTGGCAAAAAAAATGTAAACCTCATTTTGCTAACCTCAGAAAAAAAAGTTTAGTTTTATTTTGACCATGTCATTTATTCAGTGCACACTTAAAGTGGTGTTCAGGGGGAAAAAAAAATTAAAAGCCTGCAGCTACACATACTGCAGCTGCTGGCTTTTAATAAATGGACACTTACCTGTCCTGCAGTGCCTCAATGTCAGCACCGCAGCTGATGTTTCCATCAGCTGCCGGGTGCTGCCACCACCATTGAAGCCTTTCGGCTTCACGCCGGGAACCCTACTGTCCATGCGTGCGGCCCCGCTCCTCTTTCCTATTAGCTCAGCGGCTGAGGAGGAGGAGGAGGGAGCCCCGCTGTGACATCACGGCCGCGGCCAGACTCCCGGAAGTGGGAAAGGATACCTGTCAAAGATGGGTATCCTGTCCCCCCCCTCCCCCTGAAAGGGTGGAACTCCGCTTTAACAAGACAGCCACAGACCAGACTAACCTTCTAGTTTAGACCTGTTGTCTACAATGTCCCTGGAAGAATATTAAGGCATGATCACTGGTGACACATATTGATGAAAAAGTTAATTTAAATGCACCACTAAAATAAATACTAGCAATGCTGAAAATGTCTTTGTTATATACACTGTTAACCTGTAGTATATAACTGTTTTCGGTAGATGCTAGAAAGTTATGCAAACTTCCTTGTATCTCTCAAAAATTACAGTAAATACTTCACTTCAGTTTTCAATTCTAAACACCCCCGGCAACCATTTCAAGGAAATATCATATATTTGTTTGGCTAAAATCAGTGTTCATTAAAACTTAGCTTAATCTTCACCCTTCTGTTCCCTTGTAACTTATTCCTTTACCCTCTAGACCACTGGTCTCCAAACTGCGGCCCATGGGCTGAATGTGGCTTTTTGCTTGCCTTTATCTGGCCCTTCGGGCACTATTCCTCCCACTGACACCAATGATGGGGCACTATTCCTCACACTGGCACTGGGGATTGGGCTCTATTTCTCCCACTCATACCTACAACTGACATAATTTCTCCCAACAATACCAATGATGGAACACTATTTAATCTCCTCCTACTGACCAAAGTCACTATGTAATTTACTCCCACTGACTTCAAGATATTTTCTTCCACTGGCTAAAGTCCAGTCCTCCTAAGGTCTTAAGGACAGTAACCTGGCCCTTTGTCTAGAACATTTGGAGATCCCTGCTCTAGACAATTGACCCAACTGGTAAATTTAATAATTGCCAGGAGTTGGGCTATAACTAAGCACTTCTATACCAAAGTTAAGGGCATCACAAAAGCTAAAGTATGTTGCATTTATGGCTTTATTCCCCAAATGTTCAATTGGATTGTCTGTGCCTCTCCTGTACCAACAATAGGTTTTTAAGCAACCTGAAAGTGAAAAGTCATTCTTCCATTTTCTAACTTTGGCTAGTTTTACAATAAGCAGTCTACCTGTACAATTATCATTTTGTGTAACTTGATTGTCAGGGGTCTGTTCAGTGGCTTAATGGTTTCTTGAAATGTGTTGGCAGTTCTGACAGTTAATAAAACTTTCATTCATACATAGCTAAAAATAACGTATGTTGGCAAAAATGTAAAAATCGTGAACCTACAGGTTGCTGCATGGGATTAAAAAAAAATCTGGTTAGGGGTATTGCACATGTTTTGTGTTCGAGAACATTTACGGTAATTTAAAAATTTACACTTTTTTTTTCACTCCTGTCAAAGGCCTTTTATTGGTGAAACATGTTGCATTTTGGGGTTGGGGGGCTCACTTTTTGATGTGCTTTATATTATCAGGGGATGCAGGGTAAAATCCACCTGTAGGTTCATGATTTTTACATTTTTGCCAACATACGTTATTTTTAGCTATGTATGAATAAAAGTTATATTTAAGGGCCTATTGGGTTCTGTGCATAGGAAGATTGACGCACAGCTCTCGCATTGAATTATCTGTTGTGATTCACACATGGTAGCCTGTAATGTGGTTATGGTTAGTCAGGCAAATTTATTGGTTTATAGTCCTGACAGATACTTGAAGCATGGAAATCAGTTCTAGCATGCTCGTGGAATATGGGAGCGTGAATAAAAAAAAAAAAAAAAAAGTCAGGAAGGGATTCTATATGGAAATGTGCCAAGAACTGCAAAAAAAAAAAAAGTGGTGGTGGGGAGGATTCAGAAGTGGTGCTTAAAGTCCACTACTGCCCATCAAGAGTTGTTAGACTTGTGTCCAGATTCTGGGCTGCCTATAGTCTAATGATCTTGAACCTCTGCTGTAAATGTGTAAGCAGAAGATATAAGATATGCTTGGTCATTAATTGCAGAAGTAGTGTAGGCAGGATATTGCAGCCTCTCACTGTCTTTGTAGAACCTTAAACCAGCCATAGAGGGTACAATTTTCTTTCACTCACTTCGATCTAAGGCCCCTTTCACACTGGGGCACTTTGCAGGCACTACAGAGCTAAAAATAGTGCCTGCAAAGTGCCCTGAAACAGCTGCTGCTGTCTCTCCAGTGTCCAAGCCCTCGAGTTTGCACACTGGAGCGGTGCACTTGCAGGACAGTCAAAAAAGTCCTACAAACTGCATCTTTGGAGCACTGTAGGAGCGGTGTATTTACTGCTCCTAAAGCGGCCCTTCCCATAGAAAACAATGGGGCAGCGCTGCAAACCTGCCTGCAAGCGCTGCTGCAGCGGCTCTTTGCAGGCAGTTTTAACCCTTTTTGGGCCGCTAGCGGGGGTTAAAACTTCTGCATCTGCCCCCCCCCCCCCCCCGGTGCCTCTAACACTGAGAACTGAGCAGTCAAACACTGCCAATCACTCGATTCACAGCTCTGCGAGCAGAGATCTGCTATCAGTCAGCTTTCTGCTCTGCCCCCTCCTCGCTCACCGGAGCGCTGGGCTGTGGAGGGGGCGGGAGAGAACGGATACCTGGTTTTGACAGACCTTTTCTGGGAGGCCTGGCTATAGCGAGATGCGCCAAGGTTCCCCTACAAGTTTGCTATCCTCCTCCTTCCTCCACCGCCAGGCCATTCACAAAGCACGGCACGCTGCGCGCATGTGCAGTAGGGAACTGGCTGTGAAGTTCCAAGGCTTCACTGCCAATTTCCCTTACAGGCAATGGCGGGGGCAGCACCCGAGAGCTGATGGAAACATTGGCTGGGGTGCCGACATTGCCGCATTCCAGGACAGGTAAGTGTCCTAATATTAAAAGCAGCTACAGTATTTTTTTGTGGGGGCCTGGACCTTCGCTTTAATCCTACAGTAAAGGAAACATGCAACTTATTCATGGGTTTGTACCTATAACCCACTGTACCCCAAGATATGGAATTTCAAGTCAAAGTTCCTTTTTGCTGTTTACATTCTGTCAAAGGTTCCAGCCCAATAACCACTTTTGGTCTTAAAAGAGAAGTATGGGCAGCACCATGCTCTGGAAGGATCCAAACCATAGGTAAGAGCAGAGGGCAGTGACCAACAGTAGTCAGTCTGCTCTAAGAAGACTTATGCCCCGTACAAACTATCGGATTTTCCGACAACAAATGTTGGATGTCAGCTTGTTGGTGGAAAGTCTGACCGTGTGTATGCTCCCCCAAACATTTGTTGTCGGACTTTCCGCCAACAAATGTTGCCTAGCAGGTTCTCAAATTTTCCGCCAACAAATTTTGCTCAAAAGTCCACACATGCTCAGAATCAATGCTCACCAAACACAACATTAGCAGAAGAAGTCCAAAGGGTGGCTCATGACTACGGCTCCCTGTACGTAATTGTTAGCCAACATTTGTGTGACCGTGTGTATGCAAGACTAGTTTGAGCCAACAACCTTTGAACAAAAAATCCATGATTTTGTTGTCGGAAAGTCTGATCCTGTGTACGGGGCATAAGAGCTAAGCGATCAACAGTCATGTACTCCATCAGTTCTTGGGCTTAGAGCTGGTGGGGGATAGCTGCAGCATCAGACCAATGCTGCAGTGTGAAGGTGAGTATGTTTGTTTTTTATATACCCCATACATCTTCTTAAAAAAAAAAAAAAAAGTTTCCCTTTTTTTAACATTTCATTGACTGTGCAGGATTTCTTGGTGTGCTAGTCCTTCTTTTTTTTTTTTTTTTTAGACTTTCCGGATATGTCTGATAAAATATGAGTTCCTAACATAAAATACAACTTTTAACAATTGGCACACATGTAATGGCTTTAATAGTATCTTTGTTTGTTCTTTCCTTGCACCAAACAGGAATTATCAAAAATCACAATGCCTGTTATATTCAATGAGCCGCTGAGCTTTCTACAACGCCTCTCAGAATACATGGAACACACATACCTCATTCATAAAGCAAACTGCTGCTCCGACCCTGTGGAACGAATGCAGGTGATTTCTGAATAATCGGTTTTTAGTAATATTTGACACTTATTGGGGACACAAACCTGAATAATAATTTTAACATTTTTGTCTATATCAAAGAGACTGGAACATATAAAAATGGGTTGATTTGCTTTTATTCTGTGTTTTGTGGTAAAAAGTGCATAGGGCACAGTTGGCAGGTATCTGCTAAATCTGGCTCTGTCCCATGGGAGATATCTTTTGTCTATTCATTTTCATTTACATTCAGGAGCCATTGTGTGTATTACAAATGATTATTTTAAAGAAATATGGGAGAAATGTATGAACTGCCACATCTGATCATCTTCTGAAAATGATAGTTTCCTGGACTTAGAAGTCAGAGACAGTCGGGCAGCTAATATTGGAGTGTTAGCAATAGCAGCCTTTATATTGCTTATAACACAGATTTCCTTTTAATAGTGTTGTGTTTATTTTATACGAGTGGTGAAGTATGAAAGTATGAAAAAGTTGACATTTGATCTTGTTTAATAGAACTATGGTATCTCCTCATTGCAGTGCAGTACACATAAAACACCTTGGGGGGATTTGATAAAGCAGAGGTGGCAGACCTGATAGGGAACTAGTCCCCATGACCTCTGCGCCTATTTGGTGGGCAGAGCCTGATGGGCAACTAAAAGATTAGCTCCCCATCAGGTTGGACTGAATAACGGCTATGGATCCTTCCACTGCTGTATACCGTTAATTAATAGCACGGTAGACCTGATGCATTAGTCTCTGTTTCCCATCAAGCTCTGCACGCCTCACTACAAGATATATAAGCGCTTGTCTGTGTGACAGAGTGACCAGGGGGAAAGCGCGCAGAGTAAGAAGAGTCCAATATGGACCCTGCGGCCTCAGACCCATAGTGCCAGGCTCTGACAGATTGAGAAATGGGTACATTTATTGGGCGCAAGCAGCGACCATTTCAGTACGGCGGCCTGCCAGAATTTTAAAGGATGTCTACAACATTCCTCCCGCTTGCTGTAGATGTAGTTTAATATCAGTAAATTCCTACACAAACCATAGATTGTAACCGATAACAGACAACTGTAATGGTCAACACTGACCCCCCCCCAAAAAAAATTCAGTTTTAACCTAAGCATTTTTTCTACTATAAAACCAATTTAATCCAAGTATGTAAAAGCCAGAGCTTGTATGAATTTCAGGCTTTTGTATACTTGGTGAAAAGTTACCCAGCTTACCATTACCACCACCTGATACATTGTCATTATTTTGGTTTTCCTTGCACTAGAATAGCTAATTATCCTGAAACATGAAATCGAAATGAGCGCAAAGGAAGGTTTCTGTTTACAATAAATGTTACTATAAATGCAGACATGCTCAGTGTACAGTATTGATATTCATACTACCTGACCTAAATGCCTTTTACATCAGGCATCATTTAGTATTAGTATTTTCACGTTTTTCATCTTTCTTACAGTGTGTTGCTGCCTTTGCAGTTTCAGCAGTTGCATCGCAATGGGAACGCACAGGGAAACCTTTCAATCCTCTTCTTGGGGAAACGTTCGAGCTAGTACGGTAAGAGAAATTTTCACACCATGACCAATAGCAGTTCAACTTTACTAGAGTCTGGTCTTTGTTCCCTACAGTAACCAGTCCAATGTCTGCTTTAATATCCTAATGTCACATCGAAATATATCATGTTATATCTCTATCTACACCTCCTCCCTTGGTCACTTGATAACCGCTCATGGCTTCCAATACCATCTATATATACGGATGACACCCAAATTTATCTGTCTGCTCCTCACCTCACTCCTTTAGTCTCCTCTCGCATTACTAACTGACACATCAGCATGGATGTCGCACCTTAAACAAAATCTCTCTAAAACTGAGCTATTAATATTCCCACCCCGCCCGTGCCCCCTCCATGACGTTTCCATCAAAATCAATAATGCAACCATCAATCACTCCCCTTATGCCAGGATACTAGGTGTAATACTAGACTCTAACCTGTCCTTTCAGCCCAAAATCCAATCCTTGTCAAAAGCTTGTAGACTTCACCTCCGTAACATCTCTAAAATTCGCCCCTTTTTAACAAATTAAACCACCAAGCTCCTCATTCACTCCCTTGTTATCTCTCGCCTTGACTATTGCAACTCCCTTCTCATTGGCCTGCCTCTCCATAGGCTCCTCTTCAGTCTGTCATGAATGCTGCTGCCAGACTTATCCACCTTACCAACTGCTCAGTGTCTGCCAACCCTCTCCTTCAGTCCCTACACTGGCTCCTGATCGCCCAGTGAATTAAATTCAAAATACTAACCACAACATACACAGCCATTCACAACTCTGCCCCGAGCTACATCACCAATCTTGTCTCTAAATATCACCCAAACCGCCCTCTCTGCTCCTCTCAAGGCCTCCTACTATCTTGTCTCCAAATATCACCTAAATCGTCCTCTTCACTCCTGTCAAGATCTCCTACTCTCAAGCTCCCTTGTCTCCTCCTCCCATGCTTGTCTCCAGGATTTCTCCAGAGCCTCTCCCAACCTCTGGAACTCTCTAAATCAACCTGTCTGGCTATCTCCTACTCTAGCTGCATTCAGGCAATCCCTGAAAACTCATCTATTCAGGGAAGCCTATCACACCTCCAACTAATCTTTTACCACTTCCATCAGCTCATTCTCCACATGCCCCACTCTATTAGATTGTAAGCTCTTCTGAGCAGGCTCCTCTTAATCCTCTTGTATTTTATTGTATTGTAACTATATTGTCTCCCTTTTATATTGTAAAGCACTGCGTAAACTGTTGGTGCTATATAAATTCTGTATAATAATATAAAGGTAATAGTCATGTGATATCTGGTTGTAATGTGCTTAATAATATTGCATTCTAATATTCCCAAGCAGCCTACTTTTCTAGTGGTAGAATTGTGTTTAAATGGTAATACATTCAAGATAATAATTATGGACTTTATTTACATATGCTTGAGTTATGTGTACTTAGAATGCTATGTATGAATGTGAGCTTCTGCAGACCCTGTAATTACTGTTCTGCACAGCTTAGTTCTCATCCCTGGTACCAACACTTATGAATGTGTAATTGGGTCACTGGCAAGTCAAATTATGTAGAGAATAAAGTCTTGCAGGTATCATGATCACACATGAACATCACCATGTCATCACATCACCATGTCACTCCATTTCTCCCGAAGATTTACAACTTTAAAGAACATTACTTGTTCTTTAAAATGGAACACTCCGAATACAACACTGATAAATATATATTTGATTTGTGTATTTATTTAAAGTGTCTACAGTTGCCCTCTCATCATTGAACTGCTCTGCTGATCTTCTGTCTAATTAATACAGAGCAAACCTTTCTTTTTACACAAAAGATTGGATTTACTAAAGTCAAATAGGGTATTCATTTTGTAATTTCCCCTAGAGTTTAGTCAATGTGGGGAAATTTCACTTTAAACAGAATTCCCAATCACATGCAAGTATAATTTGAAAAAAAAAAAACAGAATTTTTGCTTGTATATGATTGAATAATAGAGGTCAGCAGAGCTTCATCCCATTCAATAAGCAATTTTCTTGCAAAGTACACCTTTCATTGCAAAGTGAAGCGCCCATTTTATTAAATCAACTCCTAAGTATTCTAAAAGGGGGTGGCAAGCACAGCCCTTTTGTCTGAAACACCCACGTGATTGCCTTTTGCATTGTGATGTAATTTGTATGGTTTTTGTATTTTAGTGAGGATCTTGGCTTTAGACTAATTTCTGAACAAGTCAGCCACCACCCACCAATTAGCGCTTTCCATGCTGAAGGCCTTAACGGTGACTTTGTTTTTCATGGATCAATATACCCTAAACTCAAGTTCTGGGGAAAGAGTGTTGAAGCAGAACCCAAAGGAATAATCACATTGGAACTTCTCAAGTAAGTAGATTTGTTTAAAACTAAGTGCTAGGCACATATTAAAGACCTAAACTAATGCAATTCTGTAATCATTAATACAGGATTAAATTAATATTTTAAATGCAAGCCGTGTAAGTACTTGAAGTTGACCTGGTATTATCCCCTTACAACAGAGCATGAGTATGAGTGGGAGGAAGAAGCAGTACAAGCAGCCAATCAGCCTATGTGCTGACAAGATGCATAATGATAGGAGGAAAAGGCAGTGATAGAAAGATGAGCTTATCACTGGACTGTTTCTCCTTTCAATGTTCAGTCATAGGGCAGGTCCAGGACGATCTATGGTCAGAGGAAGTGGGTTGAATTAAGCTGGCAATCAGAATGAGGACATATAGCAACAGAAAAAAGTACCGTGGGGGAATTGTTTGGATTGAAGAGTGATACTGCAACAAAAGCTGGTATTTTATCTTTAAATGTATCATTATTTTGTCACTATCGATGGGTTGTTAATTTATATCTTGTTGTTCTTGGCTTGAGTTCTACTTTAAAAATGAAGTCAAAACTGTGAGTCGTCTTGCTTTCTATTCCCGGTGGTATAAAATAAATCAAACTATTAACGAGGACAGTTAGACACACACAAGCCGAATGTCGGCCAGTTCAATAGAAACTGGCTTCATTCGACACGTGTTTTGGCAGTCAGTCCAACAAAAGCCAGTTGTTTGGCTGGCTTCTGTCGAAGACTCGTGACCAAAAAAAGTTTCCGACCAATGGCTGAGAGAGCCGACTGGCTTGTTCTGACAGGGGGATGCAAGAACACAATAGAACAGCAGGGGAGATTGCTGTGCTAACCTCAGATTGGTACTGGGCTTTAAGTGGGCCAACACGGGGGGAAGCCCGGGCAGTGGGGGGAATCTGCACTGCACATAGTGATTAGGGTGCACACCTGGCACACCCCCTGCGCACGCCTAAGCTGCAGGGTTTTTAATAAAAAGTAACTTGTTACAATACTTACCCACTCTCTTGGGTTGAATGACGTCTAGCCTCATTCAGCCTACTACATGTGAGCAAATAAGTTAGTTTCTTTTAGGTGTTTTTTTTTTTTTTGTAACCCCACTGGGGAGATTGTGTGTTGTCACTACCTGTATCAATGTTCATACAAGCAATTTTTTAAGGGGCGTGAGTGACAAGAAGACGAGGACAGTGAGAAAACAATGTCAGATGTTTGTTTATTGACCGAAAGTATTTTATTTATTGTGTGTTTTTTTTTTTTTTTACTACTAGATGATCTTAAGCTAGTTCATAGAGGGAATAGAAGTTTAATTACAGTAATAGTAGGGTGAGTAGAGTAGCAATAAAAACTAAAGTATGCATTTTTTTACACAACTGTCATCCAAGAGACACAATTTTTTTTTTTTTCACTTGAGGCCAATTAGAAAATGTGTGGATCTTCTCTGAAAACTTTTCTAAATAGACCCCTTAAGCCCCATACACACAATCAGTTTTTCTGCTGAGTTTTTCCTTCAGATTTACCAAAACCATGTAATGCAATGGCCTGCCTGATTGCATACAAAGTGAAACTCCTCAGATTTTACCTCATATTATATGGTTTTGGTAAATCTGAAGGAAAAGCTCAGCAGAAAAACTGATAGTGTGTATGAGGCTTTAGAATAAAAAAAAAAAGAGAGAGAGGTTATAGTGAGAGAACAGGCAAGGTAGAAATGCAGCCTCAGATCCCCCACCACCTTCCACCACAAATTCAGTTCTAAGGCAACCATGTCCTCTACCTCTGAGTCCACTCAGCCCTGAATGTTGGCAAAGGATAACCTGGTACAGCAAAATTAAGGAAAAAGAAGAGCCAGCATGTGTAATAAACTCTATATAAAAATAAAGTTAAAACAGCAATAGAAGTATTTACAGTTTGCTGATTACTTTCATGTGCATTTCCTAAAAATACTGTAGTCCTGTTTCCTTTTCGTAGGCACAATGAATCCTATACCTGGACAAACCCAACTTGCTGTGTACATAATATCATTGTTGGCAAACTGTGGATTGAACAGTATGGTAATATGGAAATCACTAATCACAAGTAAGTAGTTTGGACCATTACCCACACACTGCCTTCCAATACTAAAGAAGAATGGATATTAAATTAGTAATTTGTTTGCAGAACTGGTGATAAGTGCATTTTAAATTTTAAACCTTGTGGTCTGTTTGGGAAAGAATTGCACAAAGTGGAAGGATACGTCCAAGATAAAAGGTATGTTCACAGATTCTGTTTAAGGCAATGTGTAGCATCACTTTTATATGCTCTATATTGTAGGAACATATAACCCATATACGTTTTTTTTTTTTTTTTTTTTTTTTTTTTTTTTTTTGGTTTTGTTGTTTATTTTTTTTTACTTTTTTTTTAACTCACCATATATTTATTGCACATTTAACACTTGCAGTCAACAGGTGGTCTCTTTGCTGTCTCTTGTTTGCTATAACTTGATCTGAATGACACTAAAGAGGGCCTTCCCCCTCCATCCATTGATGGCAACAGCCTAAAGTGAACCTGTTGCCAGACTATGTTGTCAATTACCGTATATACTCGAGTATAGGCCGACCCGAATATAAGCCGAGGCCCCCAATTTACCCCCAAAAAAACTGGCAAACTTATTGACTCGTGTATAAGCCGAGGGTGAGACATGCCTGTCCATCCCTGTGTGTGTGTCCGTCCATCCCTGTGTGTCCGTCCATCCCTGTGTGTCCGTCCATCCCTGTGTGTCCGTCCATCCCTGTGTGTCCGTCCATCCATCCCTGTGTGTGTGTGTGTCCATCCATCCATCCATCCCTGTGTGTGTGTGTCTCCATCCATCCATCCATCCATCCCTGTGTGTGTGTGTCTCCATCCATCCATCCATCCATCCCTGTGTGTGTGTGTCTCCATCCATCCATCCATCCATCCCTGTGTGTGTCTCCATCCATCCGTGTGTGTGTGTGTGTGTGTGTCCAGCCTACCTTTGTCCCGAGCCTCCGTCCCGTGCCTTGCCTCCTTGCCTCCGTCCCGTGCCTTGCCTTGCATCCGTCCCGTGTCGTGCCTTGCCTTGCCTTGCCCCCGTCCCGTCCCGTCCCGTGCCGTGCCGTGCCGTGCCTTGCCTTGCCTCCGTCCCGTGCCCTCTTCGTCGGCGGCCATTGTAAAATTCAAAAGCTGCGCCGCCGCCTTCGCCTGTGATAGGCGGAACACTGAATTTCCCAGCAGCCTGTGTTCCGCCTATCACAGACGTCGTATCATCCTCGTCCGTAGTACGAGGATGATACGATGTCCGTGATAGGCGGAACACAGGCTGCTGGGAAATTCAGTGTTCCGCCTATCACAGGCGAAGGCGGAGCCGGAGGCGCGGCTTTTGAATAGAATGGCCGCTGTCTGTCTGCTCGACACGCTGATCGAGCGGGCAGACAGCGATGACTCGAGTATAAGCCGAGGGGGGCACTTTCAGCCTCAAAAAAGAGGCTGAAAATCTCGGCTTATACTCGAGTATATACGGTATGTATATTCTTAACAAGCTGTAAAACAAACCCCACTGACTTCTGTAGCTGCAGGTACTATGGAGCCATTCATTCTCAGAAATTCACAGCAGGAGCTCTAATGGCTCAAACATGTGTTGAGACTGGATTTTTGGTACTTGTGCAATGGCACACAGAAAATAATTTTCTTTGTATCCTGTTCACGTTAGAACACACTACAGCTCACTTTGTGACATTTCAATAAAGTTAAAATGATTATAAAGTTATACATTTTAAAGTTATAAATGATAAAGTTTTCATTTATTTTTGTTAATAAACCTGTTACTTACCTGCTCTGTGCATTGGTTTTGCAGTGAGCAGCCCCAATCTTCCTTTTCTCAGGTTCCTGGTTCTTCCTCCAAGCCAAGTGCCTTTTATAGCAAGCCACTTGCCCATAAGACACACAGAACTGGGCTCGGCTCCACCCCCACTCCCTCCTCACTGGCTGTGATTGACAGCAGTGGGAGCCAATGGCTCCTGATGTTGTCTGAGCCAATGAGGAGAAAGACACAGCGCTCAATTGAGTTCGGGCTCAAGTGAGTATAGGGGGCGGGGAGCTGCTGGAGGAACTACATGCAGAAAGTTTTTTTTATCTTTAATGCATTCTCTGCAAAAAACGTTCTGCCTTCAGAACTACTTTAAGAAAAAATAAAATAAAAAGAGCTTTGCTTCGTAAAAAAACAAGGCGCCACCCTCCAAAACCTGTATATTACGGACATCAGCTTGTACAAGAAAACATATTATTTTCCCGAGCAGGCAGTATAAATGACCCCTTAAGATGCAGTAGGGGGAGCAGAGGGAGCTAAGCTCTATAGAGACCCAATTTGGTGCTGTTACATATGGGTGTGGTTTTCCAGCATTTGATGAACTTTTGAATTGTACTTCAACACAGGTCAGCAAATTGACTTTAATGAAGCAGTACACTTGGCTTTCATGGGCTGCATTTGACCTGCTCTTCATTGTGCTGCTTTTCTTTGAATGTAATGTGTTCAAACTGCAGGTAAAATATAGTGTTTTTCCATTTTTGAATAGAAAAAAAAAACGGTTCGAACACCCCTTGGCACAATGCATAGAATGCATTAAGATAAAAAAAAACTTCTGCCTTAGCCACTTTAAGGGGGGCTGGACTGTGGGTATCGAGAGTAGAAAAGGTCCCGATGTCAGTGGGAATAAACCATTGCCCATCTTTGTCAGTGGGAGGAATCGCACATTGTTGGTGCCATAGGGAGAAATTGTGCCCCATCTTCGGTGTCACCGGTGAGTTTTTCTGCCCCTTGGTGTCAGTGAAAGGGAATTATGCCCCATTTTTTGGAATTGGTGGATGAAATAGTGCCAGAAGCAAAGGGCCACAGTTTGAAGACCACTCCAGTTACACTTTAATTTGCCTGGTGCACACAGCAGCCAATCAACACATTAGTAAAATTAGGCTTCTATATAGGGAAAAACTCTTCCTCTGTAGTCTAGGTCATGCCTGCATAAAAAAAAAGCATATACAATATGATATACTGTATATAATGTGACGCCCTAATGGGGAATATATTCCAATTCCAAAAGTGCACATTTACAGCATCGGTGCATATTTACAATATTAGCTCTACTATGATCTAAAGCTTTGTTTTTTGAGAATGAAAAATTCCCTGCTGTTTGCTGCCAATCATTAAAGCTCAGCACAGGATCAGGAGAGTAATGAATTGCCGTATAATGCCTAAATGTGTTGAGCGAGTGTTTCTGAAGAAATTGTGTCTAGCTACATACAGATTGGTATACAGATGCCCCCACTGTTTGCTCTTGCTTCTGACTGATATGTATATTTAGCTCTTGTGGTGTACATTCTTCATGCAGTAAAAAGAAGCTGTGTGCTCTCTATGGCAAGTGGACAGAGTGTCTCTATTGTATTGATCCAGCTACATTTGACTCGTTTAAAAAAAACGACAAGAAAAATGTTGAAGAAAAGAAAAATTTGAACAAGGTAACCACTATGAAACAAATATTGTTTACATAATCGGTATTTTTAGTGTACTGATCTCCATGTGATTATTTTGCAGTCATCTAATAGTCCTAATAAAATGTTATGCTTTATGTGACTTCCATTATATACTCTTAGCCCCTGTACACACGGTTGGAGATTTCCACAACCAAATCCGTAGGATTTTGCCCGTCGGATTTTGGCCGTCGGATCTCGTCCGAAACTGTTGCATACACACGGTCGGACAAAGTTGGGGAAAAAATCAGATCTTTCAGAACGTGATGACGTAATTTCGTTACGATGGGACTACATTCAGGCTAGTAGCCAATAGCTTTGATGTAGGAATTTGATCTGAGCATGCGTGGCACTTGGCCTGATCAAAATACGCTACACATGATCGGAGTATGTCCGACCGGCCCAGTTGGTCTGGAAATATTTCCAACATGTTGGAAAATTGGGTCCGACGGATATTCCGACGGAATCGGTCCGATGCATACCACACACAGTCGGATTATCCGACAACACGGTCGGATAGGACACATGCCGACGGATTCTCCGACAGTGTGTACAAGGGCTAAGACTGGCCATAGACTGGACTGGATAGAGAAAGTTGTTGTTTTTGGCTGAACGAAAAAAATCAAAGTGGATGGAGGAATCCTCTTTGCCGGGACATTGTATTCGGACAGCAACACCCAGAGCTGTCAGAATACACTGATCGGCGGCTGCAGCTGCTGATCGATAATCCTTTTCCAACGTGTCCCTTCAACAGAAGTCGATTAAGCGATTAACTTCTGTCAAGCAGGGACTGCTACACACTGATCAAAATTCTGTTCCTGACGAACTAAATGAATTTCGCCCAGTGTATGGCCAGCTTATGTAAAATAAATATGGCTGCATGAGTATTCTTTCTCCAATATGCTTAATGTAGCATTGGAACATGTTTAAATAGCCAATATTTGACCCGTGTGTACACGGCATTACTGTTCATGTCTCTGTAAATGAATAAACACAGTGTCCATTAACTGATGCCATCCTTCCTTCCCATCTGCATTTTTTTTTTTAAGACTGCAAGCACAGACGAGCCCGATGAAATGCCACTACCAGATTCCGAGAGTGTGCTGGTTATTCCAGGGAGCACTCTGCTGTGGCGAATAGCACCTCGACCCCCCAACTCTACACAGGTTACCATTCATATGTTTTCTGTTGCATTCTATAAGTGTTGTAAAGTAAAAAATAACACGTACATATGAGCAGTTACTACAGCACAGTATCTTACAAGATCTGTGTAATTCTGAAAAAATTGAGATTTTACATTTACTGGATAGGGTAAAATAATTGGTGAGCTCACCCAAAACTGATATCAGTTTGTGATAGATGTTAAAGATTTCAACTAGAGTGCAGTTTCTTAAATGGGTTTCTGTTGGTGAGTTTGCACGCGAGTTCCTTTGTCTGCAACAGTGTTAATTTCATGTATTCGTTGCCAAAATTAACACCTAATTTTAGTTGACTAAAATATGACTAAAACAATTTAGATAACTAAAATACCACTAAAACTAAAATGGCATTTTTGTCAAAAGATTGCGACTAAAACGAAATTGCAATTTGACGTCAAAATTAACTAGGGTTACAGTGCCATGAAAAAGTATTCATGCCCCTTAAAATTTTCCACATTTTGTCATGTTACAAGCAAAAACATACATGTATTTTATTGGGAATTTATGTCACAGACCAACACAAAGTGACACATAATTATGAAGTGGAAGGAAAATGATAAATGGCTTTCAACAATTTTTACAAATAAATATGTGAAAAGTATGGCATGCATTTGTAGTCAGCTCCCCTGAGTCAATACTTTGTAGAACCACCTTTCACTGGAATTAAAGCTGCAAGTCTTTTTGGGGATGTCTCTGCCAGCTTTGCACATCTAGAGAAAGTGACATTTTTGCCCATTCTTCTATGCAAAATAGCTCAAGCTCTGTCTGTTTTGGGGGGGGGGGGGAGAGCGTCTGTGAACAGCAAGTTTCAAGTCTTGCCACAGATTCTCAATTGGATTTAGGTCTGGACTTTGACTGGGCTATTCTAATGCCCCATACACACCATCGGACTTTTCGACAACAAAACTGTGGAATTTTGTTCAAAGGTTGTTGGCTCCAACTTGTCTTGTATACACACGGTCACACAAATGTTGGCCAACAATTACAAACATGGTGACGTACAAGACATGCAGCGAGCCGATAAAAAGGAAGTTCAATAGTCATGTGATATCTCCATAACGAACGTTAGTTTTACAAGACCGAGTGCTTCCGTCTTGTACTTGATTTCCGAGCAGTCATTGTAAATGATCAACACAGATCCAAATGGGTACTGTACTGATTGCCACTTTAAACAAGCTGTTATTAGGCTTCAGCATTTTTTTGAAGCCTGTTGAATGCTTGCTATCAGCTTGCTAAAAGTAGCAATCAACACTCCCATTAGGATCTGTGTTCAACATTTATAAACTGGAATTGATTTGTTTTTAAAGCTCTTCTCTGTCAAAGCTTGCTGTTCACACTGCCCTTATAAAAGCTGAAACCAGTGTGAAACAGGCCTATGAGAACATACGTTTTCTGATCGCTGTGTGATAATATATTGCTGGATTAGTAAGACATAAAGTATTTTAATTACACGTGTAAAATCATTTTTCTTTGGCTTTTTTTTGTTTTTGTTTTTTTACTGTTCGTGCTTTCAGATGTACAACTTCACTCTCTTTGCTATGGCCTTGAATGAGCTGGAAAAGGGCATGGAAAGCATCGTTCCTAAGACCGACTGCAGACTACGTCCTGATATTAGGGCAATGGAAAATGGGGATATAGGTAAATGCTTGAAAAAAACTTTAAGACCAAAGACTAAACAAAACTGAACATCTATCAAGACTTGAAGCAAACTGGTATGACTAGAGACCTGTATGATATCTGCCTCTACTGTCTTGTGTTTTCATGGGTGCAGGCTCCAAGATGGTCACATTGATTCTATCTTTCTAACTAGTGAGTCACTAATCTGAGGCAAGCATGCAGTGAGTGAAGCCTGAGAAGTCTGTTTTCTTGTGTGCTTAGGTCAGATCTGTCACTCCTGATAGGCAGGATCCATGTTTTAGCCCAGGAGCCTGCACTTTAAAATAAACCTAGCATGAGAGCTATACAGAGGCTGAGCCAAATGTACCAGTTTGAGGCAGGTTTGCAGAACATGGCTAAAATTTGGGTTCTAAATCCAAACCCCATTGAAGTCAATGGGAGCCAATTGTTAAAAACAAGAATGGCTGTTTTTGTACTGTAGCCAAACTGACATTCACAAAGAAAAAATGTTGTTCAAAGTGCCAGCAAATGACAGCTTTAGCTGCTTTACTTTGTCTATACCAGATCTTCATAGGGAACCGTAAAAAAAAATTATGTTGGTTTTCCCCTAAAAATACATATCCTTGATGAGGGTCTGGTATGGATGTCAAGGAGGAACCCACAATTTGTTTTTCATGTGGTCCCCCTCAAATACCGTACCATATAAGTTTTCTGAGAGGAACCCTATGCATAAAACACAAAGAAAAATCTATACCAAACCCTTATGCAAACATGACACCTGTCTGACCAGGAAAGGGATAGGGGCAAGTGTGCATTCCTCTCCCTTCTGACCCATACCCAATCATATGCCCTCAACTGGGGGGAAGGGGGTGGAGGATCATGCTCCTAACTTGGAGAGGATGTTTCCCAGGCAAAGCACCCTGACCCCATTTTGATGAGGGCAAGTACCCTCTTTACCACAACACTGACCCAGTAGTTGTGGAGGTCTGCAGGTTTTTTTTTTTTTTATAAACAGACAATCTTGGGGCTCCTGCACATGGCCATACAGCGTCCAGAATACACTTTTCCAGGACTTGCAGCTGCTACATACTGACGCTTATAGACCTCAAAAGATGCGGCTGTATGTGGATAATCACTGGAGGTTGCGTAAAGCACATAGTGAGAGCACATGAAGTATGGTTTCAGATCATATATGTCCATTCCTGTGCAGGTGCTTTACTGTATGTGACCCCTGGCGTATACCTGTGTACAGCCAAATATTCTAATTCATGGCTATGGACGGCTGTACGCAACCGCTACAGGTCCCAGAAGAGTGTTCTGTATAGAAATATAGGCACCAATCTGCACCAGCTTGGGCAGCCCATAGATGACTTGATTTTCTTTCCTTTAACTTGCCCATACCTGGATCAAATTTTGGCCAGTCCCTGATTTTGATCCCTGTGTGGCTTTAAGCCGGCCACCCACCCTAAGATTTCAATTAGAATCTCATCTGCCACCCCTGCAGACAACAATGGCACCCTTGGATGTCATAATACCCCAACAGTGACTGCATCTGTTATGCAGTCACCGTATAGCTGATAATTTTCCACCAACATTTGTCAAGCCGGGTGCTGACAGGACAACCAGCTGTACAAATTTTAGCCAATTCAGCAGGAATCTGTTAAGTGAATTTTGTGTATCTGGGTACTAAAAGCAACAACTGAGCTCACAGACAGAAACAAACCCTGATTCAAATATTTATTTTTGCATGCTATATACAAAACTGAAACCAAAAAATATGGTGGGGATTTGGCCTAACGCCTGCATTATTTTGACTAGCAGTGTTCTGGTAACAAAATCTATTGTTTTTCTGTTAATTCTTTCTAACGCCAATTCTTTTTCTTGTAAGACACTGCAAGTGAGGAAAAGAAGAGGCTGGAAGAGAAGCAGAGAGCAGCACGTAAGAATCGTTCCAAGTCTGACGAAGACTGGAATACCAGGTAGGTACCGGTTCACACTGGTGCGATGTCAGAGGTCGGATGTGATTCGCACCGCACTGCAGTGAAAATCACATGCGATCTCTGTGCGATGCGATTCCAGTTTATAAAGATCATATGGCTGAATTTGCATCAAACTCGCAAGCAGATACCTGTCTGTGTTTGCAGGCCACACTGCAATATGCAAACTGATTTGGGGGTGTCATTAACTTGTACCTAACAGTCCCAGTAGTTCGCATAGGGCAGTGTGACCTGCGCCGGGAAATGTGATGCGGGAACCCGCAGTGGATTCACAGGGTTCCCGCATTGCAGCAGTGTAAACTGGCCCTTGACAATGAGAGCTGGATAGACCCCAAGCTGCCGGCTATAGTGCTGTAAATGTAATAACAATAATACTGTAAAGCTCAATGCATTATATATGAGCATACAGAAATCTCTAGTATCCTCTATTACTCCAGCAGGCTTATTAAATAAGCAGAGTTCTTAACCCATAGCAACCATTCATAATCGGCCTTTCAGTCTTTTTTTGGCTTCAGTAAGAAGAAAAGTAATTGGTTGCTCCAGGAAATGCATCATCTTTTTGTGTTTGCATTGGCTGGAGAAGAATTCTGCTTTCTATAAGATCCTGTTCACACTTTGTGTAGTGGGAGCTTGTGTTTCTGCTCGTGATTTTGTGTGGGCAATTTTCACGCAAATCTGCATGTCGCGCATAGGGCAGCCCATTCACCTAAATGGGCTGTCCTATGCACTTTTGTTCTGGCAAGAAAGCTTAGGGACCAAATTTTGGCCCTGAGCCAGGCGCAATTTTACATGCACATGTTGCCACGCAACAATCGCAGTAACGTTGCACTGCGTTCAGCGTGGCATTCAAGATAAATGGCACCCAAATGTGCCTTGTGTATTTTGCCATGATATGGAATCGCGGGTAGATCGCACGATTCCTAATTGTCCAAGCGTGAACAGGACCTAAGTTACACTGAACGATCTCAAATTTAGAAAAACCAGAACGGTATCTGTGAAGTCGTACTTTTTCATGGGGTCCTCTAATAGTCATGCATATGTGGAATAGTAAAAAAAAAAAAAAAAAAAAAAAAGGTAAAGATCAGAACCTGTGTGTCTGTGGTCACTGCTCCTCCTTAGACTGTTCCAGCAGTCTATAAAGCGAATGGGTGTAAACTCAGCATGGCTCACACTAACTCTATAATCTGACAACAAGGCACAGACAATAAATGACTGGCTGTCTCATTCAGGAGATTAGCCAATTTCCGTATTACAGGTCTTCTAACTTTAAATGGCAACATGGTTATATATAGAAAACTACCAAGCTCTGCTATTAGAAAATACAGATATGTTTGTGTTTTGGACGTCTGTCTTTTAAAACCCAAAAATCACCTGTGACCACCAAAGAGTCTTGAGCAGCGTGTACAAAGAAGCTTGTATAAGCCATCATGATGCTGAACACCAAAAGCAATGATGTCATCACCCAAAATGATGTATGTGCTATCTTCCTTTTTTATTTTCTTGACTTTGGTCACTATTGTTTTTCTTTGCTGTTATTTGAAATCAGTTAAAGGACAAGTTCACTTTTACAAAAAAACAACAAATTCATTTTTTTTTGTAGGCCACAGTTCTGCAAACTGTCTGTGTAGCTGTCTGCCCATACCTCCAATACAGGAAGGCAGTTACACTCTGACAGGAAGCTCAATGAACTACCTAGAGCAGTGATGGCGAACCTTGGCACCCCAGATGTTTAGGAACTACATTTCCCATGATGTTCATGCACTCTGCAGTGTAGTTGTGCATCATGGGTAATTTAGTTCCAAAACATCTGGGGTACCAAAGTTCACCATCACTGACCTAAAGCATTCAACATTGCCCTGGTAGTTCATTGAGATTTACAAGCAGACAACCACAAAAGGCTGTTGGAACTTGTAGTTTTCCCATTCGTAGAACACTGGGGTTTATGTAGTAAAGCTGGAGAGAGGAAAATCGGCTCACTTCTGCAGAGAA
This sequence comes from Lithobates pipiens, assembly GCF_037356315.1. NCBI lineage: Eukaryota > Metazoa > Chordata > Amphibia > Anura > Ranidae > Lithobates > Lithobates pipiens. The sequence goes on along the minus strand of NW_027507764.1, from coordinate 422,603,384 downwards.
ACCAATTCGCTTCCAGGTTTTATTGACAAAGCTTAATTGAACAAGCTGATATTAGAAGTTGATTGGTTTCTATGCAGAAGTGAGCCTGATTATGCACTCACCAGCTTTAGTAAATAAACCCTGGTGTGAATGAATGACGCAGACAGATGGGCGGAGCCCCCATGGCCATGTTTTTTTTTTTTTGCTTGTGAAAGGGAGTGGGGGGGGGGGGGGGAGATCCCTCGCTCACTGTCAAAATGGGGACACGGGGGTGGTGCGGGAGGCCGGTGCATTTGTATTATATTACAAGTTACACCCTAAATATGGGTGTAACATGTTACAAAAAGGTAACTTATCCTTTAATCAACAGTCATGCTTTACGAAGAATCAAGGTAAATTGTCATTCCAACATGTATTTCAGTTTTCGGTAAATGGTGCTTAGTTGAATTTTCTAATTCTTGTATCAATGGGAGTAGCTAAATCCTCCCAACCAAAGTTCCTGGTTTTCCTGAACTATGAAGTTGTAATTCTCTTTCTGCATTATGCATATTCTAAAATTAATTTAAAATCATAGCAGAGAGAATGTGATACTCCATAATGGCTTCAGATGAGCAGATCTGGAAACTGACAGATCTGATACCTGAGTAACCCCCGAGAGTAAAACAAACCACTGGGTAGTGTAAACAGCTAGTATCTGGCCAAAATCAATAATACCAATTTTGTGTGGACTGAAATTTGAACAGAATAATAATGAATGTTTGTATACTCTATAGAAAGTGGATATTATATATTGTTATATACATGTGTAATGCTTTTCAATAGTAAATGCATCAATTTTCTTTCAACAGGTGGTTCCACCAAGGTCCAAATCCCTATAACAATGCACAGGACTGGCTGTTTTCTGGAAAGTACTGGGACAGGAGCTATACAAGCCTCCCAGACATCTATTGAATGTTTCACATTGACAGGAGGAGTCTTTTTACATCTGTATCACATTTAGACTTGTGTGTTCTGACGTCATGAAAAATCGCACCTTCTCAACCCCTTAGCACTTACTGTAAGAGTCCTACTGGCTCCTGTAAAGAATGAAGCATCTTCTAAGTTAACGTGACCACCAGTAGGAAGTTTAGAGGTGGATGGTGCTGAAAGCCATTAGGCTCACATCTTAGTATCTGAAATTTTAGCTGAAGCAGAAATTCTAATACCATTTTCGTAAGCGTGAAGAATGTTTATTGAATAAAGAATGTCAAGTGATTCTCCCGGGTGATTCAGGCAGCTGTGGGCCTGTCTGTGGAATGGGAGATATAAGCACAATGGGGCATAGTTTTTGGGGGGTTTTTTTTGTTTTTTTTTATGTAAAGAGAGGATTTTATTTCTATTCTCAGCAGCAACTCCTATTGATCTAATTTCTCAGGATAGGGGGATATATGTGCCCAGTGTTGAGGGTTTGCTTTAATCCAGGGCAGCGTTCTAATCTGTGTGTATAGTGTATTTGGTCTGAGACTTGTCTATGTCTAACTCTATAAATACTACTGAATGTCAGGAATGCAACCAGCCATTTTATCCATGTTTGTCTTGGTGTTGTTCATCTGTGTAATAAGACTGGATATAGAATGTACTTGAAGCATACACCTCTGAGAAGAAAATTTGCACATGTACAGAACATTGGACTTCCTATAATAGACATTACATGTCCTTGTGCACTTATATTGGAATTAGGACATCCTAGATCCAGTCTGACAGACCAAAGAAGGGTGCTCTGATCTTTAAATGTTCTTTTATTCGCGAGCCACATTCCTAATGGCCTCATGTCTAATAATCCTTATGCCTATAGCAAAACTAGATAGGCCTGGAGATATTGTGACCTATAAAGCATGTCTGGGATATAGTTTTACTACTGTAAAAAGGATACAGAATCTTCCTAATAGGCCCATCCTCCATGCACTGGCGTTGTGTGATCTGTTTAATTATATATAGCTTAAAGTAAAGTCAAAACCTTTTTTTCTATTTTTGGATGAATAGGGGAAGGATTCCTAATGAGTTATTTTCACTGCTATCTGGGGCTCTGTTGGACAGATTTCTCTTCACTTCCTGTCCTGCTGCCAACACTTTCACCGGACGGGAAGAGAGGAAAATAAAAATATGATAGGAATTCTAGCCTTTCCCTACACTTTTTTTTTTTATAGCCATGTTACTGTTGGAAAGGTTCCCTCGCTTCCTGTCTGGTGAAATGTCAGCAGAACAGTAAGCGAAGGTAAATCTTGAGCCCTGGGTAACAGTAAAAACCTGGCAGAGATTATAATCCTTTACCACTTCATCAAAAACTGAGAAAAATATCAGCTGGAGATATAGATATATAATATATTAAAAATGCTATTTTAATAGATAACAAAATGTATTTTGACCTTCCTTCTAGATTTTTTTCTGAAATGTAATGTCTAAGTAGAAGGCACTGGGATATAAACTGTGGCCCGATATAACTAAGGCCTACTTTTTTTTTTTTTTTTCATTTTTCAGACACATCTATAATAAGCATATAACCGTCTAACATGTACATTTGTATACATATCTTGAAATAAATATGCATATATTTGTATCCCTCTTCTATGTGAGGTGCCTGTTCTAGATTGATTTGTACAGCAAGTAGGCAAATCCTTGGGGAAAGCAATCTGAGGAGTCAGTTTTGTAAGCCATGAGAACTGTTTAGAGATTTAATGTCATCTTTAATCAATTGCTGCTACTTAAAAGAATTAAAACCAAGTTTGAAAAAAAAAAAGGTATGTTTTATTTTTATTTTTTTATTTTTTTTATACTCTTTGTCCTAAAAATACTATAGTGATCACTATCTGGTCAGAGTTTTGTATGTTGCCCGTTTCTGGCTGCACTGAGATTGTATGTGTGCATGTGAAACTTCCAACTGCTGTAAAAATCTAAACGAGGGTGCAAACGCATAGTGCATTTACCACAAAAAAAACTTTTATTGAATCACATAACAGTGTTATTCTCACAAAGTAGGGATAAAATCAAGCTTGTCATATAAAACGCTTCAACTGTAAGGTTTTTTTTTTTATTTATTATCCATAATTATTTTTACATATTTTTTATATGGATACAAGTGTGTGTGTGTTTTTTGTTTTTTTTGTGGATGTGTATAGGGGCACTGATGAGAGGGTTAGAATTGTCCCCGCCCAGCCATTCGTTGGGGTAGGGTGGGTCCTCAGTGTGAACTCTCAAATAGTGGATCACTGCTTGGTGTGGGTTAGCTCTAGGGAAAGTTTTCTGTCCCCCGAAATGTGTAAGCTTTACCACCATGTGGCCATAGAGTAACCCACCTTACCAGTTGGAGCATTGTATGTGAGAAACTTGATTTTATTCCTACTTTGTGAGTATACCACTGTTATGTGCTTTCAATAAATGTTTTTTGTGGTAATGCACTAGGCATTTGCGCCCCCTTGTATATATTTTTATAGTGTTTGGAAGGACAGCCCAGTCCAAGGAGGGCTGCATCGCTGAAACCATTCAAACATATAAAACCTATCAGCGCAAACCCCACAAACGCTTCTTGAATATATGACCGTCTGTGTCAAAGTTCTCTTGCACTAGGTGTTGCAGCTCTCTCAAAAATCCACTGGGTGGCAGACTGACATGTGAAACCTATGAAGAGAAGGAGAGTGCACAGCTGCCCTAGTGTAATACCTTTTAATGATTAGAAATCAGAATTAGAAAATATTGCACTCACAAACAAGAGGGATTCTCACATGTAGATCAACAAGTTGGCCACCTCTCCCGGCCTGTGTGGCTGGTTGGTTCCATAACCTGATGGGCAATGAAGGATGTTGCTCCAAGCCTAACTTCAAAAAGTTAATTTATTTAATTAATTCAATTCAAAAAGTGAAACTCCCTATATTTTATATAGATGTTAGTGAAATCCCAAAATTCAGCATCTCGGAAAATGAGAATATTACATAAGACCAATAAAAGAAAGGGATTTTTAATACTGTTGGCTTTTTGAAAAGTATGTCCATGTACAGTATAGTATGCACTCAATATTTGGTCAAGTGGGTGCTTTTGCATGAATTATCAGTGCGGTGTGACATGGAGATGATCAGCCTGTGGCACTGCTGAAGTGTTATGGAAGCCCAGGATGCTTTGATAGCAGCCTTCAGCTCGTCTGCATTGTTGGGTCTGGTGTCATCTTCGTCTTGCCAATGCCCCACAGATTCTTTATGGGGTTTAGGTCAGGCAAGTTTGTTGGCCAATCGAGCACAGTGATACCATGATCCTTAAACCAGGTTTTGGTACCTTTGGCAGAGTGGGCAGGTGCCAAGTCTTCCTGGAAAATTTAATCAGCGTCACGATAAAACTGGTTAGCAGAGGGAAGCATGAAGTTCTCTAGAATTTCCTGGTAGATGGCTGCCCTGACTTTGGACTTGATAAAACAGTGGCCTAACACCAGATGACATGGCTTCCTAAATCATCATGGACTGTGGAGCATTTTGCATTTCATTTGCATTTCATTTGGAAATCAAGGTTCCAGAGCTGGAGGAAGAGTAGAGAGGCACAGAAACCAAGTTGCATGAGGTCCAGTGTGAAGTTTACACAGTCAGTGATGATTTGGGTCTGCTGGTGTTGGTCCACTGTTTTATTATCAAGTCCAAAGTCAGCAAAAGTCTCTACCAGGAAATTCTAGAGCACTTCATGCTGCCCTCTGCTAACCAGTTTTATCGAGATGCTGATTTCATTTTCCAACAGGACTTGGCACTGCCCACACTGCCAAAGGTACCAAAACTGGGTGGAATAGAGAATCTGTAGGGTATTGTCAAGAGGAAGATGAGACGCCAGACCCAGCAATGCAGATGAGCCGAAGGCCGCTATCAAAGCAACCTGGGCTTCCATAACATCTCAGCAGTGCCACGGGCTGACTACCTCCATGTCACGCCGCATTAATGCAGTTATGCAAAAGGAGCCCCGACCAAGTATTGAGTGCATACTATACTGTACATGGACATACTTTTCAGTAAGCCAACATTTCTGTATCCTTTTCTTTTATTGGTCCTATGTAATAATCAAATTATCTGAGATACTGAATTTTGGTTTTCACTAACAGTAAGCCATTAATAATAGAAATTAAAAGAAAAATGCTTGAAATATATTACTCCTTGTGTAACACGTCTATAGAAAATTTGAGTTTCACTTTTGAATTTAAATTAGGGTCGGTTCACACTGCAGGCGAGGCGAGGCGACTCCGACTTGCCTCGCCGCGACCTGCAGCGGCCTCGGCGGCGACTTGCAAATGACTTCTGTATAGAAGTCAATGCAAGTCGCCCCCCGAGGTCGCCCGAAAGTAGTACAGGAACCTTTTTTCTGAGTCGGAGCGACTCGAGTCGCTCCTCTCAGAACGGTTCCATTGTACAGAACGGGGGCGACTTGCGGGAACGAGGCGAGTCGTGTCGCCTCGCATCGCCCGCTGTGTGAACCGGCCCTTACTGAAATAAATGAACTTTTTAATGATATTCTAATTTTATGAGGTGTGTGTGTGTGTGTGTGTGTGTGTATATATATATATATATATATATATATATATATATACACAGTATATCCCACTTAATATTGAGTAGGCCCTCCCTTTTGCTGCGAAAACAGCCCTGACCCATGAAGGGTCTTGAATTCATCAGACCAGGCCATTACTCCATGGTCCAGTTCTACTGCTCACATGCCCATTGTAGGCACTTTTGACTGTTAACCAGGGATGTGCAGAGCCTCACCTGCCATGAACATTAAAAAAAAAAAAAAAAAAAAAAAAATATATATATATATATATATATATATATATATATATATAATATAATATATAAATCCGGCTTTGAGGGCCATAGCTTGGCAACCTGGGACCCCAAACCTTAGGCTACCTACCTTGAGGGGTAGGTAGCCTAAGTTCTACCCCACCACTGGTAACATTTTTGGGCTCCTAAGACCTATTGTTCCAGAGATACGGGACTCCTTGCGCAGCCTGTCAGAAGATACATACAGAGCAGCCAGTTTAAATGCAAGCTGGCACACTCTGAGAGGATGAGCTCACACTGCCTCTCCACTTCTTGTGAGAGGCACTGAGCTCAATGGACAGCTTGGAGCCTTGGACCAATGGTAAAGTACCATTGACCCCAGCTGTCCAATAAAAATGCTGCAGTGGAGGCACGCCACTCACTGCGGTGTCATAGGAGGGGGAATGTGTCTAAAAGACAAATGCTTTCTTACAGCCCTCTTAACTACATGGGTATAAGATTTACCCACAATCCGATGTTTTTCTCACACAGTTAAGAGGGATAATGAGAATCTGCTGCTGTTGAAAAGGTACTGTTATAATCAAGCTAAACCATATATTATTATGCTATATGTTATAAGATAATTTATGCTTTATCTATTTACTGTGAAATTACTGGTTGGAAGTTATAACTTCAAACTTCAGTAATTTGTCCGTTAAGCCACCTGCTTGAGTACAGTTTTTGTAAATATAGTAAATTACTTTAAAAACAATATATAATAAAAAAAATAAAATGATGGTCGTTGCAACTTTTTTTGTTACATGGTATTTGCGCAACAATTTTTCATTTTGTGCTTTTTTCTTCAGAAAATATTTTTCATGAATATAATAAAAAAAAAAAAAAAAACACACACAATACAGATAACCCGATTTTTTTTTTTTTTTTTTTTTTTTATATATATATATATATATATATATATATATATTTTTTTTTTTTTTTTTAAAGTTTGTATAATGTGAAAGACGATGTTACGCCAAGTAAATGGATGCCTAACATGTCATGCTTTAAAAATGCGACCAAGACAGGTAAGCTATAGCTAAGCCCCATTTTTACCCCCCCCCCCCCCCTACAAAATTAAAAAACTGGTGCAGGATTCAACACAGTGGTGCATGCACCACATTGAAATACTTGTTTTGGATAATTATTGTCTTCAAATACTATGTACCCCTCTGGCCTCAAGAGAGAATGCACCACCGTGCTAATTCTTCTAAATGGAATTGATTGGTTTCATGCAAGTGCCTTCTAGCCACTTTCAGGGTTCATCCACATCAAAGCTCACTAATGCATACTTTGAATTCCTCAAACATGACAATCTTTATGTCAAACAAAAGACCACCCAAACTCCACCCTGATACTTCTATCACCATTTTTTTTTTTATTAAACTTTTCAACCACATCAGTTACTACCATCAAGGAGCTTACAATCTTAGGCCGGCCATACACCGAACAAATTTCTTTCCTGCAACCACGAGTTGCAGGAAAGAAATGTGCTTGATTTTCCCCCATCAACACAGACCGTGTTTATGCAGGAATCCCTCCTGCTGGGCAATTGTCTTTTCCCAGGGGGAAAGCCACCCCCGCTGGCAAAAGACAGTTATTATCTCCAACGACTATAGCAGCACCTAGCGATAATCGCAAGAGAATCCGGTAGGGTGGTTTTACTCAAGTTGATCGATTAACTTGGTACATTTATCCTGCCTGTTAATAGTTTAGCAGGTACTGGCCAAGATGTGAACTGTGTATGGCCGGCCTAAGGCAGGTGTCTCCACACTGCGCCCATTTGCTTGCCTTTTTTTCAGCCCTTTAGCGCTATTTTTTCCACTAACTGAGTCACCATTCCTTCCAGTAACACCAGTGAGGTGTAATATCTCCATCTGATACCAACTATGGGGCACTATTCCTCCAACTGCCAACGATGGAGCATTATTTCTTTGCACTGACACCAACAGTGGGGCACTAGTCCTCTCACAGACACAAACAATGGGGCACTATTCCTCCTCCTACTGACCACAGGTGCTATGTTTTTTTCTTTTTTACTGCCACTGTCGCTGGGGCATGCTCTACTCCCACTGAAGGACAGTAATCTGGCCCCTTGTTTAGAAAGTTTGGAGACCCCTGATCGAAGGTCAAATGCATTAGACATAATTTAGACAGGAGCCAAACATGTCTTCAGAGGGTGGGAGGAAGAAACCCATGCAGGCACATGGCCAATATGCAAACCCCATGCAGATAGTGTTTTTATTTTGGCTGATCTTCCCTCCTTCCCCAACAAGCTCTGTTCATTGAAATGAATCGTTAGCCAAAACATACCTACAAAAAGCCAGCTAATCTCCACAGTCTGTTCGACTAAGTAGAAGGCAAAAATTTCTTATCTCAGGGGTCTTCAGATCTACGAAGTGCGTGGTTCAGACACCAATAATGAGTACAGAAGACTGTATTGTATATGATATTGAGTCTTCAACATCCCCACTTCTAGTAATCCAGAGGGCAGTAGCAAGAAAGCAACCTAAACATGTCCATAATCATCCCTTTCATAGTCCACAGAGTTTAAGACAATTTTTGTTGCACAGCAATCCAAGGCTGCCAGGCCCCTCAGCCATGAAAACTGAATCACGGAAACTTCTCATGCCAGTCTCCAGGACTGGGGGACCACTGTTGGGGGAACAGGCTCAGGGTTGATAGGACCCATTTTTATGATTATTGAAGTTTACAGCTTGACGCTGATCACCCAATGCCCAAAAGGCCTTTATCAACATCCTTTGCAGTTAAAGAGTAAAGATCCTAATGGACAACTACTTCATGCATTTCCAGGGCATGAAAGGCCTGCCATCTCTCCGGAATGCATCCCTAATTACCCAGCCGTAGGGGAACATGTTTGGGATTGCACCTCATCTTCCTGGGTCAGAGAATCTATGGGTGGACAGCTTATGCCACAATTTCCCAGACAGGAATAATTGCTGGTATATGTGGAGGATTATCAATAAATGGGGGTTTATTGTATATCAGAGACATTCACTTAGTATTGTCACATTCAGGTGGCATATGGAACCCAGGAAAACTAAAAGACAAAAGCAAAATCTTGTAATAACTGAATGCAGGACATAAGAGTAATTTACAATTTGCAATAAATACAGTACACAAATCAAGATCAGTTTCCTTTTATTCTCTTTTCAGAAATATAAAAGTGTGAGTTCTTTACATTACACCACAATAAATATGCTAGGTTTTCTCTAACATCTAAGTTCCAATTTATGATCAAACTGTAATTAACGAAAACTAAACATACCAATTGATGGACAATAAATAAATAGGCCATTAACTGTATGCTGTATTTTGTACTATTTTATTGCTATTAGACTATGCCTCCGAGTCTTTAACCTATAGCAACCCACTAATGACGACTCTTCTCATCACAGGCACAATCTAACGGAGAAAATACTACTTTTGTAACATTATGTCCCAGTAACAATGCAAATATGAATTAAAGCTGTCTTAAGAAGCTAGCTAAATCCCTTTACCCAATATATTTTTTTTAATAAAACAGGGATTTAGATCAGGATGTGATAAAAGCATTCAAGTAATTTTCCTATGTTTTGCCAAAATCTAGAAATTGGCATAATGAATTTAAATTGCTGTAATGTTCTACATGGTGGGGAATTTGGGTCAAAATTCCCCCCAAATGAAATATGTCCCGCAAGCTTCTCATAATATCACCCAACTAAGGTGAAGACAATTATGACCAGAACTTTGATAACTAATGAACATCCATAACTTAAGAAAATGTATTTATAAAAAGCATTTTTTTTTTTCCAGAAAACAGGTTCATGATTCTGTTCTACATCTGATTTCTCATATGCAAGGGTAATACGTAGACAACAAAAACAAACACTCATGGTTGTACCTGGGTTTTCTGCAGTACCACTGGCTCTAACAGGTCTTTGGACTTTTGTGTGACGGACTTGTGTACACACGATATGAAAATCTGACAACAGACCGTTGTCCGCCAAAAATTTACTAGCCTGCCATCCAACATTTGTTGGTGGAAAGTTGGACAATTGTCTGAAGGAGCGTACTAACGGTCGGATTTTAGGCAGTCTGTCATCACACAATTCCCTGCTGAAAATCGGATCAGGTGTACGAGGCTTTACTGTCAGCTAAGTTGCTGCCTGAAACAGTTGCAAAGCAGTCCTTATGGGCAAACCTCTTCCTTTTTTTTTCTAGTTCCTTAGGGATCTTTACTGGGCAGTGTACCTGGTCTTGGTGGCCTGGCATAAAAAAAGTCATGCAAAGCCTGTTCCTGCTCCAGTCCCATTGTCCACATGGTCACCTTGCTCTTCTGAAAGCCTGTGACCACTACAGGTGAAACTAGGATAAACAGCATGAGCACATTGGTGTGTTCCTATTAACTGATCCCTTTCTAGGGCTGAACAAACCCATATCAGCTCTGAGCACTTTTGGGTTTAAGGCCTGGTTCACATCTGATTTTTTTTTTTGTGTGCGGTTTCAGTTTTGCAGAAAAACACTACAGTCCATTTAACATGGTTTCCTATTGGTCACGTTCACATCTGTGCATTTTATGGAAAGGGCCAGGGACTTTTTTTCTGGTTTTGTTTTCAGACTTCAATGGATCAAGAATGTGTATTGAAAAATGCAAATGGAACCTGGCATATGCAAACTGCAACCTGCATTGGTGTGAACCAGGCCTTATGCCACGTACACACGACTGGACTTTGAGGGACTTTCGGCGGAGTTCCGACGGACTTTCCGAATGAACGGACTTGGCCACACACAATCACACCAAAGTCCAACGGATTCAAACATGGTGACGTACGACTGGACTAGAATAAGGAAGTGCATAGCCAGTAGCCAATAGCTGCCTCGCGTCGGTTTTTGTCTGTCGGACTGGCATACACACGAAAGGATTTCTCGATTCGGCGGAGTTCCGATGGGAAAATTTAAAACATGTTCTATTTCTAAAGTCCGCCGGATTTTTGGCAAGCAAAAGTCCGATGGAGCCTGCACACGATCAAATTGTCCGACAGACTCGATCTGTCGGACCTTTGCTGTCGAAAAGTCTGGTCACGTGTACGCGGCATAAGAGTTTTGAGATCCTGGCAGCAGTAGCCTTATGTAAGTGGCAGAGGATGTTCCAAAGGTTTAATACACCCTGATATCTCTTTAAAGAACACCTGTCACTCTCCATGTACCATCACATGGAGTCTGCCAACACCCTTATGAAAGTAATGAAATTAAAGAAGTAAAGCCTCTTAAGAAAAAAAAAAAAAAAAAGACAGCCTGCAAGGCAAAGGCATAATGAGCTATTGTGCATAGCATACTAGCTCATTATGAATTACTTACCTGAGATCGAAGCCCCCGCAGTGGTCCTTGGTCACCACCTCCATCACCGCCATGATACCCGGAATGACTTCCAGGTATCGCGGCTCCGGCGCTGACTGGCCGGAGCTGCGATGACATCACTCCCACGTTTGCATGCTGGTGCTGCTACTAACGGCATGATCGCCGCTAGAAACAGCATGCTCAGTGCGTCTGCGCCCAATGTCTACCATGCATGCGTCGTAGACATGGCTGCCGCTATTCTTGCAAATATCTCCTAAAACTTTTAGGTTTGGGAGATATTTCTTGCACTTACAGGTAAGCCTTAATCTAGGCTTACCTGTAGGTTAAAGTGGTTGTAAGGGGTTTACAACCACTTTAGAGGATCTTATCTGGAATCCGTGTCAGGCAGAGGGCAAAGAACTAGTCACCAATATTGCTTATGGCCTCCTACAGCTGAACCAAACTCTATTACCAACATAACATGTCTTGTTCTGCAGTGTTTTTGTATGAAGGCAGCCTTCCTAATTAAAGGTAGGATTTTGCTCCTCATGTCAGAGCCTCCAGCAAGTAACAGTAAGCAGCACAGTGATCACATCATCAAATTTCACTCCAAATCTGGTGAGTATCAACAGCCAGAGACTACAGTGACTTAGATATCGCACTGCAGATATACAGCTACAAGCCTATAGGCATGGAGTACCCAAGTGCACTCACATACTAGAAAGCACACTGTTTATACAGCAAGAATTCAAATAAAACAAAAAGGTACATTTTTCAGGGTACTGTATAAGCACAGTTAGGTTTTCAAAAGGCTCCTTGTGAGACGCAAATCCCTACAATCTGAGTCCAGTAAAGTAATAAAAAAATATAAAAAATGAGGTTACAAAATAAAAAGTCCCCCCAAACATACAGAAGGCATGTAAACTCCATTACAGCAAATGCATATTAGTTCTCCCCATGTAAGTCAAAGAATTATTTAAGGCTCACCATTAAGGTTTACCACTTAACTGATGACCTGTAAAGTTTAATGCATCGCCTACCTATAGTTTTGTGTATCTATTGTGCACAAGATATCAAGCCTAGATATAACTGATAACTTAATAGCTTGTCCTAGCTTTCATATATAATGGAAAATGTAAAGATCAGATTGTGTTCGGGTGCACTGAAATGAATGTGCATGTTTTTAACTGAAAACATGAATTGCACTAACATTTGAACATTTATATTGTTCCATTCAAGTTGAGCCTGTACAGCACTTTTTATACACAACCTTTTTTTATGTTTGACCACTAGACTTCTTTCCTGGAGGAAGTTTTGTTATTGTCAGTAATAGAAAATTACACACCAGTAAAGAGTTGAACCAAATGCATTAAAAAAACTGATAGTACAGGGGGAGCCTGTACCTTTTTTCAAGGCACAACTTAGATGAAAGCAATATAAATAAAAAAGTAGAGCTGCTGTCTATGACAAGTTTCCAAACTTTCTTCTATATTCAGATTATCATTTATTCTGAATATTGTTTGTGTACTGTGTATCTACTGTATGCTTTTCTACAATACAGACAGCCATATATCAGTGGACAGCTAAGCCAAACTATGCTTCAACTAAAAAGGATTACAAAGAGTTTTCATCTTTGTGTTAACTTTGCTACATGACTTGAAAGGGCGTATTAAAGTGTTGTAGAGCAGTGTTTCCAGGTTAGGCTTCTTAGGTCCTGCGCCAATGTTCAGGAGTAACTGTGCCAGCTTCAGATATATGAAAATGAACTGAACATTGATAGTTATGTATGTGACAAATGAGCAGCCCTGGTGTTTATACTCGACTCGACTAGTAAAGATGATTGGACGTTTTTTTTTAAAACCGTAACCCACAATGTAAACTAAACCCAAAACAACCAATCAATTTTTGTTTTTTTTCCACAGCTATAATATTTTAAGTTACCACCTCTACCCTATTGTAGAGATTTCCATAGCTCTCTCTAGTTCCAATGGAGAGAGATATTCCATCACTCTATCTGGTGTTCTATCACCCACTCCAAATCCTTTGGATAGATTTTCCATCGCCTTCTCTGATATTCTATCACCCACTTCAATTCCTTAAGATAGATTTTCCATCAGCCACTCTGGTGTTCTATCACCCCCTCCAATTCCTTTGGATAGATTTTCCATCACCCTCTCTGGTCCCAATGGAACTATTTTTCCATCACCCATGCTAAACCTTATGCAGAGATTTTCCACCACCCTCTCTAATCTTAATGTAGACATTTTCCTTACTTTCTCTAATCACTGTGGAGAGCGTTTTCCCTCATGGAGTACAGACAGCCATAAAAACCTGACAGAGGTTTCCATCCTTCTGTTACTAGCAATTTGGGTATTCACAAATGTTCTGAAAGTTTTGTGGCTGCTGAGAACTCCATACATTCTTGCTTTTCTCACCTTTCTATGCTTCAGGAGAAAACCTTAGTTGCCAAGTCATGAATTAATATTAACATGATAGGGCCAAAATTATTTGCTACCAAAGGCTTTTCAATATAGGGGTCAATGCACACCATGAAATAGCACAATTTTTATTAATTGATACCCACCCAAAAGTTTTGAAAATATAGTCCCCTTGATTTGAACACAATTGCAGTCTTAACCACTTCCCGCCCCCAAGGCCACCATATGATGTCCTGCATTGATTGGTGATATCTGAATGATGCCCAAAGGTAATTGAAGCCTGGATGCCCAGGTAAATTTTTTACTTTGTTTAATACTATAATTGTATCGGACAATAAAAATAAAAACAGAAGCATTTTGTCATTTATAGGCTGCATTTTAAATGAATCTTTAAAGCAGTATTAAACCCAAAAACAAAAATGTATTTGTGACAGAACCAACCAGAACAGGGGCTTTTGAAGAGGACTAGGGGCAAGCTTCCTATCCACTAATTATGGCCCATGGAGTGAGCAGATCATTTTCTAATGATGGACAACCTCGTGATGAATGCTGAGAGCGAGGCTTGGATTAATTCTCTGAATAAGGACAATAAAGCTTCCCTTCTGCAGTGATGGAAAGATGTAACATTAATCTTGTACAGGTTAGTGGTCAGGGGGAATATGGTGGCCCTCCTGCAGAATGAGATGGATAAGCTTCTTCACTTGGGACAGAAATATTTATGAACAATATCCCTCAAGAAATCAATGAAGATAAATTACTTCCACTTTATCAGACTTCTGTAAAATTGTTGGTCTTCTGAGGACTTGTCTAGTGGACAAAATACACAAGTTTGTGTTTCTCCCATTGTGTGCAACGTAGGTGTGAATTCCCATTGTTAAATGGGTCACCTATTGTTTGTTTGTCTGATAGTATTTTGTCCACATCACCTTGTTACCAAACTATTGTGGGATGTTATAGGTTTGTTAATTAGATTACTGCTTAATTGAGATGTTAGTTGTTAATTGGATTGGTGTTTGAAGTTTGCATTGTCATGTGAATATCCTCAAGTGGGGAATGTCCTTCTGTGGGGTATAAAGTATGTGTCTGAAGTTTAATAAAGAGTCGTGCCTTTGGTTTTACCTCAACATCTAGTCTGTGTATGATGCTTGGGGTAAAAGCGCTGATATTAGCCTTCGGCCTGCTGGATGGGTTTGGAGAGCAGGAGACACTGTTTGGAGGAAGTTCCGTCACAGTAATATATACAAGCAGCTTACCAATCCTTCTATTTAATGGCTGCCTTCGTTTTCTTCCCCCCCCCCAACCCCTATTTTCACTTGGTGATCTGCCCCATAACATACCTCCTGTCTTAGCCCTTGTACACACGGTCGGACATTCTGACAACCAAATCTGCTGGATTTTGTCCAAAGGATTTTGTCCGAAGCTGTTGCATACACACGGTCGGACAAAGTTGTCGGAAAATCTGATTGTACATAACGTGATGACGTTATTTCGTTAAGACGGGACTACGTTCAGGCTAGTAGCCAATAGCTTTGGTCTAGGAATTTGATCTGAGCATGCGTGGCACTTTGTCCATCGGAGTAGGCTACACATGATCGGAGTATGTCCGATCGGAGCATTTTGTCTGAAAATTTTACGGACAAGTTGGAAAACGTGTCCGATGGAGACGACACACAGTCGGATTATCCGACAAAACGGTCCGATAGGACACATTCCGTCGGAATCTCCGACCGTGTGTACAAGGGCTTAGAGTACCTCCACTCTGGATAAAGGAGAACAGTGGCACCTTTGGACAGCAGCATTGTCAGTGTGAGGGGAGGGGAGTGTTAAATGTAATAGCAGATTTAGGTAAACTAACAAATTGAAACCACACTCAAGCTCACAATGCAATTACACAAGTAGTTGAAGCAACAGTATTTTTTCTTCTGGGACAAAGGTTTTACATGAATAAATAAAAGGTGATTATAAGTACCCTTGTCAGAGGTAAATGGTTTGTCTCATTACTCTCACTTTGCAGGAGAGCTTGTTCTGTTGAAAAACAATAGACTTTCTGGCTTGATCACCAGATAAAAATAAAGGAAAGAAAGCCGGAAAAAAGAATAGTAATGTAGCCACCACATGATTGGTAAGCTGTAATAAATGTTTGCTTTTGGGTTTAATACCGCTTTAAGATTGCACGCAATCATATTGTCATAGATGAAAGTGATCACGTGATGGTGAACCCCTCTAATTGTTCCAAATTGGTAGTGGGGACTGGAGCTGTCAAAGACAGCTAGATTTGACAATTATCAAATGTGTAAAGTGTCAGCTGGTAACTAGTGGCTAAAGATGGGTTAACAAATTTTCAACACGTAGTGTCATACTGGAGAACTTTTACTAGCAGATTGCTGGTGGGAAAGGGTTAAGCAACAGGATGCTGGCTCACTGCTGCTTAGTAACACGTATGGGAGGACTGGTGCCTTTCATGTTACTGCAGAGAAGGGGCTCCAATCATGTAGGGTAGATCATTTTTTTTCTAGGTCTTTCTTTGAAAAATAATTTCTGCAGCAAAATAGGAAGGTATCTGAAACCGGACTGCAGAAATCCACATCCTCAAAACAGGTACAAATCAAGCAATATACTTACCTGTCTTTGTTCTGCCTAACGAAAGAATATATCGGTGCATTTCCAATACTACCTATAATTGGCATCTGCATGTTATCTTGCATACCAATACAGAAAAGGAGGAGATATAAATGTAGGATATGTGAAATGTGGATAAACATATTACGTATCCATCACTCAATATGAGGTGCAAAACAGTAATCATTCAAATACAGTGCCTTTCAAAAGTATTCACCCCCCTTGGTATTTTTCATGTTTTGTTGCCTCACAACCTGGAATTAACATGGATTGTTTGAGAATTTGCATCATTTAATTTACAGAACATGCCTAAAACTCTGAAGATTTTTTTTTTTTTTATTGTGAAGCACACAACAAATAGGACAAAATAACAAAAGTAATGTGCATAACTATTCACCCCCCTAAAGTCAATACTTTGTAGAGCCACCTTTTGTGGCTATCTCACCTCCAAGTCACTTTGGATAAGTCTCTATGAGCTTGCCACATCTTACCACTGGGATTTTTGCCCATTCCTACTTGCAAAACTGCTCCAGCTCCTTCAAGTTGGATGGTTTGCGCTTGTGGAATGAGCAATCTTTAAGTCTGACCACAGATTTTCTATTGGATTGAGGTCTGGGCTTTGACTAGGCCATTCCAACACATTTACATGTTTCCCCTTAAACCACGCAAGTGTTGCTTTAACAGTGTGTTTGGGGTCATTGTCCTGCTGGAAGGTGAACCTCCATCCTAGCCTCAAATCACACGCACAGTGTGGTACAGGTTTTGCTCAAAAATATCCCTTTATTTAGCACCATCCATCTTCCCCTCAAATCTGACCAGTTTCCCAGTCCCAACTGCTGAAAAACATCCCCACAGCATGATGCTGCTACCATGTTTCACTGTGGGGATGGTGTAAACTCAAAACATGCCATTTTTTTTTGCTGAAAGTAATGGCTTTCTTCTGGCCAATCTGCCATAAAGCCCAACTCTATGGAGCGTACGGCTTATTGTCATTGTATGTACAGATACACCAGCCTCTGCTGTGGAACTCTGCAGCTCCTCCAGGGTTACCTTAGGTCTCTGTGCTGCATCTCTGATTAATGCCCTCCTTCCCCGGACCGTGAGTTTTGGTGTGCGGCTGTTTCTTGGCAAGTTTGCTGTTGTACCATGTTCTTTCCATTTGGTTAGATATTTGATAGATTTTATAGTGCTCCTAAAGGATCATCAAAGATTTGGATATTTTTTTATAACCTAACCCTGACTTTTTACTTCACAACAACATTGTCCCTTGTTTGGAGAGTTCCTTGGTCTTCGTGGCAGTGTTTAGTTAGTGGTGCCTTTTGCTTAGGGCCTTTCAAAAAGGTGTGTGTGTGTATATGTAATGACAGATCATGTGACACTTAGATTGCACAAAGGTGGACATCATTTCACTAATTATATGACTTCTGAAGGTAATTGGTTGCACCAGAGCTTTTTATGGGCTTCATAACAAAGGGGGTGAATACATACGCACATGCCAATTATTTTTTTATTTCTGAAAAATAGTTTTATGTATATATTTTTTAAATTTTACTTCACCAACTAATATTGTGTTCTGATCAATCACATAATTCAGATTAAAAAAAAATACATTCATCTAAATGCTGTAATGTAACAAAATAGGTAAAAAGCCTAGGGGGTGAATACTTTTGCAAGGCACTGTAAATTTTTTCTTTTCATAAATACATAAAAACTAACCTAAAATCACTTGCATAAAACTAACAGTATACAGAATAATTCCCCAGCCTATATCAACTTTTTACACCTTATCAGGAAATTCAATAAATTAAAAAAAAAAACATACATTAGCACATTATGAATTCGATTTTAACAATGTGGCATGTCCATAAAAGAGACAAGACTGGGGATATCCCTGAATTAGAAGAAAAATTAATTTTCAGTTATATATAGAAGTGCTACAGTTTATTTACTGTATTGCCTTTCACTGCCCTTCACAGTTGATAGCTTTGTATTTCTTTTATAATGCTGTATGGGTCTTGTCGGTGTGATATGTATCACAGGCAGTAAGTAAGGTAATGTGTTCGTCATTGATAGTAGCAGGAAAGCAGAAGTAGCTGCTGCCTTTTGTTGGCCAACTGAAAGTATTTTAGTTCACACTTTGAAGAATACAATTTTTGTCAAGCATGGTGTCATATAAAAGACAACAGACTACTGGAGATATTCCAAAATGCTTCTGTTTTGTCAGCCTCCTAACCAAAACCTGTGTATATGGCCTTAAAGGCCAAGTTCACCTTTTGGGAAAAAAATAAATAAATACACATATGTTTGCAGAAACAAATTGTGCATTTTTTTTTTTCCAGCAGGAGCCTGGAAAGCATTGCACCGTAATCAGTCACAGGTGCAATGTCAGGCTCCTGCAGACTGTCAGAACAGCTGTTTGCCCATACTACTTGTATGGGCAGACCATTACTGAACAGCAGGAAGATCAATGAACTACAAGCTACGCTAGGAGCGCTCACCAGTGCTCTTGAAAATCATTGAGAACTACAAGCTGTCTGCCACGGTGGCAGATGGACTTGTAGTCCATTCACTTGCAGATCGCTGTAAAGTAATGACGAGGCTGTGAGGGTAAAGCCCCACATGGCTGTGCTATTTTTTAAATTGTGACAACAGGAGGAAAAACCCCCACCCGCTGTCACAAGGGGAGGATAGGGTTGGTGCAGGGTAGGGTTGATGCAGGGTGGGGGGGGGGTTACTGCTGCTGGACCATGTTACACCCTAAATATGGATGTAACATGTAAAATCCTCCCAAAGGTGATCTTATCCTTTAAACACTTCATATGAACCTGAGCCCATTTCCAGTAACACATGGTAAAACCCTAGAGCAGTGATGGCGAACCTTGGCACCCCAGATGTTTTTAAACTACATTTCCCATGATGCTCAACTACACTGCAGAGTGCCAGAGCATCATGGGAAATGTAGTCCCAAAACATCTGGGTGCCAATGTTCACCGTCACTGCCCTAGAGGCTCAATTTGCAAGCTAAAACACTAGGATAGATATATATATATATATATATATATATATATATATATATATATATAATAATTTTTTTTTTTTTTTTTTTTTTTTTTTTTTTTTTTTTTACAGTTACTTTTTACTAAGTCCAGTGAGATTTTGATTATCACAGTGCAAAGGTTTGTCAACTGGGCCTCAGGTAAGGTGTACAGACAATATGTTTCAACACAGGTCTAGATGAGATACAAAATTAGCAGTACATTACCCTGCAGATGTAATAATATTGTACATCTGATTATGTAGGGTACATGAAGATACAAAATGAGAGGGGAAAAAAATTTAAACCTAAATAGGGACAGCGCCTTTAAAAAACATTCTATGGTCAAGTCACTTTCTTACTTTGTTTTAGAGGTACATTTTTTATCATCTGGGACAGAAGAAAATGGTTCTAGATACTCTGCACATGATGGGATACTATGTCAGTGCTATATAAATAAAGGAAATATCTTTATTTCACTAAAGGCATTATCACTTAGCTCGGATGAATTCATTGCATGCATTTTATGTATTAATATTTTCGTGTTAGTAAATAAAGGAACCAGGGGAGGGATTTTTGTGGTGCGAGTAGACAACTTGATACAAATAGAGGTATGAAAAATACGATTTTTTTTTATAAAAACAATTGTTTTTGTATTTTTCATTCCTCTATTTGTATCAAGTTGTCTACACGCACTGCAAAAATCCCTCCCCTGGTTCCTTTATTTACTAATTATATCTTTAATCGGGATGAGGTGCCTTATCTTATGGGTGTTTATGGTAGGTAGAACCAAACTTTAAAAAATATTTTTGTGTTGTTTTGCATCTAAAAAAAATAAAAATAAAAATAAAAAGGAAATATTATAATATGGGCTTTCGTCCGTTAAAATATAGTTGGCTTCTGGATGGGGTAGATTTGAGGCCTTTATTTAGGAGAGCAGAAATAAAGAAGATAAAATAATTAATAAGTGAATATATCAATTCACTAGAAATAAAGGACTGTGTTGGTTCAATACCTAGTTTAATCACAACAATAATGGCTGCATACTACAACCATGAAATTTGTTGGTAAGTAAATTAACTGTTTGTGTGAGAAAATTATCAAATGATAAAAGGTGAAAGATGTATACACTCTGAAGAGAAACCAGAGTATTACTTAGTGAACTGACCGCTAAGACTTTCATTGACCTCGTTTGTGTAGGTAGTCAACCTGCCCCTTAATGGATAGAAGATCAAGGGGTAGAGTGTGAGATCATACCAGTTTCCTTCCACACTTATAAATCCTGATTCATTTTTAATAGTCTGATGATCATGTTAATTACTATATATTGCTTTATCTAGGTCTTCTTATCAGCTTTCTTTTTTGAAGCGCACTGTATTTTAGTTGTTTGCATGGGAACCACAAATTCTTCAAGGTTCATGCTAAAATACAATCAGTTAGCCAGTATATTTTTACTTTCCTGCACCATTCTCAAGGGCAATGTAAAATCCTAAACAGTAGGGGGCACTATTGCACAAATTTCTGAATTCTATTGTACATAAACCAGGATGGCTTTACATCTGAAGTATTTATGTACTCTAAAATGTTCCGCTAAAACATATGTATACCTATTTATGCTAAAAGTTATAAGATCGAAGTCTAATCCTAAACAGACATTTTTGTCCTGGTTATGATAAAGAAGGATATTCTGAGGCCAGCTGTATCTATATGTTCCTACTGGATATCCAAGTATGCAAGACTTCTTTCTACCACCTTCGTAATATCTCTAAACTTCGTCCTATCCTTTCTTTTTCCGATGCTGAAAGATTGATTCATGCCTTTGTCTCCTCCAGGCTGGATTATTGCAACGCACTTCTCATTGGGATTCCGAGAAAGAGCATGCAGAGGTTGCAATACGTTCAAAACTCTGCAGCGAGGATCCTAATGAGAGTGCGGAAGCATGAGCATATCACTCCAATTTTAAAATCTCTTCATTGGCTGCCGGTCTCTACAAGGATTGAGTATAAGGTCTCTCTTCTTGTGCATCAATGCATACATGGACAAGCTCCACCTTATCTTAAGGAACTTCTTAGATTGCAAAATCTACCGCGTTCCCTTCGCTCAACTAATTTGAATTGTTTAGAGGTTCCAAAAACTAGGTTGAAAACCATGGGAGATAGGGCTTTTTGTGCTGCTGCCCCACGTCTGTGGAATGCTTTGCCTGATAGTCTGAGGGTTTCTCAGTCTACTGAAAATTTTAAAAAGGGGTTGAAGACTTTTCTTTTTAGCAAATGTTTTGTAAATTAAGCGGTTTGTTTGTTTTTATTGTAATTATGTAGCACTTTGAGGTCTTTTGATGGAAAGTGCATTATAAATAAAATTTATTATTATTATTATTATCCTCGCAGACACCAATCAACTTCAAACCAGGTCTAAAGTTTGAAATTGATTGGCAAGTACATTAGGATCCTGGAATTTTGCTGAGGAATGTTGGAGCATCTTTGTGTCTTGCATTCTCATTTCTTCCTCACTATCTTTCCTATTATAGGTTTGATGAGCAGAGTGGTATACAGCTAAATGGCCTACTACTCGACATGGCAAGCCATATGCTACAACGGTGTAGCGTGTGCGGTGAGGACTATGTACATCTCTTTGTGTTATGTGTGCTTTACTCTGCCCTCTTAGCAGTTGTACAATAAAAGCCAGGTGTCTTCAAGCACAAAATACTCTGCTTCTGATCTTCTCTCTCGCTTTTCTGTTAAACTCATATTAAAACCTGACTCAGGACAGAAGGAATTATTTTACCCTGCTGGAACAAATTGCACCATAGTAATTTGTTTTGCCTTCCTCTAGATCAGCTGTGAGTATAGGATTGTGTATATGGAGGTTTTCTATTTATTTTTTATTGGTCAAACTAGATGGTCTTTTTTGTTTCATTCTGACTTTGTAACTATGTAATAGAAAGCAGGAAAATGGGGAAGGGTTATGCCGCATACACACAACTGGACTTTTCGACGGACTAGGTCCGACGGTCTTCCTGAAGTACTTTCGGCAGAGTTCAGACGGACTTTCCAAATGAATGGACTTGGCTACACACAAGCACACCAAAGTCCGACGGATTCAAACGTGATGATGTACGACAAGACTAGAATAAGGAAGTTCATAGCCAATAGCTGCCCTAGCGTCAGTTTTCGTCCGTCGGACTAGCATACAGACGAACGGTTTTTTCGACCGGACTCGAGTCCGTCGGAAAGATTTGAAACATGTTTTATTTCTAGGTCCGTCTGACTTTTGGGAAATAAAAGTCCGCTGGAGCCCACACACGATCTAATTGTTCGACGGATTCCGGTCCGCCGGACCTAGTCTGCCGGAAAGTCCGATCCTGTGTATGCAGCATTCGAATCCATCGGGTTTTAAATGCTATCTGTGCCCCTACTGAGGAGAGTTTAAATCCCTAGGGGAGATTTCACATTGCTTCCTATGTGATACCTATTCCCTGGACAGGAAATGAGGAAAGATCTCCCTTGTGTAGATTCATGCGACCATATAATCCCGACAACACTTTAAACCTTCCTTAATTTACTAGAAAAAGGGTTTGTCTTGCTGCTTGTGTCCTGCTGATGAGATTTTTTTCCCCTCACTTCCTGTTCTGACACATTTTCAATAGAAAGGCCAGAAAGTGATGGAAAATCTCACCATTTCTGGTCGGATACCCCTCAAAAAAATACCCCGCAAATACTTAGATGTTCTAACTCCCCCCGCCCCACTCTATCCAAACTACGTTTTGAATGGAGTTGTAAAAACTTTAAGCAAAGCCGAAAAGCACACTTACGCAAAAATAAATGCTCCTATTCAGGCGCATATTTTTATAAATTTTTAAACAAAAGAGCACAAGAAAGCTGCCATTTCAAACTATGTCTGAAAAAAGTACCTCAGACAATACTATTTTTGATCTACATTTTCTATGGGAAGATGTCCATGCTAGATCTACACGCCCATCATGTGTAGGTCATACAGCATCTAAACTGTAGTCATGTAAGGTGCTGAGAAAGCAGCTGACTAGGTCTAGTGTAGTTATGAACATTACATAGAGTGCCATCACACCTCCACAAACCTCAACAAGTCACAGCCTACCTCAAATTCAGTCAGTGCCTGGATCAGAATCTGACCATGGATGAGTAGACTAGCTACTCTAGTACTGGCTGGTCAACTTTAATGACAGGTCTGCTTTAGCGAAGGGTATATAGCGACTAAGCCCCATTGATTCTAAATAAAAAGGTAGAGAGAAGATCAGCAATGGACTACTTTGTTGCTCCAAGAACTAGGTCTTGCTGCACAGCAGTTCAACTTACTGGCATGTATAGTTCACAATGGTAATGCAGCTATCTCCTTAATGACTGAGTGATCTGTACAACCCCAACAGAAAGAAAAGATAACACAAGGCCAACTATTTAGCTGCAGTAAGTAGAACTACAGCTTGTGCCTAATACACAGGATGGACAGATTTTGTACAAGTCACAACAACAATTCTGAGGAAAATTCACCATTGTAGCAACGTATTCTCCTGTACTGGTGTCAGGGTGGAGTTTTGACTTGCAGATTAGTTAAAAATGCCATAGTTCTGTGTCAGTTCAGATTTACTGCAACTGTGAATTATGTCTAAATATCAGCACAGCTGGCGTTCAGAGAACATACTCGGTCACCCGTATCATCCACAGTCAGCCATTGTGATACTCTTCTGTGTGTTGTAAGTGCAGAACGTTGTGTGGGATAGAAGAGTCTTGTTCTCCTTGCTGTCACTGAGGGACCACCTCCCTGAGAGAAGCTAAGGCTGCGTGAATCCGTACATGCAGTCTGTTCTCAAAGTCGTAACCTGTGAAGTCCTCCTGCAACCAGCACAAAACACAAAGAGAGATATAGAAAGCTGGTTAGTTTGTGCGCTGTACAATCTTACAAACTGTCCAAGTCCTGTAGCAGGCTGGAAGACCATGGATATTACCTTGGCTTGAAAAAGCAGAGTTTTCCCTTTTGCAACAGTCTGTGGAAAAAAAAACACAATATTAAATCACCCTTACACAAATTATGATTCATCATATGTCTTTTAACTATCTGAGGACCATGGGTATAATAGACAGAGGAACTTCAGTTACAAAAATAATAAAAAAAGTCAGCAGCTACAAATACTGTAAAAAAAAAAAAAGGACTTACCAGCCCAAGGATCCAGCTCAGTCTTCACCTGGGCCGGTTCTTTGCCAGTCTTCGGGTCTCCGATACCGCCACTTTGACTGTGGGAAACCGGCTGTGACTCCCTGCGTCATCACTGCCAGCTCCCCACTGCGAATGCGCAAGCCGCACTGCACTTTCTGAATTTCCGGCAGCCTCCAGGGACCTGTGACATGTCCCAGGAGTCTGCAGGCCATGAGGCGGGGTACCAAACTTCCACACAGATTAGGGGGGGCGGAGTACAATCAGCAGAAATTCCTTTAGTAAATTAAATTCCTCTGTAAAGTGGAACGTCCCTCTCTCAATCAACATTTACTTTTTTAATCATTATTCTGCTAGAATTTGTATTCATAGATAGGAAAGTAGATCAAATTTACTTGTGTTGAACTTTTTTTTTACATTTCTTCAGCTACTTCCTGGTTTCCATGCCTAGAAAAATGATGTCATACATCCCAGGAGTTTTCAAGAGGGCAGGAGAGGTTTTCTCAGCTAAGCACACCCTCCTGCCTGCATGCCTGAGATAAGGGTAGATGGATTCCAGGAAGTATATGCTACATGATTCATCGGCTCTTACTCAAGATGGCAAAGGCCAGGATTGCTAGGGGCTGCTTTTTAAAGTGATGTCTTAACAAAATAAAGCATGGAGACACGGATGGATGGGTTTGCTTTGAATATTAAAAATGAATTAATTAGCATTATTTTAGGTTATTTTTCAATTCTACTAACCCATACGTTCTGCAACATTAAAGTATAGCTTAGTTCCTGCATACCAGCTGACAAAATAAAAGGTATGTTTCACATCTATCTACCTTGATGTAAAAAACTGGATTTTTGATTTACCATAAAAATCCTTTTTTTTTTTGTAGTACACTAAGGAAACAGGATGAAGAATTCAGGTACATTTGGTTATGCTGCTGCCTTCGGGACACTGGCAAACAAAAGCTGTAAGGACAGTGTAGTATAAACCCTTACACTCCCATCATCAATCCGTTTAGTAACAAAGCAGAAATGAATCATGAGAACAGAGGGGAAGGATCAGTGTTCCTTTAATGTACGTCAAAAAAAGCATAACAGGAATTAAAAAATCCTATTTTCTTAATCATACATTAAAATAGTTTTCGTTTTATTTTTCTTAAAATAATAAAGGCGTTATACTTGCTCTGTTCAATGGTTTTGCACAGAGCAGCCTTGAGCCTCCTTTTCTGGGGTCCCCCACCAGCGCTCTCAGCTGCTCCTCCCTTCTGAGTGCCCCATAGCAAGCTGCTTAGAATCACTTGTGCAGGCTCAATCCCGAGCCGGGTTGTGTGCAACTATAGACACACAAAGTGAAGCTCCGCCCCACCCTCTGCTCCCTCCTCATAGGATTTAATTGACAGCAGCAGGAGTCCTGTGAGGAGAGGGAGAGCAGTGCTGCTAGTCTTGGGCACAGCGCTGGATTGAGATAGGATCCATGTAAGTATTGGGAGAGGGGTCGGGGGGCAGCGGACTATGGAAGTTTTTTTTACCGTAATGCAGAGAATACATTAAGGTAATAAAAAACCTTTAGCCTTTACAACCACTTTAATGGATACCGGATGAAGTATTCGGGTACATTGGGGCTTCCAAAAGCAGTCCAATTGAGGAGTTGGCAACATAGCAAACAAAGGCTAACAGGCCCACAAAAACCAAGGGGTGAAAAGAGGGGGCTCAAAAGAGATACCTAAAGAAACTTACAACTTAAGCTTAAATTAGCTGAGGCCTGAATATCCAACCAAAAAAAACTTAAGGAATGTGTGAACATAAGACCAGCTGGCAGCCTTGCAAGGTTTAGGAGTGTGTCTATGGGAATGTTTGACCATTCTTCCAGAAGCGCATTTGTGAGGTCAGGCACTGATGTGGATGAGAAGGCCTGCCTCGCAGTCTCCGCACTAATTCATCATAAAGGTGTTCGATCGAGTTGAGGTCAGGACTCTCTGCAGGCCAGTCAACTTCCTCCATCCCAAACTCGCTCATCCATGTCTTTATGGACCTTGCTTGTGCTCATGTTGGAACAGGAAGGGGCCATCCCCAAACTGTTCCCACAAAGTTGGAAGCATGAAATTGTTCAAAATGTCTTGGTATGCTGATGCCTCAAAAATTCCCTTCACTGGAACTAAGGGACCAAGTCAAACCCCTGAAAAATGGCCCCACACCATGTGGGTCAACTCAATATTGAACCCTACGCACTAAGACTGGAATGCCATTAAAGTTTATGTGGGTGTAAAGGGAGGTGTTAAAATATTTTTGGTAATATAGTGTATCTGATGCAGTAAAGCCCAACAAACACTAGCTGATCGGGTGTAGAGCTCTTTCACAGGCAAAGGTGTCTTTAGGATTGAACAATGAGCTGACAAATCCACCTGGTGATGGTGGAAGGGGAGCTAGGGGAATGACAAGCAGAGTCGTACCGTCTATGGGAGGTGTAAATGACAGACTCAAACTGCATATACCACATCCAGACAATGGAGGGAAATCTCCTCAGGAGGGTGTGGTGAAGCAGAACAAGGAGAAGGGAGAAAATGTCCTGAGTATGGGGAAATAAAGAAAAATCCTGATAAAAAGAATACAAAAAAGTTTTAGCTTCTCTCAGAGGAAATCTGTTCTTCCAGGACACTAGCAAAAAACTGAGGCATGATGGGAGTGGATGGGGTTATATTAGGCTGTCCTTTTATTAGCCTCTTGAAGACAGCAGAATAACACAATGTACCTGAATACCACTTCCTGGGGTCCCTTAATATTCAATATAGCTGTACATCCTCAGAGGGACAATGTTAAGGCTACCTGTGGTACGACACGACAGTCGTACGACTGTGGATCCGACTTTGCCCTGGGACTTGAAGTCCGACATCCATCCGACTTTAATGAGCGGGGATCCGACTTTGATCCTGACAATGCAGGCAATTTGTGTCTGGTATGAATCTTTAGGGGGAACGCCATGCCAAAAAAAAAAAAAAAACAGCAAAGGTTCCCCCTCCAAGACCATACCAGTCCCTTCGGTCTGGCATGGATTTTAAGGTGAACCCCTCACGCTGAAAAAACAACATGGGTCCCCCCCAAAATCCATACCAGACCCTTGTCCCTATGTTGATGGAGATGGGGGCCTCTTCCCGACAACCCTGGCCATTATTTGTCGGGGTCTGCCAGCGGGGGGCTTATCGGAATCAGGAATCTCACAGATCCCGACCCCCTATCCTATGTAAATGAGTATCGGGTACATTGTACCCCTACACATTCACCTAAAAAAAAAAGTCAAAAATAAAAACGCAGTACACAGGTCTTTAAAGAAATTTATTAAGGCAGCTCCAAAGTCGCTTCAGATTTATTCTCCCCTCCCTGGCTCTTCTGCCTCCTCCGCTGACATCTTCTGCCTCTGCCCATTCTTCTCCCCTCTCCGGGTCTTCTCCGCTGACGTGTTCTAGCCCTCTCTTGTTCTTCTCCCTCTGTCTTCTGCTTCCGCCCCTTAATTGGTCGCCACCCATCATGACCCGGGCAGTGACATCATAAGGGGTGGGGCCTCCGAATGACATCGTCCCATGCCAATATAAGTAGTTGCACACCGCGCACCAGCATTAGCGCGGGAGAGAGCATGGAGTCAACATCGGAAGAAGAACAGAGGGAGAAAGCGGAGAAGACCCAGCAAAAAAGTGAGAAGACAGCGGACAAGACCCGGCAGAAGCAGAAGACAGCGGACACAGGGAGAAGAATCGGAGAGGGCTAGAACACATCAGCGTAGAAAACCCAGAGAGGGAAGAACTGGCAGAGGCAGAAGACATCAGCGTTCGAGGCAGATGAGCCAGAGAGGGGAGAAGAAATTGGAAGAGGCGCTGGAGCTGCCTTAGTAAATTACTTTAAAAACCTGTGTACTGTGTTTTATTTTTGACACTTTTTTTTTTTTTTTTTTTTTTTTTAGGTGAATAGGTAGGGGTACAATGCACCCGATACTCATTCACATAGGGTGGGCGGCCAGGATCTGGGAACCCCCTTGTAAAAGGGGGCTTCCAGATTCCGATAAGCCCCGCTGACCCCGACAATCAAAGGCCAGGGTTGTCGGCAAGCGGCCCTTGTCCTCATCAACATGAGGACAAGGTGCTTTGGGGTAGGGGGCACAAGGCCCCCCCCCCCCGCCCCACAGCACCCATCCCCCCATTTGAGGGAATGCGGCCTGATACGGTTCAGGAGGGGGGGCACTCGCCCGTCCCCACCCCCTTTCCTGACCTGTCGGGCTGTGGGCTCGGATAAGGGTCTGGATTTGGGGGGGCACGCCATTTTTTCAGTGTGGGGGTCTCCTTAATATTCATACCAGAATGAAGGGCCTGGTATGCTCTTAGAGGGGGAACCCATGCCCTTGTTTTTTTAATTTGGAGCATGGGTTTCCCCTTTAGGATCATCAGAGCACAAGTCGCATGCCAAAGTCGGATCAGTTAAGACCGCGATCTGACTTTGATCTGACTTCAGTGATATTCAATGGGCTGAAGTAGGATCAAAGTCAGACCAAAGTAGTGCAAGAAGCATTTTCAATGTCAGACCGACTTGTGACGGACCAGTTAAGACGGCTCCCATAGGGAAACATTGATTTTCACACATCATTGAGACATGAGCTCCCAATGTCAGAGCGTTTGTCGTACAAGTGTGAACCCGGCCTCAAAGTTGAATTCCAGGCAAACCACTAAATACCTTAAAATAGACATATGGGAGGTTCTTTACCTGTCAAAGATTTTGGTTTCTGTTAATCCAGGTCAGAGACTTATCAGTTGTAAGAAATGCTGATACAAAGTCCAATTAAGCTACACACACTCTAGCTTCATTTAAAAAACATCTTTTTTTTTTTTTATAACCATAAACACATTTAGATGTTTTATTTTTTTGCCTGGAGTTCACCAATAAGCAAAAGTCATAAAAAAAAGTTATATGTACCTCTGGATTCTCCAACAAAATGCAGCCCAGTTCATAGCAGGCATACGGCTGTATGTAGAGGTTCTGCTGTCGCCCCAGTTCATCTTTCACAGCACGCTGGAAGAACTGAATGAGAATTTTTTATTGTACACATGTAAAACTAAAATGATGCTTGATAAGCACAGACAAATGCTTGTCAATTATTAAACTCCCAGTAAACTTCATTTAACTTTACCAATACTATAAAGCAAAACAAAGAACTATAGGCAACACTTTATGTCATTTTGGATAGAGCAAGGAAGGGTTATAACCCTGTCTTCTTCTCTTTTTTTTTTTGCCATCTGTGTCCCATTGCATAGATTTCCCATCACTTCTTGTCCAATAGCCTAACAGGAAGTGAGAGGAAATCCCTCCAAATTAGGGGAATCCTTTGGGGCCCCCCAGGTTACCAGAACTAGTGTCCCCATTGGAAGATTTCCCCTATTTCTTTTCTGGGGACAACCCAAAATGTGGGATTTTCTTTTAGTTTCACTTGTGAAGATAACGGTAAACAGGACAGCAATAAAAACTGATGTGTCCTAATCTCTCTCCACTGTCCAAAATTAACAAAAAAGTTTTGCCTTTAGTTATTCATAAAAAAAAGTCTAATTTTACTTTAAAACAAAAAAAACTTCTATGAATGAAACATGATCTTTGAAGGGAGGATGGGTGAATCATTGAAAGGTCCGCTCCCTCTATTCATAGGTCACATTTTAGACATAGGAGCTAAAGTACAGGTCCTATGAATGGAGGAGTTGGGTGGAATGAGTGGGAAAAGTTGGGTACTCTTGATGAGTTACTGTCACAACTCCTTTAGTTCTATTAACCCTTGCCAGGGGGTGGAGAGATGAAGTTACATCAGTGAGGAGAGCGCTGAGAGCTGATTGGAGGGAAGGGACACACACCCCTTCACACAGCACACAGTTACAGAGTTGAGGCTGTCAATCACAGGTTGTGCCCTCCTTTCACCATTTTTCTCCTGGCAAGCACACATTATACAGGGATGTATTTTGTTCATATTTCATGTCTGAAATTTGCAATCACTTTAAGTAATCAGGTCCAAAGAATGTAGTTGCTATGCAGAGTAATGTTTTGTTATAATTTCAGAATGTTACCATATTGCTGGATAAAACCATTTTATTCAACAAGGATGGATCGGTCATGGCAGAAAATACAGTTGAAGTTGGCCAAACCCATCCTTTTTAATGCGGTTGCCTCATTAATGAGTGAATGATCATTTGAAGCAGGCATGTCCAAAGTGCGCCCGGTTTTGAGCGGCCCGTCAGGTTATTTGAACATGTATATCTTTTGTGGCCCCAGACGATCTCCCAGCGCCGGGGCCACAAAAGATATATAGGCTGGCTGCCTCGGAGGGAGGAGGTGGGACAAGCGCCGTGCACACAGGAGGAGTATTTTCTGTTTACACGGCAGCCTCTGTAACAGGAAGTCCCGTTTCCGGTGCTGCCATTGGACAACTGTTCTGTCCATAAAAGAAGGTGGGACTTTCTCCTAAAGAGGCCGCTGTGTAAACAGGAGATTCTCGGAGGATGCTCGTCCTGCCCCCTCCATGTCCCCTCCAAGGCTGCACTGAAGGTAATGGTGAGTGCATTCCTGGCAATTGTGGGGCTGCATTCCTGCCAATGGTGGCTACATTCCTGGCAATGGTGAGTGAATTCCTGGCAATGGTGGGTGCATTCCTGGCAACGGTGGCTGCATTCCTGGCAACGGTGAGTGAATTCCTGGCAACGGTGAGTGAATTCCTGGCAACGGTGGGTAAATTCCTGGCAACGGTGGGTAAATTCCTGGCAACGGTGGGCGCATTCTTGGCAATGGTGGGGCTGCATTCCTGGCAATGGTGGGCTCTGCATTACTAGCAATGGTGGGTGCTGCATTCCTAGCAATTGTGGGTCTGAAGATGGGCACTGACCCTTATTTTGCTTCACAGTTCTTTAATTAAAATTTAAATTTTTTTTTTCCGGAAACTTCCCTCTTAAAGTTAAGGAGTATGCTATACGCCAATAAATATGGTATATCCAAATAATACACCTGAGTTCATCTCTTTACCACACGCAGCCACAAAGGCAAGATAATTCTTGTTGGGCAGTGTATTAGTGCTCGAATGAATACACTTAGACCAAATTTTAATGGCTCAAAGAATGTCAGGCAAAATGGTCGGCCCTCACGCATGTTCACTTCATCAAATCTGGACCTCTGAAAAAAGTTTGGACACCCCTGATTTGAAGGGATCAAATTGTCTATTTATTGATTGTTGGTGTATGACCAGCATTATGGTTCCACTGTAAATAAGAACTTCACAGCAACTATATAAACTGTATATTATGCAGAAGTGTCAGAATCACGAAAGAGGTTTTATTCTGGATGAAAAAACACAATATAATAAAATGTTTTCATTGTCTACTACCAATCACCTTGTTTGAGGTCTCACCTGAATGGCATCTTCAGCATTTCCCAGACATTTATGGATGGCACCAAGGAGCAAATTCCTTAATCCAACAACAGAGGGATCCAGCACCTCATGGCAAGCTATTGTTCATACAGAATATAGGTATACAAACAAAATAGGGGGTTACTGGAGGGATCATAACTGCCTGCAGAGATCAGTTTAGCATAAGTAACAAAATAGCGAATACATACTATATGATTATATATATATATATATAGGGTAGGGATGACCTCCGAATAGGCTTATTCAATTGATATACAAGACTGCAGTGCTAAGAAATGAATATTCATACATTTATGAATGCTAAACAAATCTAAATTGATACATGTGTGTGGAAACATGTGATCCACTGCCGATCGAATTAAATTGTTCAAATAGTATATTAAATAATATTAAAAAAAACAGACATCAAATAAAATAAGCATGTGAGTCCCAATGAAGAGCCAAGGAAAAGATATGAGCTTCAAAGAATACAGCAGAAAACAGGTGTGGATCCCAAAAGCCTACAGATCTCAGCACAGCAACACTACACACCACCCTAGTGCAGCAGGCAGGGGCTTACCAGAATAGAATGACCCCCAATAAAGAGTGGTGAAACCGCATTCAATATACTCCACACAGGCCAATCACCTCCCTGCATTCCAATTTACAGACACATACAAAGTTGCCACCTTGGATTCTGCTTGTCTTTAATTGTTTCTTCAACAACTTCTACTACTTGATCAATCTGTTGAACCCCTATTATACTGAGACCCTTGAGATATTTTTGATGCGGTTGAGCCTGAGGGACACATCTAGCCAAAACAACCAACTTTTTGATTTTCTTTTTGTGCTTTTTTTTTAATCGAGTTCCTGAAATGGTCCTCAGCTTGGCTTTTTACTGTGGAACTAGCCACAGGTCTATTTGCTCTGGACATTCAGGCTGTTCTGCAGATCTTCCACTCAGCACCCAAAGCTCCAAACCTAACTCGGCGCACAACTACCAGGCTTCTCTTCGAGCTTTCCACCAGTGATACCATGCAAGTTTACCCATGTGTCTAGACTCCGCCCTCCCGCTCTACGGTGTGCAGCCTGCAGACACACATGCTAGCACTCTTGTATATCAATTTGTGGTACTGTGTATTGGAGTATAGTACTAGCTGCTGCACATTGTTTAGCTTTTGAGCCTTAATGCATTTTTTTTTCCTCTTATGGTTATTCAATTGCAAACAGATCCTAGAATACAATAAAAGCAAGCAATACCTTGGCTCATGTGCTGGAGATTTGACAGAGAACAGTTGGGCAGAGCTTTCCAAAGGTACAGAACCTCAATGGCAGCCAAGATGCACAGCTGCTTGGTGGGAGCTTGTTTTCTAAATCTGTCACCCTGTTATTGATAAAAAAAAAACATTTAATTAAGGACACACTAGTATTCAACCTGCTAAGGACTCTATAAATGTACCCATCGTGCACAGGGCCACTTTTGGGCATCCAACATAAATTGCAGGCATACCAGGAAGCACAGCTGCAGTGTACGACCACCAACAGTAATTAATGGCTGTACACTAGTTGTAACCTGGTACACGCCATTCTTGCATAAACATGGACACAGGCACAAGTTCCTGGATGCACACAAGATGCATTCAGGGAGTCACACCCATAAGTGAATTTACACAAGTGCAGTTAGCGTACAGCCATTCATTACCATGGAAGGCTGTACTCCAAAGCTGTCTCTCCTGGGGCATGGAAATATAACTGCAAATTAAGTTGGATGTGCATAAGTCCTTATGGTTGTGTTTCCTAGAAAATGTAGTTTTCAGTGACAAGATATTGCCATGGGACTATTTATTTGCCAGCCCCAGCACTATAGTATACTATACCATAGTATAGTATTAGGCATGCACCCATACCAATATTGGCGCCGATACTAGCCATTTTTGCAAGTATCGGTACTCGCGAAAATGCTTTGAAACCGGTACCAGAAGCGACGTTGCTTGGGAGCGGGCCTCCTCCTCCTCCCCTCCTCCCAGTGGCATCGCTAGGTGCAGGCCAGCCCATCCTAACAGTCCACAAGCCTTGTCTCCTTGCTGTACACCTCCCTCCTCCAGCTCTGACTTCCGGCCACAGAGCACTGGACCTGGGCTCTCCCTGGCTGGATGCTGAGGGAGAGAGAACAGGGGGGCTCTGTATGAAGACACTCTATGAGCGGTATCCTGTTGTACTGAGCAGCAGAGCTCTCTCTCTGTACCATGCCTTCAGTCCCTGACTGTCTCCTGTACCATGCCTGCAGTCCCTGACTGTCTCCTGTACCATGCCTGCAGTCCCTGACTGTCTCCTGTACCATGCCTGCAGTCCCTGACTGTCTCCTGTACCATGCCTGCAGTCCCCGACTGTCTCTTTGACCATGCCTGCAGTCCCTGACTGTCTCCTGTACCATGCCTGCAGTCCCTGACTGTCTCCTGTACCATGCTTGCAGTCCTTGACTGTCTCCTCTGCCCCCATCTCTCCCAATAACCCTCCAACCCGCTCCCCCCCCCGCGATCACAGCCTTTTACATCTAAACTCTCCCACCCTACAATCCGTATTTCATCCCACCCTCAACTACTTTGCCCTCACTTACCCCCCCCCCCTTTCCCACCC
Organism: Lithobates pipiens; assembly: GCF_037356315.1. NCBI lineage: Eukaryota > Metazoa > Chordata > Amphibia > Anura > Ranidae > Lithobates > Lithobates pipiens. Next base: position 422,568,920 of record NW_027507764.1, on the reverse strand, counting down.
ATGTGATGACATTATTTAGTTACAACAGGACTACATTCAGGCTAGTAGCCAATAGCTTTGGTCTTGTAATTTGATCTGAGCATGCGTGGCACTTTGTCCGATCGGAATTCTCTACAAACGATCGGACAAAGTCCGATTGGATCATGTTGTCGGAAAATTTTTATATCCAGCTCTCAAACTTTGTTGGTCGGACATTCCGACGGAAAAAGTCAGATGAAGCCCACACACGGTCGGATTATCCGACAACGCGGTCCGATCGGACATTTTTCGTTGGAATGTCCAACCGTGTGTACAAGGGCTTAGAGAAAATACACAAATTGCTTAACAGACTACCATGGAAAATTTGAATATTAATGAAAAATAACTCATACTTGTACCAGGAGCATTTCTGCTAGAGTTTATAGTGCCCATTTTTTTTTTTTTTATATTAAACGTTGTTTTACTGAACACTGTACATATGAAACATAACACTGCATGGTACATGGCAATATCAGAAACTCTAACACAAGTGACAGATACATCTATTAATACATGTGGGTTTGGTGGAGTTAAAGTTCGGACAGGTTATATAGGTTTTACTGAACGGGGGAGGGGTATAGAGTTGGGAGCATTCATGAACATCTAGTGAGGATCAAGACCTAGTCAAACTATTATCAGCTACTCTTGGGGATGGTTCGTGCACTGGCTAGTGAACTTAAGGCACCTGTCCCAGATTTTATTATATTTTTCAGGGCAGCCTCTATTAATATATATATACACATTTTTTGTAAGGTAGGGTGTTATTCACATCTGTTTTCCACTCAGTGAAGTTGGGGGTGAGGGCCTCATCCAATGTCGGGCTATAATTTTTTTGGCTTAGAAGAGTGTCTCGTGGAGAAATGTTTTTGTAATTTTGTCCATGTCAGAGTCAGGGAAAATGCCTAATAGGCATTGTTTAGGGTCTAAGGGCAAGGGGGAGCCCATATCGTCATGAAGGAAGTTTACAATCTGTTTCTAGAGACCCTGGAGCATTGGACATGCCCAGAGTAGACAGAAAAACGTGCCTGTCTCTAGTGTAGACATCGCACATATTGGATTGTGGCCTAAATAGGGCGATTCTGAGAGGGGTAAGATACGCACGATGCAAAATATACAGTTGGGGTAACCTGTCGGGAAGCTTAGGGGAGACAACTTTGCAGGCATCAAGCTCCTCGCTCCATTCTTCATCTTCCAGCGGCCCCGCCTCCCTTTCCCATCTTGGTTTGATGTTATATGCTATTATGGTAGCTGACGGAATGAGGAGCATGCTGTAGAAATCCAAGATTAATCTGCGCGGGTCTGATCCCTTGATCACCGCCAGAAGGACATTTGGAGTAGATTGTGGGAGGGCTTGGGAAAATTGGGAGCGTGCAACGTGGCGAAGTTAGAGGTATCTGTAATGCATGGTTCTAGGGAGCATATACTGTATGTGTTTTGGAGGTCTTCAAAAGTTTTAAGGGCCCCATCAGATATGTAAATAGTACACCCCTTTCCTTCTCCAAACCTCTGTGTCCGGGATCAAACAAAATTCAAGCAAAGACTTATGCCAGAGAGGGGTACAGTCATTGAATGTGGGGATCTTAATTAACTTAGTAGTGATGGCTCACACACGTCTATATTGATATAGGGGCGACTCTTGGTTGCCCTCAGATTCACTACCTCTCTGACTCACTACAATCGCTGTTAGTGGATCTGTGGTTTGCTGAGACCATTGCAGGCAGAGAAGTGTAGTAAACCGGAGCTTGTCAGTTTTGCCTATATGATAGAGTTGGACCAATTGGGATGCTAGGTAGTACAAACTAAAATCTGGAATGGCTACTCCACCCAAGTCGTGGGGTTTTTGAGTACTTTTCAAGCCAGTTTGTGTCTATTGTTGCCCCAGATAAACATCCTGAGCAGAGCATCTAGCAATTTGAAGTATTTCAAGGGTAGGTATATAGATGTGTGCCAGACCATGTACAATAGCTTGGGCAATAGAATCAATTTGATGATATTAATGCGCCCCCATACTCCCAATGGTAGCCTGGCCCACACTTGGATTTTGCATTTGATTAGGGTAAAAAGGGATTCTATGTTTAGGGGAATGTAGTCAGCTGGTGATCTGGAAAAGGATACCCCCAATATTTGATGGTACTTACACGCTATAGCGGTAATTGTTACTGTAGTTTAGGGGAGGGAAAGCTATCTATGGGCAATATTTGGGATTTGTTCCAATTGATTTTAAGACTGGAAAAAGATCCAAAATATTCAATTGTTCGTAACGCTGTTTTTAGGGAGGTGCCAGAATCGGTTAGGTAGAGTAATATCATCTGCACAGAGACTAATTTGCTCTACAAGTAGTCCTAGACGAAGACTGTGAATCACAGGATTGTCCCTAATAGATATTGCTAGAGGTTCGGCTGCTAGAGCGTATAGCAAGGGGGACAGGGGGCAGCCCTGTCTGGTGCCTCTAGTTAGGTCAAATGACTGGGAAGTCCATCCATGAGTGACAACCATACCCTTCAGGGCCTGGTATAATAGTTGGACCCATTTGATGAATTTAGGACCAAACTTAAACCCCCTGAGACATGCCTTAGCTGTATCTAAGTCCATGACGATTCAGGAACCGACGTCGGCATGTAGAATGATTAGAAAATGAATTGCCTCACAACATGTGAAATTAGAGTAATACTCTTATCCTGTACCATCATCCGAAAATATACAGAAAATGAGGGTCTGGAGGTCTGGTCCCCAGCCAGAACCACCAGAAAGAGGGAGGAGCTAGCGGACTATCACGGTACGTGTTGAAAGTGAAGTAGAAATAATTATGTATACAATTATATAAAAAATATACATCAATTTATTTGTACAATAAAATCTGATTTTATTGTACAAATAAATTGATGTACATTTTTTATATAATTGTATACATAATTATTTCTACCGTATTTTTCGGACTATAAGGCGCACCGGATTATAAGGCGCACTAGCAACGACCGGCTGATAAAATGGATATTTCCATATATAAGGCGCATCGGACTATAAGGCGCACCGGATTATAAGGCGCACTAGCAACGACCGGCTGATAAAATGGATATTTCCATATATATAAAGCGCATCGGACTATAAGGCGCACGGTCGATTTTGTGAGAAAATTTAGGCTTTTACGTGCGCCTTATAGTCCGAAGGTTTACGTCAAGATGACAGATACTGTTAACAAAGAACTCCAGCGATGTCAACAGGTCATATATAAGGCGCACCGGACTATAAGGCGCACGGTCGTTTTTGGGAGAAAATTTAGGCTTTTACGTGCGCCTTATAGTCCGAAAAATACGGTACTTCACTTTCAACACGTACCGTGATAGTCTGCTAGCTCCTCCCTCTTTCTGGTGGTTCTGGCTGGGGACCAGACCTCCAGTCCCTTACTTTCTGTCTTCTGAGGTTAAATGAGGTGTTGCAGCCAGGCATAAAGCCAGCTTGGTCGGCATGGATCAGACTCAATATCGCCTGATTCAAATGGAGGGCCAAGACCTTAGCAAGGATTTTTATATCCACCTGCAAGAGTGATATAGATCTGTATGATTCTGGGAGGCCTAGGTCTTTACCTGGCTTAGGTATGAAAATAATGGTTGCTTCTCTCATGGAGGGGGGCAGGGTGAAAGTATCGAAGAGGTGGTTATAAAGTTCTAACAATTTAGGGGTGAGTAGTTCACTATATTGTACATAGAATTCTATGGGTAGGCCATCTGAGTCCGGGGCCTTGGATCTGTGGATGCTGGCGATTTCTGTAGCCACTTCATCAGATGTGAGAGGTGCCTCTAGAGTAGTAACCTGGGTGTCACTTAATTTTCGGGAAGTCAATTCCCGCAAGTAGGTCCGTTGGTTGGTCGTCAGGCCTGATCATCTGTGATGTGTATTGTGGTGAAAAGAAGTCCCTAAACCAGTTGGTAACCGCCTGTGGTTCTGTGATTGTGTCTCCGCCAGGGCCAGAGAGTGAGATAACAGTAGGGGGCCTGTCTTCACTGTGGACTAGATAAGCCAGCAGTTTGCCTGCTTTTTCTCCATGTTCGAATAATTTCTCCTTGGCAAAGAATAGATCAGCTCCAGTATTAGGCAGCCAGGCGCAAACTATCACCCTGGTTTGTAACCTGAGCAGGTCAGCTCCCACAGGAGATGGGTCGGCTGCATATAGTTGCTCAGAGGTCGTGAGTTCACACATAGCTCCATCAAGGGCAGCAGCAGAATCCGCCTTATGCTTATTGATTTGGTAGGTCAAGGCCATGCATACATGTAGTTTGCAGGATTCCCAAACTATGGCTGGGGAGGCAGTACCAGTATTTATTGAAAAAAAGGTAGTCCAAGCATGCATGGGCTCGTCATCCTCCAACAACAAAGACAACCAAAATGGATTCAACCGCCATGTGGGCGGGGGTTTGTCTGTTGGGTTGGAGAAGGTAACCCAGTAGGGGCTGTGGTCAGAGAGCAGCCTGGGGGAGAACTATGCCTCCAGCAGTCTCGGAGCAAGGGCAGTGGTTATAAGGACAAAGTCGATGCGGGATGTGGTATTGTGGGAAGCCGAGAAACATGAATATGCTCTGGTGAGGGGAAATTTATGCCAAGTGTCAATGAGGTTGAAGGTGGAGATAAGCATTGCGAATCTGGAGCGTTATAGTGCCCATTTCTAGACTTTTTATTATTTGCAGCACAAAAAATCATAGCTCTGAAATGGCTTTCCCCTAAACCCCCACCATTGAGAATTGGCATACACAGATCAATACTACATTACTTCATGTGGCCAGTATTTAGGGAAAACTAACCCCACTGGTTATTGAGCAGTAAGACTTTTTTATTCAGTATGTTGTATTTATGGTGTTGCATACAAACCTTTTTTTTCTCGTTCAAAAGTTTTTATTTTATGTTAAAATAAATTACATGTACAGAATATAAGACAAATTATGTGATACCAGAAATAAAAAGTAGACAGCATGCAAACCTTTTTTACTGAAAACTGTTCAATCTGATTGTTTTTTCTCTTGAAAAGCTTCTGAACTTCTCTGAACACCTCCTGTGCTCCATCCACATCCCCCGTGGCACCCTGACACACTGAAATCACAATACACAATGTATATAAACGGTAATTGGATACAAATCGCTATTACAGTGTTATTGCTGGTCAGAAATCACTGCTTTGTATATTTAGACATGGATGTAAGAAACTGCAACATAACCATATTCTTCTCTTTGTGCTATAAAACTTACAGAATTACATGATCAAATTAATGATAGGCAGAGGTCTCAGTTTTGCTTCCTGATGGCCATGTCATGAAAGTCGTTTGGTAAGTAACCAGGCAGTGCCCACTATAGCCTACATTCAAATTAACTTAAAGTATTTAATACAGTGGGGAGGGTTTACTACAACTGTAAAGTACAAAATCTGGTGCAGCTCTGCATAGAACCAACCAGCTTCCAGGTTTTATTGTCAAAGCTTAACTGAACAAGCTGAAGTAAGAAGCGGATTGGCTACAATGCACAGCTGCACCAGATTCTGAGTGCTCCAATTTTAGTAAATCTCCCCCAGTGATCTTTACAAAGATAAGAAAATGTGTCTTAAGCCCATTAATACTGGTGTTACACATTTATGTTGCATCAAAGAGGTGGTCCTTCTTACAAGGCATTGCATTAATGCACACCAGAGTGTGTGCTGGAAGTGCGCTCCATCGCATGCTCCCAATCACATGAACACTGGGAAAGGTTATCACAGTTATCTGTCAGCAAAACCTGCTCCTGTACTCAGTCTCCTACTGAATGGAGAAAAAGATATAATGGGAGGATTGTATTAAACTGGAGCAGACAGAATCTGGAGCAGCTGTGCATGGCAACCAATCAGTTTCTATGGTTCATTTTCTTTTTCTTTTTATAAGTTATAATATATAGAAGAAAAAAAAATGACAACATTATATACATGTCATAAGAAAGGCAAAATGGTAAAGTACAAGGAAATAAAGTAACATTCATATAAATATTAATTTGTATAATATATATAAATATTTGTACAAAGATTAAGTAGAAATCAACAAAGGGGAGGGGGAAGTAGGAAAGAAGTACCAGGATGGGAAGATTCAACGTATACAGCCATGGCCAAAAGTTTTGAGAATAACACAAATATTAATTTTCACAAGGTCTGCTGCCTCAGTTTTTTTCAATGCATTTGTGAAAAAGTCTTCATGGTGTCCAAGAAAGTACAGCAAGCACCAGGACATCTCCAACAGTTGATTCAGCTGCAGGATCTGGGCACCACCAGTGCAGAGCTTTCTCAGGAATGGCAGCATGCAAGAGTGGGTGCACCTACACACAGTGAGAAGAAGACTTTTGGAGGATGACCTGGTGTCAAGAAGGTCAGCAAAGAAGCCACTTCTCTCCAGGAAAAACATCGGGGACAGACTGATATTCTTCAAAAGGTACAGGGATTGGACTGCTGAGGACTGGGGTATAGTCATTTTCTCTGATGAATCCCCTTTCCGATTAGGGCAAACCTTGTCCAGAGAAGGAAAGGTGAGTGCTACCATCAGTTCTGTGTCATGCCAACAGTAAAGCATCCTGAGACCATTCACGTGTAGGGTTGCTTCTTAGCCAAGGGAGACTCACAATTCTGCCTAAGAACACAGTCATCGATAAAGAATGGTACTAAACAATCCTCCGAGAGAAACTTCTCCCAACCATCCAAGAACAGTTTGGTGAGGAACAATGCCTTTTCCAGCATGATGGAGCACATTGCCATAAAACAAAAGAGAGAACTAAGTGACTTGGGGAACAAAACATCAAAATTGGGGTCAATGCATCGATTATGCAAGAATGGGCTACCATCAGCCAGGATGTGGCCCAAAAGTTGATTGACAGCATGCCAGGGAGAATTGCCGAGGTCTTGAAAAAGAAGGGTCAACAATGCAAATATTGACTCTTTTGCATAAACCTAACTGTCAATAAAAGCCTTTGACATTTATGAAATGCTTGTAATTATACTTCAGTATAGCATAGTAACATCTGACAAAAAGATCTAAAAACAATGAAGCAGCAGACTTTGTGAAAATTTATATGTGTGTCATTCTCATAATTTTTGGCCACCGCCGTATATGTATAAGAATTTTTAGAGCTATCAAAATCGAGAAAGGAAAGATGTAATCCAGAGGGGACCATATTTTGTGGAATTTGTGGAAATTGTCACAAAGAGTTGCAGCAAGTTTTTCACTAAACAAAACAAACTTTAGCAAAAGCTTGGTGGTCCTCCTCATCAGTTAAAGAATACGTTTTATTGTCTCAAAAGTATAAGTTCACCTTTTGGAACATGTGACATGTCCCAGCAGCTGCCGCTGCTGGGACATGTTAAAGGCTGTTTGATCCCATCTTCTCTGATCCTCCCCTTCTTGCACTGTCCTCAAAACATGTCTGGATAAGTCAAAGTTACTGGAGTCAGGCTGCACATGCTCAGTTTGGTGTGTATTGCTAAAGAAAGAGGGTCAGGGGTCCTGCATCCTGCTAGGAAAGATCAGTGCAGTATGAAAACCTAAAGCTTTAACCAGACACTGATAGAAGTCACAAGATTGCTATATACTGCTGATGACTTACATTTTAATGAATTACATTTCCATGTTCTGTGTACTGTGGGAGATCAGATATAGTGAATGCAGGGTCCTGGGGTTAGTAACACTTGTAACTGAATTTGTAACCTTTGCTTATACAGAGACTAAAGACTTTGATAATTAAAGTGTCTGCAGGAAGATTTGTGCCTGTTGCCCTTAGCGATGTCTTCCCTTCAAATATACAACATTTAAAAACTTGAAATGTGAGCGGCATACCGACCTGCCGTGAGATAGGCGTAGTAACACTGGGACCACCTGGATTCATTTTTGAGTCTTTCAAAAGATCGGAAGGCATCCTTAAAATTCATTTCTATCATGCTGCACCAGCCTAAAAACAAAAATAGTGAAAAACAATAATTTCCTGCCACTAGGTGGCTTAATAACATCATGCATGATTAACAGTACAGAGGGCAGAGCTCTACTGCACATAAATGGATGAAAAGACTGCACTGCGGGCAGAGTAATACGCTGCTTACTTCTACAGAAGGGTAAACCATCCTGACTGCTGGAACAAACCTGTCTGCGGCAAACAGGCAACATAGAAATTGATCAGATGTGAAAATGTGAAAACCATTTGTGAACTCAATGTCTGATTTCATCTCATTCTTTTGTTTTTTTGTACGAACAAAATCAACTACACAAGCTCAGAAACTAAATAATACATACAAAACTATTCAACACGTTATGTCACTTCTGACGTATTCTGTCAAACAAAAATTCTAGTATTGTTGGTAACCTCTTCACTTTCGACATGAGGCTAGCATGCCACAAGAATCGGACGTTCTGTCGTCCGAAAATCAAAGCGTGTGTACAAGGCTTTACCATGTCTTGTTCTGCACTGTGTCTCTGTGTGGAGGTGACCATCTCGGTAGAAGGAGTTCTTTGCTTTCTCATGTCAGAGCTTCCAGTAAGGAGAACAATGAGCTTCATAATAGTGACATCACCAAATCGCACTCCAAATAACTGAGAGTAAATGCCGCGTACACACGATCAGACCAGAGTCCGCCGGACAATCCGCCCGTGTGTGGGCTCCAGTGGAATTTTTCTTTCCAAAAGTCCAGCGGACTTAGAAAGAAGTTTTGACTCAAAATTGTCCGCCGAACTGACAATCCGCCCGTCTGTGTGCTAGTCTGCCGGACTTTTGAAATGAACGGACTTGCCCACTCGGAGAAAAGTCAGTTAGTTTTGAACGTGGCTCCGGGTAGCCGGGACTAGCAAAGGAAGTGAACGTCGCCGCCTTCATTGGCGAGATTGACACCTCGCTGCCCCGTCACCTGGTATGTATTTAAAGGGGAAGCCCTACACCGAAAAAACAGTGTGGGGGTCCCCCCAAAATCCATAGCAGACCCTTATCCGAGCATGCAGCCCAGCCGGTCAGGAAAGGGGGTGGGGACGAGCTAGCGCTCCCCTCCTGAGCCGTACCAGGCAGCGTGCCCTCAACATGGGGGGTGCTTTGGGGAAGGGGTCCCTGCGGCCCCCCCACCACAAAGCACCTTTTCCCCATGTTGATGAGGACAAGGGCCTCTTCCAAACAACCCTGGCCATTGGTTGTCGGGGTCTACGGGTTGGGGGGCTTATCGTAATCCAGGAGCCCCCTTTGATAAGGGGGCCTCCAGATACCGGCCCCCCACCCTATGTGAATAAGTATGGGGTACAATGTACCCCTACCCCTTCACCTGGTGAAAAAAAAAGTGTAAATAAAAAAACACAACACAAGTTTTTAAAATAATTTAATATAATAATAATTTATTAGACAGCTCTGGTGGTCTTCTGTTCTTCCGTCTTGGAGGGTCTTCTCGCCGGACTCCTCCACTATCTTCTGCTCTTTTGCTAGCTCTTTTACTAGCGGAGGAGCCCGGCTTTCTTCTCTTTCTCCTCCGACTTAGGGGTCTTGTCCCACCCCGCTCTTCGGTTCTTCTTGCCAGGCCTCCGCTATCTTCTTATAGCTCTTTTACTAGCGTTGGCCCGGTCTTCTGTCGCCTTCTGCTTCTTCTTCCTTGCGATGTTGACACAACGCTCTCTCTGGCCGCAATGGCAGGGACGCGTTGTGCGGCGACTTATATAGGTACAAGGGGGTCACCAGGTCATGTCACATGGTGACCCTGCCCCCTTGTAATGTCACAGTCCCAGCATCCTCCAGGACTGTGACATCATAAGGGGCGGTGACCCCAAGGGGGTTTCCGGATTCCGATAAGCCCCCCGCCCACAGACCCCGACAACCAATGGCCAGGGTTGTCGGGAAGAGGCTCTTGTCCTCATCAACATGGGCCCCCCCTTCCCCAAAGCACCCCCCATGTTGAGGGCACGCGGCCTGGTACGGCTCGGGGGGGGGGGGGCGCTCGCTTGTCCCCACCCCCTTTCCTGACCGGCTGGGCTGCGTGCTCGGATAAGGGTCTGCTATGGAGTTTGGGGGGACCCCCATGCCATTTTTTCGCCGTAGGGGTTCCCCTTTAAAGCCATACAAGGCGACGGGGCTAGCGAGGTGTCAATCTCACCGACAGAGGCGGTGACATTCACTTCCTTCGCTAGTTCCGTTTACCTGGAGCCACGTTCAAAATGAACAGACTTTTCTTCATGTGTGGGCAAGTCCATTAATTTCAAAAGTCCGGCGGACTCCTGCCATAGTCTGACTGGTTGTCTGCCGGACATAGCCCGAGGAAAAGGCCGGTCGTGTGTGGGCAGGTCCACTCGTTCGTAAAGTCCGGCGGGCCTCAGCTGCAAAGTCCGGCGGTTTGTCCAATGGATTAAGTCCACCTGATAGTCCGATCGTGTGTACGCGGCATAACAGTCACTAGAAGCATTCCTATAGATCTTACACTAAAGATATGAGTCAGTAGGCACCCTCACATACCAGGAGTGCACGGCTATTTTTTTTTAGGAGGAATGCAATACAGATAGATTTTTCAGGGTACAGTTTAATCACAATTAACATTTCTAAATGTTCCCTATAACACAGCATCTCTTTACTTTTTGAGTTCAGTTCTCAGTATCCTCAAGACAACACCTGCTATATCTACTGGATATCAGGTTTTTAGGTATTTACCCTATGACTGCCGGACTTTATAATCTTTTAACGTTATGCATTATATTTCCAGGAGGTGTAAAATCACATGGGGAAATAACTACTCAGGTGCTTATCTGAATTCCCCAGTAGTGTTGAAGAACAGATCAGACATCAGACAGAAACGTGAGATGACGTTTCATGTATTTGTTAAAGTGGTTCTAAAAGTTCAAAGTTTTTTTTTTTTTACCTTAACTTCCCTGGCGGTAAGATTATGTCAGATATTTGCTGATTGTTTTGCCTGGAAATTTGGCGTTTTATATTGTAGGCCTGTAATTTGGCTTTGTGCAATACACAAAGCCTGTGTACTCAGCTTTGTGTAGGTCGGTGGTGCTCGCTCTGCTCCATTCACAGTCTCGCCATTGGACCTGTGTTATGTCCATCATAGGGGCGGGACTTCGCATGAATGTGAGCGGAGTGGAGCAAGCACCGCCGACATACACAAAGCAGAGTACACTCGGCTAGTCTTGGCTCCGCCTCACAGTCACGTGGGCGGGACTGGGAGAGGAGCCGAGACTAGCCGAGTACACTCGGCTTTGTTTATGTCGGCGGCGCTCGCTTCGCTCCCAATCAGCGGAGATCGACGGTAATTTTTAATTCCTGCAATGAAGCTGCAAAGAGACACAGGGCTGCAAAGAGACTGGACAAGGCCGCAGATGGACACTGGGCAAGGCTGCAGATGGACACTGGGCAAGGCTGCATTGATGGGCATTTAAATGTAAGATATTTTTCCTTAAACTTCCATTCTAAAAGTTTTTTTCCTCAAAATTCCCTTCTAAACTTGGAGTGCGTGTTATACACCGATAAATACGGAATAACTATAAATAATTATAAAAAATAATAATATAATAATACATTTTATTCAATAATGTATTTAATTCAAAAACACTGAAATTTGCTCAGCTGCAGAATTATCGCTGCCGTCACTTTCAGTGTTTGATGATGAATTTCCCCACGAATCACTATCGCTCAATTCTGCAAGTGTTCTAATTTACTATCGCCGTTTTCTAGCTGGTCTACCACCATTTTTGACGTAAAGGGACACTTTTTGGTTACCATGGACAATCTCAAGTCTCCAGGCAGAAAGAACTGTATATATAATATAAAACTGCATGCAGGGCACTGGACAAATCACTAGGGAGGTGAAATGATTTGATACAGTAATGTAATCTGTAAGATTACAGTGTACTGTATGTGATATGTTTTTTTTGCTATTTTGAATTTGCCGCTGGGCTCCTCCCCATACGTTGCGACGCTCCCAGGGAATGGAGCATGGCACAGTAATACATCGGGCGAAGTACACAGCCCACAGACACAGTGGGAGGATATTGCAGGATCCTGGGGACAAGGTAAGTGACTTTGCCTGGATCCTGCAATGCAATCCAGAATCTTTTCACCCTGAGCCACACTCAGGATTACCGCCAGGGAGGTTAAAAGAAGTTCACTTTTTAGAAAATAATACCAAATGCAAATTTTTTTTGCAGGTAAAAAAAAAGTATATTTATTTTTGGAGCCTGTAAAGCATTGCACCAGCGATCAGCAGATTGCTGTTGCCATGCAGGTCTCCTTCAGATCTGTTAGTGTAGCTGTGTGTCTATACATCCAGTATGGGCAAGCATATACAACCTGATAGGAAAAATCAATTAACTCCACAGCGCTATGGTAGTTAATTGAGAAATACAAGCTAACAGTTGCAAAAGGATATTGGGGCTAGTAGTTCACTCACACACAGCGCTGATTTCAAAAAGTGGCAACTAGGATGGAGAACTTCTCCCCATACTGCTGTCACAGGGAGTGCGGGCATCGAGCTGCCTCTGCAGCATTGAGAACATGTTATATGTTTCACCCTAAAAACGGGAGGAACATGTAACATGTTCCCAAAGGTGAACTTATCCTTTAATGCAGTCTATGTAAAAAACCTTCTGTGTGCAGCATTCCACGTTGTCCCCCCCCCCCCCTATACTTATCCAAGCCCCATCTCAATCCAGCAATGTGCATGAGAGCAGAGGTTCTCCCGGGTCTCTCTCTCGCCTCATTGGCATACACAACAGCGGGAGCCATTGGCTCCTGCTGCTGCCAATCACAGCCAGTGAGTCAATGAGGAGAGATGGGACGGGACCAAGCCATGCTGTGTGTGGGAATGGACCAGTGGCGGCTGGTTCTCAAAAATTTTGGGGGGGCGCAAACAAACTGAAAAATTCAGAAAAAACCCCCATCAATTGCAGCCTCACTTTACCCATCAAATGTAGCCACTTTGCCCATCAAACGCAGCCACTGTGCCCCAAATTCTGCCACTGTGCCCCAAGTGCTGCCACTGTGCCCATTAAGTGCTGCCACTGTGCCCATTAAGTGCTGCCACTGTGCCCATTAAGTGCTGCCACTGTGCCCATTAAGTGCTGCCACTGTGCCCCCCGCCCGGCACTTACCTTGTTTCTACTGTGCAGTGGGTGACAGCAGCAGGCGGCGAGCGGTGTCAGGTGTCCGACCCCGATGTCTTCTCCCACGCTCTTCCTCTCGTCTTCTGCAATGATTGGACACCTGGTAGGCCAATCAGGTGACAGGTAACACAGACCCAGCAACCTGATTGGCTGAGAGGCGGGTCAGTGTTAGAGAAGCGAATGCATCGCTTCCCTAACAGAACACTGTAAACAGCGAACGCACAGCAGTGCGCCTGCTGTTTACCCTTTTGGAAGCCTATTAGAGCCCACGGCTCTAATCGGGATGCCTATTAGAGCCGACAGCTATAATCAGGCGCTTCCAAAGAAACCCCGCGGCTGTAATTCAGATGCCTGGCGCCCGATAAGGGGCCAGACACCTGAATAGGGGGCGACAGCGTCGATGCAGGAGAGGGAGGCGGCGCTCCTGCGCCCTCTATGTACGCACCGCCACTGAATGGACACACAAAGTGTGGCTCGGGAGCATGCCTGCTTGGGCCCCCCCAAAGCAAGAAGGGTACTGGAGCAGAACAGGTAAGTTTAATAGATGTCTTGGCTAATGCAAGACAACACACCATGACATACGTGAGATTAAATATGAATGGATTTGTTTGGATGTATACCTCCTTATGTTCTATCAAGTGTTTAGGGGCAAAGAAATGTGTAACACTTACCAATTTCATACAGACACACATGCTGTATCTCTCTTTGATCCGTTGCAAGCTCCAGGGCAGTATGAAAGGAGGACAAGGCACTGTTTATTTGACACTGTAATTGAAAAAAAAAAAGTAAAAAGTTAATTAAATAATGTTTGTATCTTAACAGTATCAGAATAGAACATATGTATACCAGGTCCTGAGAAATCTCAGTTAAACCCACATAAAACCCTTGGACACTTCCTTAAATACTGCAATAATAATCTATTACATACAGTAGGTACATGAAGGACCTAGTCTAAGCATGCTTGCAAGAAGCCGTCAACAACCAACAACCATCTCATTCGTTTTATTGCTCATGTGTTTTGGTTTGCACAAGCGACTAAGTGGAATAATTATACGTGCAAATGAAAAGAAGTCTGGGGCACAAACTGTGCTTCAGTATGTTCTGTACAACACCCACATCTACTGTACCAAAGGGTCTTTAAAACATTATATTTAATCATTTCAAGCTAAGTGCAAATTTCCCTGCTAACACAGGCATAAGGATCTAAGTGCTTCTTATCTGACTCATACAATTTTGACAAAGTAAAAGCTATCTGAGTCACAAGACAGAAGGGTGCTGTTCTCTATAAAATTTGTGATTACTTGGCTTTATAAGTCATCTGAAAGCTATCAACACACAGAGCAATGTGCTTTGAAGATACAGGCAGATCTTGCTGATTTAATAAAGACCTTAGCAGTGACAGGATTAAAAGAACATTTAGCACCATATACAAGATCCCACCAATGGGATCTTTGCAGGTCTGCAGAACATACAACTTAGGCCGGCCATACACAGTATCAGCAGGAACCAGCCAAGATTTGAACAGTTAATGGGCAGGCTCAATGTACCATGGTGATCAAACGATCAACTTGGGTACAACAATCCTGTCAGATTCTCGCCGGATTTTTGCTAGCGGCTTTTATATCCACTAACGATAATCACTGTCTTCTACCAGCGGGGACAGCTTTTCCACCATCCCCCGCTGGGAGAAGACAATAGCCAGGCAGGAGGGAAAACGGGCAAATTTCTTTCATGAAACCTGTGGCTGCAGGAAAGAAATTTGCTTGGTGTATGACCGGCCTTACACTGATCAACCATAATGTTATAACCACTGACAGGTAAAGGGAATAACATTGGTTATCTCATGACAATGGCACTAAAAAGTGGGTGGGATATATTAGGCAGCAAATTAACATGTTGTCCCTAAAGTTTTATGGTGTTAAAAGCACAAAAAAAAAACGGGCAAGCATAACGATTTGAGCGGCTCTGACGATGGCCAAATTGTAATGGCTAAACTAGGTGAGAGCAACTCCAAAACTTAAGCTCTTGTGGGATGTTCCAGGTCTGTAGTGGTCAGGAATGACCAAGGAAGAAAAACCAGCAAACTGGTGACAGGGTCATGGGCAGCCAAGATTCACTGATGCACGTGGTGAGCAAAGACTGGCCCCTGTAGGCCAATCCAATAGAAGAGTTACTGTAGCGGGGTTCCACCCTAAAGTGGAACTTCGCTGATCGGAACCCTCCCCCCCTCCGGTGTCACAATTGGCACCTTTCAGGGGGGAGGGGGGTGCAGATACCTGTCAAAGACAGGTATTTACACCCACTTCCTGGCATAGACTCCCGTGGGAGTCTATGCCATTTCCTGTCCTGCCGCAGTGTCTGCTTGGACACACACGGGTCCCAGAGACAGCGCGGACAATTCCTATTGCGCTGCGCTACTCGCGCATGCGCAGTAGGGAACCGGGAAGTGAAGCCGATTCGCTTCACTTCCTGATTCCCTCACCTAGAATGGTGGCAGCAGCAGCCGAGAGCCGAGCGATCGATCGGCCTCAGCTGCCGGCATCGCTGGACCCCGGGACAGGTGAGTGTCCATTTATTAAAAGTCAGCAGCTGTAGTATTTGTAGCTGCTGGCTTTTAATATTTTTTTTCCGCAGTACAGTCCCACTTTAAAATGCTAAAGGTTAATGCTGGTTTCAATAGAATGCTGTCAGAACACAGACTACATCTTAGTTTGTTGCATATGGGGCTGCATAGCTGCCTAATGGTCAGGGTGCCCATGCTGACCCATGTCCACAACCAAAAGCACCTACAATGAGCATTAGAACTGGACCAAGGAGCATCATAAGAAGGTGGTCTGGTCAAATGAATTTAAAAATGGTTTGAGGAATAAAACAATGATTTTGATGTGTTGACTACAATTCTCCAGATCTCAATCCAATTGAGAATCTTTGCGATGAGCTTGAAAAACA
Source organism: Lithobates pipiens (assembly GCF_037356315.1). Classification (NCBI taxonomy): domain Eukaryota; kingdom Metazoa; phylum Chordata; class Amphibia; order Anura; family Ranidae; genus Lithobates; species Lithobates pipiens. The sequence continues at coordinate 422,552,838 of NW_027507764.1, read as the reverse complement.
AGTCCAATTCATGGAGGCCCCACCTCGAAACTTACAGGACTTAAAGGAACTGCTACTGATGGCTTGGTGCCAGATATCGCAGCATACCTTTAGAGGTCTAGTGCAGTCCATGCCTCAACAGGTTATGGTGGGTGGTCAGTCATAATGTGTTATGTACTGTGTGGTCTGAAGATGATCCAATATACAGATGGGGGAGTGATCAGTACTTACTAATTCAATAGCATCTGTTTAATTAGCCAATAGATTTTTAACTAGATGATTAAAGTCCAACACCAGGAGAAACTTTTGATTTAGATTTAAAACCAGCAGGGAGGGGGTTATACTGCTTCTGTCAGGTTTTATTACTGTTTGTGTCCTATTGGTGAGACTTCCCCTAATTTCTTGTCAAAACAGGAAGTAAAAAAAAATTCTCCAAAAAAGGCACAGGGAAAAACAAAAACATAGTTTTTAGTACAGGGGAAAAGGGTTAAAGCTCATCTTTGGGCATCATACAATGCCATGTACACACGATTGGACTTTCCGGCGGACCAGAGTCCATCGGACAATTCGATCGTGTGTTGGCTCCAGCTGACTTTTTCTTCCCCAAAGTCCGGTGGACCTAGATTTAAAACATGTTTTAAATCTTTCCGCCAAAAGTCCGCTCGTCTGTATGCTGGTCCAACTGACTTTCCAAATGAACGGTCTTGCCCACACACGGACTAAAGTCCATTCGTTTTGAACATGATGGAAGTGGCAAGATTGACTTCTCTCTCTAGTCCCGAAGTATCTGAAGTCACGTTCAAAATGAAAGGACATTAGTCAGTGTGTGGGCAAGTCCGTTTATTTGGAAAGTCCCTCGGACCTCCGCCAAAAGTCTGGCGGATTGTCCGCTGGACTTAGTCTGCCGGAAAGTCTGATCGTGTGTGCACAAGTCTGCTAGTTCGGAAAGTCCGGCGGACCTCCGCTGCAAAGTCCAGCGGATTGTCCGGCGGACCAAGTTTGCCAGAAAGTTTGATCGGGTGTGCGCGCCATTAACGGGAAATTGAAACAAATATATTACCTGCCTTTTTGCTGTAGGTATGAATAATTTGAATCCGTGTGATGTCATAATAGGTTTTTAAATCATCCAGGCCCAGTTGCAGGCACTGGGGAGATCTGCTAATATTATTACATTGTACAGTATATTTCTAGCTACTGATCATGGAGTGACAGCAGTGGGGCAGTACAACCTTTCACATTAGTATTTGTAATTGTATGTCCCTTATGTTCTTCAATACATGTCAGTATTACTGATCTCCTGAAATCTCTTACAGCTACTTCTGGTCTACATGCATGTACTCCAGTTGCATGGTATTTTTCAGGGCAGGCTTCCAGACTGTGATAAATTGCTACATAATGTATGTTGAAACAAAGTCCTTTTGATCAGGTGGCAATGCAGGAGAACAACTAAGGGAAAGAGACAGTGTTGTCACCCTATAAGAGAAACAGCCTGAAGAAGGACATTCGCTGCAGGATCAACAGGTATTACGTAATTTAAAACAGTAGAATAAAAAATGAAATTTATGTTTGAAATTACATGTTAAAGTGCATATGTATTTTAAAGATTGGGTTTAGATATATGCCCTATATAACAGTGATCATTTCATTCAAATAGCAAACTGCGATAGCCAGCTAATAGGCTGACATGCAGTTTTTAACAATAAATTGGAATCTATGTCCATAGTTGTCATTACAAGAAGGACCAATGAATCCAAAATATGAATAAAGTAGCTGATGCTCCATTCACAGTACAGGAATAGTGATAAAAACCCTCTTTAGAAACCAGTGGCTGGAAAAAAAAAAAAACACTATGAATTGCTGAGCTGGGAACCATTTCATACACCTGACGGTCTTCTGCTAACTTGTAAACAGGGGCAGGACAAGGGGTGGGCAGATGGGGAAGCTGCCCTGAGCACAGCAGGGCAAGGGGTAGAGAATGAACACAGGGCAGTAAATCCATTCTACGGAATGCTTTAACAGTGGGGGAGGGGATGCAGTTCCGCATCATTGCCCTGGACGCTAGACGAACCTGTCCTGGAACTGCTTGTAAGCCCCAACCCCGTTTCCCAAATCCCCATTTCTTTTTCAGAAAAAGTATGCTGCATAAAGTCCATGGCAGGCATGTGGGGCAAACATAGGAGCTAGTGCTTCTGCTATAAAAGGGTTTAGTTTGTAGACCTCAGTGGAAGCTACAGATGGCCCCATTCACACCTGAGCGTAGCATTTTCAGGCAGAAAATCGTGCAATTTTACTGTGTTTTTGCCACATTTTTGCAGCAATTTTGTACAATTTAAAATGTAAAAAGCAGGGGGGAAAAACGCCCAAATCTGCCTAAAAATTTTTTTTTACAGAACTTGTTTGAGCTTCAGGCGTTTTGAAGTGGAGGTGGGAACTATCTCAATAGAGAATAATTGATTTTTCCCCTCCAGCCTTTTGTAGCTTCAGGCTTCAAGCTACAGTACAAAACGCTCAGGTGTGAATGGGGCCTAAAGCAAAAAAGAGTAGTGAATGTCTTCTCCAGATGATAATGAGTTAAATAGTAGTGTTTTAAAAAAAAAAAATAGGCAAAGATAAAACAAGGCCCTTCTAATGACAACGAATCACTTTTTAATCTCCAACCTACAATGGGTGAAATCCTACAATACGTGAAATCTGGTTGTTAAGAACAGCCATTTACATGTATAACTTATGTAAGATTACCTCTAGTCTCTGTATTCTTCCCTTGAAGAACATGAATAATGAGGAGTTGGGGTACGCAGATTCCTTCTTGTGTAGAATCTCTTTTGCGTCTTTTAGTCCTGCTTGATTGTCACTACCATCCAGTGCAAAGAATGGACGGACTACAGTGTGGTACCACAACAAGGCTAGTCTGCAGTAAGAGGAGAACATTGCTACATGTTGTAGTTATACAAGTTATACACAAGGCAGGGGAACATTCAAATGAAGATGTGAGAACAGATGTTAATATGGGAACAATCACAACTATAAAAGCTAAACGATCTAAACTGTAATAATCAAAACTGGAATCACAGGAGTGTACTGTTTATTAAAAATAATTAATTACTCAAAAAATAATAATAATGATTTATTAAAGCCTGCTATAGTCTATCATTTCAGCCTTTTTAAGACCTGAAAATATGAAAAATATTTCAATTCAATATCTGAAATATTTTGACTGTAAATACTAACTCTTGTCTCTCAATCCTGGAGTTTCCCTCAATAATAAGTATAGAAGTTACTCGGCTGGCAGTGTACAGAAGATGGTTAATGTTCCCTTCATCCAAGCAAAGTTAAATGGAAATATTCAAAATCAAAGTACGGATGATAGAAAACGTTTTGAAATGAGAACAAAGAGATCTGCCCTGTTTAGACCTGACTGCATTTAAGATAAATTGTAAATACAGCAATAAAATTTGTTAAAGTAAAATTGCTTTCATTGCTTTACAAATGTCAACATAGGTTTTGTAAAACCTATATGTTACTGAATATAAAATGCATGCATTAAGACATCTGAAAAAGCACACTAATATATTTTTAGTCATGGTGTTAGCATTCCTAAGGGGATTTCCATAAAAACAGAAAAAACCCAGGTCATTGTGAAGCCACTTTATTTACACATCTTCGCAGATTCTATCTATAAAGATATGCTGGCACTAAGCATACCATTATATTTAGGTGATAAACTGCAATTTCTAATACACAAACAGGTGATGTTATAAAAGGAATGCAAGATCACTGCTTCTAATTTAAAATTGAAGTTTTAGTCAGAAAATGAAGTCCTGCAAGATCACTTTAGGCTAGCCCCTTTCGCAAGTTTAGCTTTGTAAAACATTAAAACTAAGGCCGCGTACACACGGGCGGACTGTTCGCCCAACTTTGTCCGTCCAACAGTTTCGGCAAACAGTCCGCTCAAAATTAGCATGGACGGACATGGCCACACACGACGAACGAACAGTTTGCTGAAACCGTGCGCGATGACGTGAACGGCACGTACGACGGGACGAAAAATACGACGTCCTATACACTGCATTATAGCTTTCGGCGTGAAAATCCTTTCTGAGCATGCGCGCAACTTTGTTTGACGAACAAGCCTACACACGAGCGGGCTGTTCGCTGAAACAAGGTTTCAGCGGACAGTTTTTCGGAAATTCCGAAAAACCTTGTCCGTCCAACTGTCCGCTGAAACTGTCCGCTGAAAGCCCACACACGAGCGGACTGTCCGCCCAAACACTGTTCAGCGGACAAAGTTGGGCGAACAGTCCGCCCGTGTGTACGCGGCCTTAGTGTCTATACTGTTTAAAATCCAGTAATTACACTGGGGTTGATTTACTAAAGGGAAAAAAAGCTTCCATCACCCAATCATGTGCAAGCTAAAAATTGGATATTTGACTTACCGTAAAATATATTTCTCTTTCATTCATTGACAGACACAGCGCTCCATTATTCAGAACCATATGGTTATACTGCCCCCTACAGAAGTACGAAACTAGGCAGAAAAAACACTTAGCTATGCCTATGGGCAGTCCTAGATGGTATACACCCCCATCTCTGCTATAGAGTTTCAGATAAGTAACCAGCAGTGTCAGAAGTATTAAAACTCGTTTGAGAGATGAGTGCTGTGTCTGCCAATGAACTCAGAGAAATGGATTTTACAGTAAGTCAAAAATCCCATTTTCTCTTTCGTTCATTGACAGACACAGCGCTCCATTATTCAGAACCATAAAGCAGTGCCAAACATGAGGGGTGGGACAACGAAAAATCCCAAGGTTAACACAAGAGCCAACCAGCTCAACACAGAAGAAGCTGAAGCCCAACCTGAACAATACCCCTTCAAGAGGGAAAAGACCCTCTAAACAGTATCCTGCAAAACCTTGCGGCCCAAAGAGGCAATAGCAGATGCTGACACATCCACTTCGTCTAACATTGTAAAAGTGTACACCGACGACCAGTGGCTGCCTTGAAAACTTGCATAAAGGACGCCTGATGACAGAAGGTCCCAGAAGCACTAATCGCCCGAGAAGAATGCACCGTAACAGGGAAAGGAGAAACCTGATCCCCGTCAGAATAGGCCATCATCTGTCTGATCCATCCAGAAATGGTCGCAGAAGAGGCAAACATCCTCTTTCTTGGTGCGTCCATGATCACAGTGAGTCTGACCTCCAAAAAGACTCAGTGGCTGCCAAATACACCCGAATCCCCCAAACCACATCCAGGGCAGATAAGGCAAATTCCTTATGCCCCGTACACACGACCAGACTTTTCAACATCAAAAGTCTGACAGAATGATTCCGGCAGACTATTCGAACGTGTGTGGGCTGCAGCGGACTTTTGATTTTCAAAAGTCTGACAGACTTTAGAAATGGAACATGTTTCAAATTTTTACGACAGAACTCGGCCGGACCCAGTTCCTACTGAGAAATCCGCTCGTGTGTGTGCTAGTCTGACGGACTAAAACCGACGCTAGGGCAGCTATTGGCTACTGGCTATGAACTTCCTTATTCTAGTCCAGTCGTACGTCATCACGTTCGAATCCGTCGGACTTTGGTGTGATTGTGTGTGGCCAAGTCTGTTCATTCGGAAAGTCCGTCAGAACTCTGTCAGAACTCCGTCGAAAGTCTGCCGGACTTAAGTCCTGTCGTGTGTACGCGGCATAAGGATGTGTTGACCAGGGACACAAAGAAGGCAACATAATGTCCTTATTCAAAAGGAAATCTGAGGAAGGAATGATGGAAAAGGGCGAAGAACCACCTTAACCTAGTGTAGCCCTGGGTAAAGTGTATGACAAGATAATGCTACCATTTCCGACACCCTGCAAGCAGAGCTGATAGCCTCCAAGAGGCCATCTTCCGAGAAAGAGTAAGCAGTGGAATCTCCAGAATATTTTGAGAGAGAGACTTCTGGAAAACCAAAATCACCAAATTCAGATCCCACGGCAGTAGAAGAGACCGTACCGGTGGAAACAGACGCCTAACCCCTTGAATAAAAAGGTACACACAAGGGAGTGCGAGAGCAGAGGACGCTGAAGAAGACCACCCAGGCTGACACCTGGCCCTTGATGGTACTGGAGGCCCATTCCTGCTCAACCCCTCGAGGCACATACCTGCTCCAGAGGAAGTGCTGGAGTTGGGCATATACTGGAATGCGTAAGTAAGCATTAGTGAGGTCGACAGGAGCCAGAAAATCCCCATCTTGAAATTCTGTACCCACACAAGGCAGGTCAGGCCCTTGAGGTCCTGAACTGGACGTACCATGACCTCCATCTTTTGGACTATGAACAGGTTTTGTATAATACCCCTGAAACTGTTCCCGACACGGTAACTGAGACAATCACACTCTGAAGCAACAGGACTTGCACAGCCCCACGAGGGGAACAGCAAACGGTCTGGCGAAAGACGCATATTGGAAGTAAAAAAACGTTTTGGGGAACAAGGTCGGAAAACCATCTTGTAATTGGACAAAATCAAGACACGTAATGATGTCATCCAGGGTAGCCCCCCAAAATACATGTTTAAGCACCACTGTGGAAACAGGGAGCTCAACAACCAGGGAAACTGTGGCCAAGAAGCACAGCAGACAGACTGCAGTGCCTAGACCAACAGGTCCACCAATGCAGCAAAGGCAGGGGGATTCTGCTCCCCTCTAGATATGTCAGCTGGATCTTTAGATGCCAGAGATTCCTCTATTGGAATCATGGTTGCCTTGAGCAGCCTAGAGACAGGGGGGTCCATTACTGGTGGAACAGTCTACATCTGAAGGAGGGACTCCTCAAAGGGGTACCTCACAACAAGCGCTTTCGGAAGCATAAAGGGCACTTTGGACACTGCCAGTCTTCATGGACAAATTTGGCAAAATAAGACGGAGAAGGGAACGCTTTTGCCGCTTAGGTGCCAAAGGGGAACTGGCCCTCCACCGCAGCCACCGCTGCATACCCCGTCTGGAAAAGGTTCCCACACAGATGTAATAAGTGCGACAACAGCCCCTCTTCCTGCACCACAGCAGTTGTGGAGGAATCGTCTTCACTCCCTGACAGAACAGGGAGCATGGCCACCAACCCCGCAAGATGGGCCACATCCGTGGTGGCAGAGCCAGATATAGGATCGTTCGAGACAGAGGAGGTAGGGGAGAGCAGGGGGTGCCATTTACCAGGCTATATGCCTAAGCACCACAACAAAAAACTCAGAAGGGGGCCACCAACTGAGACCCCCACCGCCCAAGGCCCGCACAGGCCCCGCTCAAGGGGGCGCCGGATGCCATGCACAGGGGGGCATCACCAAAACCCCTCACAGGGGGCACAGACCAAGGCCCCTCACAAGAGGCACTGACTGAGGCCCCACATAGAGGACGCTGACTGATGTCGCCCACACAGGGCACCACTGAGACCCCTCACAGGGAGCGCCAGGAGCACCCACGCAGGGCCCACCTAAAGGGACCCTCAAAATGAGATCACCCTCAAAGCCCCCACAGTGCCAAGTGTGTTGCCCACGGGGGGACATAACCGATCAGAGCCATTGAACAGAGGGCGGACACCCAGCTCCTGGTCAGTAGGCCACAAGGCCGCAGCCCAAATGTTCAGTCGCCTGTCATGAGTGCATGGCCCATAGGGGGACCAGACTGATCCGAGCTGCTGAACGGAGGGAGGACACCAAAAAAATGGAAAGCTGCAGCCTCTGCCGCCTGCCAATCCAGAGCCCAGTCGGTAGGCCGCCCATCCAGTGTCCGGTCGGTAGGCCGCCCACCCAGCGCACAGTCTGTAGGCTGCAAAGCCGCGGCCTAAATTTTCGGCTGCCTGCCATGAGTGTGTGGCCCGCGGGGGGGGGACCCGACCGATCTGAGAAACGGAATGGAGGGTTCATCCGGGAAGGAAGGGAGGGAAGGGAGGGAGGTGGGTGGAGGAGAACTGCGGAGGGACGACCACCAAAGGGAGTACCCGCGCTCCACGTCTTACTTAATGTTCCAGCGTAGCATGCAGGTAACACTCCCAGACAGATCCCCTCGCCACCGAAGTGGGGGTGCTGTCGGCCATAAGGAAAGCTGCGACTCAGGCCGAGAACTGGACGTATGTGACCTTGCAAGACATTTAACTCACAGGTCCAGCTCCCGTTCAGTGGGGCTATGTCGCTCGCTGGCCAAACTGGGGAGACCACTGGATCTTAGTGTCCAGCCCATTGCCCATCCCGGCAGTTGATTGTAGATCTCACCAGGAAAAAAGAAAATAAAAAACAAAAAATTACCAGGACTAGAGATCCCAGCAGAGAACTAGGTCCTTACTCCTGACTAGGCAGTCAAGTCTTTTTTTCTGCCTAGTGTCCTACTCCTGTAGGGGGCGGTATAACCCTATGGTTATGAATAATGGAGCGCTGTGCCTGTCAATGAATGAAAGAGAAATGCTGTTTTTTTTATTTTCCTTGCACGGGATTGGGTATTCTTTGCAAAGTGAAGCCTTACCTTATTTACTAAGCTCTGGAGCGACTGCACTTGCAAAGTGCACAGTCTATTTGCCTTTAGTAAATCAACCCCACTGTCTTATCCTGCTCTGCACATGCTCAGTTGCTCTCTATTTTTAGGCACTGTTGAGTTTGTAGTTTGTCCTTTACAGTCAAGGAAGCTACTTTGGTAAAGTTCCAACATCAGATATAGGGGGGAAGAAGGCTTAGCGATAAGGTCGGACTGAGCGCCTCCTCTCCCTCCATGGCTGTCGGACAATATAGCTAAGAAGGAAACAGCTGCTTCATAATGATCACTTGTTTCAGTTCTGAACAATTTCCCAACACAAATGGCATTGCAAGAGGATTGCCTAAATTATCTATAAGGCTTTCTTTTTTTTATGGAATGTCCCCTTAATGTATAATAAAATATATGGTCTCAAAATATATCAGTTGGCTGCAGTTGACACAACACAACAGTCTACACAAACCATAAAGCACAAAGTCATTTAATGTTTACAGATACTGCAGGACAAGTCCAAAAAGTGAAGTAGAACTTTGTATATTTCACCCACTGCTGGCTTGGAATACCAGGAGGAAGTAACCCCTGATCACATCATTAGAAGTGTACCAGAAGCCAGGTTGGGGAACAAAGTAAACAGAAGAAGGCCACATGCTGCCATGTGGACCTTGCATTTGTCCTCACTTCATGAATCCAAGCAGTAAGAAACAATAGAGCTATTTTATCTGTTTACGTTCCGTGCTTCCCTTTCCACATACTGGTTACTTACTGTAAACACTATACCAACTACCGAAGCATTGCAATCTAGCTACTCACGTAGCTAAAGGGGCCTTCATGTCCTTACTTTCACTTGCATAAATCAGTGAAGACAGCCCCTGCAGACGATCTCCTGGAAAACCCAGCAAGTTGATGATTTTGAGCAGGTTTGGGGGCACCATGGATATGCAAAGGTGAAAAAGTCCATAGCCAAAGCTCACAGCACCTTTCAGTCTGTTCAGAGACTCCTCCGTGACCCCCTCAGCAGCAATGTGATTATCATTAGCGGCGTCAGAGGGCGAGGATTCCTGAGACAGCTTCTTCTGATACATTTCCTGAAGGGAGTTAATGTCCATATAGCATTTGTTGTAAATTTTCCATGCTTTGCGCAGGATCCAACCACCTTTAATGTACGCTGGAATAAAGCAAAAGAACAATGGAAAGAACATCAGCATAGGCATAATGGCTAATTATTATTATACAACAAAAATATGAAGAAGTGAAAACTGGAGAAGTTGCTTATACAGCGAATTAGAGTGTAGATTTCTAGTATAGAGAGCATTTGCCTCACTGTCTACTATGTGCAACTGCACAGTTTTTCTTTATGCCATATTTTAAATTAGTAAATACTAGGGCTGTGGAAATTAAAGATTAATTCCTCGATTAATTGATTCATTTTTTTTATCGATCAAAATAGTTTTGATCGGTACTCACCTCTTCGCCGGCTTCTGGGACTTCAGGGAATTCCGTCGGAGATCCAGTGATGTCACGGACATCTATGTGACTGGACTCCTCCCCCTTTTCCAAGTGCCTCCATCTGCTAGCGAAGGAAAGGGGGAGGAGTCCGGTGCTGTCAAAGTTCTGATTGAACGTAACGTGTATGGAGGAGGAGCTACGCATGATGTCACCTGCTGCTGCCCTACAGAACTATAACACGATTGTTGGCTTTACATGCTGTTTTTATCATCTTTATGTGAGTAGTTTGTGTTTGAACACAAAAATTCAATCTTATTATTAAGCGGTGAGATCTTTTCTTTCTACCCATGACCTGGCGTTCTTGCTGAGATCTAAGGAGATGTGAGAGAAGTTTATGGTCCGTGTTAACCCTTTTGATACCCGCTTGCATGGCCACCTGTTTACACAGGGGTCCATGCCATAAGGTGAGAGTGATTAGTTAGACCGGAGGTGGAGGGATTGTCATGCTACTGTGGAAAAAAAATTACTTACCGTATATACTCGAGTATAAGCCGAGATTTTCAGCCTCTTTTTTGAGGCTGAAAGTGCCCCCCTCGGCTTATACTCGAGTCATCGCTGTCTGCCCGCTCGATCAGCGTGTCGAGCAGACAGACAGCGGCCATTCTATGATTCAAAAGCCGCGCCTCCGGCTCCGCCTTCGCCTGTGATAGGCGGAACACTGAATTTCCCAGCAGCCTGTGTTCCGCCTATCACAGGCATCGTCTCATCCTCGTACTACGGACGAGGATGATACGACGTCCGTGATAGGCGGAACACAGGCTGCTGGGAAATTCAGTGTTCCGCCTATCACAGGCGAAGGAGGAGGCGCGGCTTTTGAATTTTACAATGGCCGCCGACGAAGAGGGCACGGGACGGAGGCAAGGCAAGGCACGGCACGGGACGGGACGGGACGGGACGGGACGAAGGCAAGGCACGACACGGGACGGAGGCTCGGGACAAAGGCTCGGGACACAGGTAGGCTGGACACACACACACACACACACACACACACACACACACACACACACACACACACACACACACACACACACACACACACACACCTGTACTGCCCACTAAACATGATGGGATTTTTGTCGTGGCTATGACGCAAAGTGGCTGCTGGATGGTCTTCTCTGTGTGGGTGGCCAGCGGGAATAAATCTGCGACTCAACTATTCCCTTTTCCCTGCCAAAGTGAATGGGTCCTCAGCCCTGGTTCACACTATATTGCCATGCAGCTAACACTGCAAACCCTATTCATTTCCGCACTGCGTTTTGCGATCTGCTGCGGGTGTAGGTGCAGGTAGGCTGGACACACACACACACACACACACACACACACACACACACACACACACGGATGGAGACACACACACACGGATGGATGGATGGATGGAGACACACACACACACAGGGATGGATGGATACACACACACACACAGGGATGGATGGATGGATGGAGACACACACACACAGGGATGGATGGATGGATGGATGGAGACACACACACACAGGGATGGATGGATGGATGGACACACACACACACAGGGATGGATGGACGGACACACAGGGATGGACGGACACACAGGGATGGACGGACACACAGGGATGGACGGACACACACACAGGGATGGACAGGCATGTCTCACCCTCGGCTTATACACGAGTCAATAAGTTTGCCAGTTTTTTTGGGGGTAAATTGGGGGCCTCGGCTTATATTCGGGTCGGCCTATACTCGAGTATATACGGTATGTCAGTGCTACAGTTTGAATTTAAAACATATTTGTGAACTGTGAAGTTAAGTCATGGATTGTGGAAACTAACTAGTGTCGGGTGATTGTATATAGTGTATACCACATTTACCACTGACTAATGCAGAGTTGCAATGCAAGGAGATCAGCTAAAAGTAGTTGGATCTGTATGTGTGTTATAATGAATCGAAATTAGTCGATTAATCATTTTTTTCAAAATCGATTAATCGAACAAGGAAATTTTAATCAGTAACAGCCCTAGTAAATACCATTGCTTTTATCCAATGACAGTTAAAATGTGTTCCACATTTTAATACGCAACATGAAAACTGCAGGTTCTCTGATTCCTCAGAAATTTTAGCAATTAGATGTCTGCACCAGAGATTCACCTATCTGCTGCAATTATGAAGAGTCTCACTGTTTTTATAAGATTTTTTAACGTATTTTTGAGAAATGCAACTTAAGGATTGACACTCCTGCAGGAGAAGTGAGACTTCATGGAAGGTAAGGGCAGAGAGGAGAGCACCACCCTGGAAGTCGAGCAATTAGAGTTCCTATGAAGACAAAGTATGACTCTACCATAGCTGATATTTCACTTTCTCATGGACTAGACCACTTTTCCACTTCTAGACCCTTCTTCTGAAAGAACTGAAATAAAGCTGTCCCTTCTTAGTTAGGTTTTTTTTATCTAAAATTGTATTAGTATTGAAATGGGCTTAATGTAACAATATCAGTGCAGACAAAGACCTGCACCTACATTGTACATATTCAGTCCCCTTCTCGGTTATTTGCACATTTTCAATGCTATATACCGATTACTTATACAAAGTGGAGCAGTTTACATTCTAAATCTGCTTACAAAAGGACTACCCCTAATGTCTCTTAAGAGCAGATTGACTATACTTTGTCTCAGCAAGCAAATGAAGAGGGATAGATAACATCCAGTGCACATACAAGCAGTACAGTAAGTACATGGGCCAGACAAATCAGAAGATTGACAGTTAATGTTATATGGTGTGTAGATTTAAACTCCAGCAGTTTTTTTTATTTCCTGATGAATATTTATATTAAACTGCAATGCAAATAGCTTCTAAACAGCTTGATGCTGGCATCATAATGCTCTAAAGTGCATCGCTTATAATTAATTCATTAAACCTCAGGCGCTGTCTTTTGTAAAAGACGTTACGACTGCAGCAGCTCCATTGTATTTGCGTATATGAATGGTGAACTGCTAACCTCCTTTTAGATGCGGAAAGAGCAGCCGTACAAACAAAATGGCTTCCCTTATCTTATTAACAATTAAAAACAAGTGGGAATTCACAATTTTTTTTAAGGAGGTACATAATTCGCTTGTCAAAGCTCTAACGTCACTCCATATATTTTATCATGACAATACCATCTCTAGGCAAGCTTTGATCAACTTATATAATTAGACATTCACACAGTGCTTCATAACAAGATTGTCATTTTTCAGAGTGTGTGTATGAGAACATGTATTTCCTGGTCTATGTGGATGCTGCAAAAGACAAAAGTGCTTGATGCTGCAATGAGAATTAATTTTACTCATGTTACTACAGAAAACTGAAATCTGGTTGCTTTGCGATTACATACTCCATCATCATTGTTCTTTGTATTTCTTTGTTGAATGAGCCTAAATAAAAGCAAAATGGCCATGTATGCCTTCTCCCCCATTTACACTTGGCGTGAGTGAAGCTAGGCATTTAAGAGTGTTCTTATTGTGCATTTGAACAAGCATTTTTTGCTTGACTTGTATAGTATTTGCATTATTGGTCCTAAAGACTGTTAAATGGAAGTGTCTGAAAAACACACATAAATACATGGTTTCCAAGTTTTTCAATCGCTCCCATGAAGTGTTATAAGACTTTAACCTACAAGTAAGCCTATAAAAAGGCCTTCCTGTGGATACCGTAAGTATCTCCTAAACTTGCACCATTTATGAGATAGTCACTGTATCCGCATGTGCCGACGTCATTGGCATACGCGCACAGAAGAAATGGCTCACTCGTGCTGTTTCTTCAGGAGCTGTGCCGTGAGCTGTGCCGTGAGCTGTGCCGTGACCAGTGGCTCTCCCATGCATGTGCCCTAAAACCTGGAAATAACTCCAGGAGACATGTTGCTGGTCACATTGGTGTATGTGGACCACTGCAATAGCTTTGATCTAAGGTAAGAATTTCATAATGCAATTATGCAAAAGGCAATTATGACTTTGTCTTGCAGGTGGATGGATCAGAACACAACAGTCTAAGTTGGTGAGGTGAAATTAGAAAAATAAATACATAAAACTATTTTTCAGAAAAAAAAAAAAAAATGATAACTGGCATGTGTGTATGTATTCATCCCCTTTGTTATGAAACCCATAAAAAGCTCTGGTGCAACCAATTACCTTCAGAAGTCACATAATTAGTGAAATTATGTCCACCTGTGTGCAATCTAAGTGTCAAATGATCTGTCGTTACATATATACACCTTTTTGAAAGGCCCCAGATGCTGCAATACCTAAGCAAGAGGCACCACTAACCAAACACTGCCATGAAGACCAAGGAACTCTCAAAACAAGTAAGGGACAATGTTGTTGAGAAGTACAAGTCAGGGTTAGGTTATGAAAAAATATCCAAATCTTTGATGATCCCTAGGAGCACCATCAAATCTATCATAACCAAATGGAAAGAACATGGCACAACAGCAAACCTACCAAGTGACAGGCACACACCAAAACTCACGGACCAGGCAAGGAGGGCATTAATCAGATAGGCAGCACAGAGACCTAAGGTAACCCTGGAGGAGCTGCAGCATTCCACAGCAGAGACTGGAGTATCTGTACATAGGACGACAATAAGCCGTACGCTCCATAGAGTTGGGCTTTATTGCAGAGTGGCCAGAAGAAAGCAATTACTTTCAGCAAAAAACAAAATGGCACGTTTTGAGTTTGCGAAAAGGCATGTTGGAGACTCCCAAAACGTATGGAGGAAGGTGCTCTGGTCTGGTGAGACGAAAATTTTACTTTTTGGCTATCAAAGAAAATGCTATGTCTAGCGCAAAACCAACATATCACATCACCCAAAGAACACCATCCCCAGCAAAACATGGTGGTGGCAGCATCATGCTGTGGGGATGTTTTTCAGCAGTCGGGACTGGGAAACTGGTCAGAGTTGAGCGAAAGATGGATGGTGCTAAATAAAGGGATATTCTTGAGCAAAACCTGTACCACTCTGTGTGATTTGAGGCTAGGACAAAGGTTCACCTTCCAGCAGGACAATGACCCCAAACATACTGCTAAAGCCCGAGTAGTTTAAGGGGAAACATATAAATGTGTTGGAATGGCCTAGTCAAAGCCCAGACCTCAATCCAATGAAAAATCTGTGGTCAGACTTAAAGATTGCTGTTCACAAGCGCAAACCATTCAACTTGAAGGAGCTGGAGCAGTTTTGCAAGGTGGAATGGGCAAAAATCCAAGTGGTAAGATGTGGCAAGCTTATAGATACTTATCCAAAGCAACTTGGAGCTGTAATAGCCGCAAAAGGTGGCTCTACAAAGTATTGACTTGGGCGGGGGGGGGGGGGGGGGGCATAGTTATGCACATTGACTTTTTCTGTTATTTTGTCCTATTTGTTGTTTGCTTCACAATAAAAAAAAAACATCTTCAGAGTTGTGGGCATGTTCTGTAAATTAAATGATGTAAATCCTCAAACAATCCATGTTAATTCCAGGCTGTGAGGCAACAAGATACGAAAAATGCCAAGGGGAGGTGAATACTTTTCCAAGGCACTGTATATGCCTTTAATAAAACCCTACAGTGCTCAGTATGAAAGACTTTTTTTTTACGTCAGTTGTGTGTCATTTTGAAAAGATATAAAGCGAGCAGATAATGGCAGTGTAACTATTTTCCGCAGAACAAGCAGCATTCTGACACGCACATATTAATACTTCTGCCAGTACGGGGAATGGCTGATCTCCTCTATTCTGGACACTTACCTGACAGCTCCTGCTTAACAAAGGAAAGCACAGCTAAGTAAACTTGGCAGTCTGCAACAATGATCTGTCTCTGCAAGCGGTCAATCATAGACTGGGCAGACTTCCTAACATCAACCTGAGAAGAAGAAAACATATATATCAATATCAATGTAGTGTATTGAACGAGTTCTCAGTCTGGTATACAAAATCTGATATATGTATACCACAGGTCATACTGCTCAAAAACACGCATTTAAAAAAAAAACACACAAATTGACAGTACAAAACAAAGGTCAAGGTTATTAACCCTTTTGCTGCCAGACCCTGTGCTCCACTATTAAACTCTGGTGGGGGTTTTTTTTTTCACTTACAGCTTTCAATTTGGTAAAGACCCCCCCCCCCCAAAAAAAAGAAACATTTTCAGAAAGCATAGGACCAGTAGAATAAAAAGGGCCTACTGATTTTTTTTTTCTTTAGGCCTGTGATATTTGCATAAATGTTTATCAAAATTATATTTTCTTCTACACTAAAATTATTACTGGACGCAAAAACAACAAAAATTCAAAAATTCTGCCTAAATTCCTACTGAATAGAAAAGATAAAACTGTATTGAGAATCATGTGTACATTTTAAATTGCGCCTTTTTGCGAAACAGTAACAACTGAAGGTACGCAAAGCTGTACACATTTTCTGAAAACCTGTAGAATAGAAAAAATGCCCCCCCCCCCCCCGCAATAGTTACGCAAATATTTATCAAATTGCCATTTCACTAAAAATACAATAAAATGATTAAAGTGTTCGCAAACTCCACTTTTTATTTATACCTACAGGTAAGCCTATAATAAGGCTTACCTGTAGGTACAATAAATATCTTCTAAACGTGCACTATTTAGGAGATATTTACACAGCCGCTACTCCCATCCTTGTGGGTGTGGATACACAGCCCCACACGCAGAAAGTGTGAGTTCAGGGACGTGCACCTACACCCAGACAGATGTCAAATTGGCAGCAACGGTTGTGCCCATGCAGCTGCTACGTCCCAACTGACATGAATGAGACTGCACGGAAGACCTGTAAATCTCCATGTGTGTAAACACAGAGTTGCACGGACATACACTGTAGTTTGGCAGATGCAAACAAAGCTTTACTAATTTTTACAATTTTATTTTTAATGTTTTTTGAGCCAGAGAAGGACTCAGGACATAGAGTCCTCATTCTCGCTCTCTGTAGCCTCACCTGCAGATCAATGAACTGGATGTATCTGTACAGAGCCTTCCTGTTCATTCACAAGCTAAAGCATAGTAAATACAGTTTACTATCCTTCAGTAATAAAAGAACACAAGATCTATTGTATCGGTATCGATCACCCACTGTGTTCATTCAGGAAGGGGTTGGTAAATGTGACAGCTGCTGATCGCGTATTAGCTGCTGATCACAGCTATTAGTTTGTTCAGTAGAGTCTGCTAAAGTGACCATGAGCTTATAGCAAAAGGAGTAATGCCATGTCCGTACGGCGTAATGATCTGGCCAGCTGGAAGCGGTTCTGTAGATCCATATTTCATAGGGACATGGCAGTAAAAGAGTTAAACAAGACATCGTGAATACCACATGTAATCCTGCTGTTGGTCACAAATCAGAGAAGGGTCTTTTGAGGCTGCATATTTCACCTCCAATATTTACACCATAACTTCCCTGCTGACACTGCCTCCTGAATAAGGATGAGCTCAGGCGTATTCGCATGGTCCACGTGCAGAGCCCGCCAGGAAGTCGGTGCAGCGCTGATCACAGGCAGTGAGACATTGCCGATCTCTGCAGCCGCGCGTCGGGGCAACGTCTCACTGCCTGTGATTAGCGCAGCGCTGCGCCGGCTTCCTGGCGGGCTCTGCACGTGGACCATGCGAATACGCCTGAGCTCATCCTTATTCAGGAGGCAGTGTCAGCAGGGAAGTTATTTTTTTACTTGCAACTACTGCTATAAAATGCATTGATTACTGTAAAAATGTCACTAGCAGCCTGCTGTGAGATTCCAGCCCAAAGCTAGAGTCGGTGGCCTCTCAGACCGTAGACTGAGCTGAAGACCCCTGTGTTACCCCCCTCCAACAAATAACCCTTCCCCCGTGGTGTCCAGCACAGGATCCCCCAGCTATGCTGTCGTTGTACCATCAGTTGCTAGGACCACTGGCATTCCAACAATTAATCACATGCTTGCCCCAGAATTCACAGGAGGATGGCACTTTGCTCATCCAGACCTATTGAGGACTCTGATGGGGACCCTAATGCAAAGGGAGACTCTGATGGGTTCAAGTTGGAAATTCTTTGCTTTGTTTTACTGAAATTCTTTCTCTGTTCTAAATCATATCATGCTGAGACCATTGCACTAGAGGAAGCAAAGCAGTTTAAAGTTAGAATCAAAAATGTTATAATCTAGGATTTTGTCTACTCCTACACTAACCTGGGTACACACGGATCTAAATTCATCCAATTCGGCAGGAACCAGACAAATTGTAATCTGTGTAGCCGTCCCTGTTCATCGGAAGCTGGTCGTTACTTCTGATCATCCACATGAAGGTAGGATGTAGCACTTTAAGATTGGCTCTGGAGCTTACGCATGTATTTGCAAATGTGTGCTAAACCCCTGTTTTTTTTTTGTTTTGTTTTTTGTTTTTTGAGCTGGGAATTTTCTTTGGTTTTGTTTGACATGCGTCACCCTTCCATGTGCTCCTTGCTGCAAAGGTCAGTTATAGGTAGGGGCAGTGGCCATTTGTTTGTACTATTGGAATACTGGTGAGGGGGTGCATTGGACACCTTTGCTGCCCTTGTGCTATATGTTGTATGCCCGCACTATAGCCAAATGACCACTACAGTGCGGACCTGAATTTCTGGGAGGCCGTCATATGACGGCATCCCCTTTGCAAGGCCCCCGCACGAGTCACCGAGACTTGGGTGATCACAGAACTGAGTAAGGAGCCAGTCCCGGCCCCTTACCACGTGATCAGCTGTCAGCCAAAGACAGCTGATCACATGTGTAAACGAAAGCTCAGTAATCCCCGGCTTATGTGTAAGGGACACCGGTCCCGAGGAGGAAGGAGACACATCTGCCTCATCTGTGCCAATCAGTACCCCCTGCCAGTGCCACTTTTCATTGCCCCCTGCCAGTGCCCACCAGTGCCACCTCTCAATGCCCACCAGTGGTGCCAATCAGTGCCTCATCAGTGCCACCTAGCTGTGCTGCCTATCAGTGTAACCTACCAGTGCTGATCAGTGCCCATTATTGCCACCCATCAGTGCCCATGACTGCCAGATACCAGTGCTACCTATCAGGGTCACCTATTAGTGCTACTTCTCAGTGCCCACCAGTGCCACCTATCAATGCCCTTCAGTGCCACCTCTCAGTCTCACCTCTCAGTGCCCACCAGTACTGGCTTATCAGTGCCCATCAGTGCAGCCCATCAGTGCCTATCAGTGTAGCCTCATCAGCGTACATCAATGAAGGAGAAAGACTACCTGTTTGCAAAATTTTATAACAAAATATAAAAAATAAAAAAAAATTTATTTGGTCTTTTTTATATATTTTTTTAACAAAAAATAAAAACCACAGAGGTGATCAAATACCACCAAAAGAAAGCTCTATTTGTGGGGAAAAAAATTTATAAAACTTTCATTTGTGTACAGTGTTATATGGCCGCACAATTTTCATTCAAAGTGTGAGAGCACTGAAAGCTGAAAATTGGTCTGGACAGGAGGGGGGTTTAAGTGCCCAGTAAGCAAGTGGTTAAGGAGGGGTGGGCTCCCTCCAGGCTCATCTGCCCTCTGCCTATCCATTATAATGCATGTGCATCTACTATGGACACTCTCGAAATTTAGGACTGCAAATAAAACTTGGGTTCGTGTGAAGTGGCTCTGTAGCAGGGGATGGATCTCCCCTGCTGGGTGTTTTATTTTAATAACAGCCGGTACCCGTGGCTATCAGAATACTCAATGTGATTGAATGCAGTCACTGTTCAGCTGACAAATTTCACCCGACTCGTCTGACAAAAGACCAAATTCAAGCTGGGTGATGCAGACGGGCACTCACAGCCTGAATTTCAGCCTATTCCGCATGCCTTTGCCAAAATTCAAGCCGTGTATGGCAGCCTTTGGGAAAAGTTGCTCAAGTATGCAAGGTAGGTCACGATAATCCATATTTTTGTCTAGGAGTAAAGCAGACAAAACATCAGGAAATAAAGTTTTTGATTGCAAAAGTTTTGTTTGAGTTTTTTGTTTTTGTTTTTTCTGCAATAGCCTGTCATTGCACCCAAGATCCACTCATCGTAGGTTCAATGCTTTTCAGACTCCTACGGAAAAAAAATAAAAATAATAATAATAATAATAATAATAATAATAATACTACATGACCTTTTTTCCTGCAAAAAATACATTGTATGTCCATTTATTAGTAGTATTATTTTTTTTAAATGATAACCTTTAAGCAGGTGAAGAAAATGTTATGGGAACTTAGCCACTCCCACATTCAAGTCTGTAAATGCCATTTTTGTTCAGGACCTTCCAGCCAGAATGACTGGGCTATGCAGCAAAGCAGAAAGGCAATTGTTCAGATTATCCCTCCCAGCTTCTAATTTTCACGCATATGCCACTGTTCTATGGGCACTGCTGGTATGAAACATTTTCCTGCAGCGAATGCAAAACAGAGAGGGGAAGAGTCTTCACTACAAGGGGGAATCTCTCTAAGCACCTGATTGCAGTAATCCCCCCTCCATCTTTTCTGGTTTTGGCGGATAGAAGCTCCCCTCATTGAATATTCTACTGAGAAGTCCAGCGGCATACCACCAAGTTCTCATCCAAGATCATCTGTCTGTTATAATCAGATCACTTCATGCCAGCAGCAACAGCAGTACTTGTGTAAGTGTAACCCAGCGTGGCAGCAGTGCCAGATGTGCGCTCTTTTTAAAAGGTCAAAGTTTGGTACAACAAGACGGAGGAGAGAGGAGGATAGGAGAAGAACATTACTGAGACAGAGGGAAATCTTCAATCCATATCTTCTAAAATAATGGTAGTGCTGCGTAATTCTGAATAATTTACTAATTTACTCCATAATTTGAAACAGTTTGGTGCATCAAGATATATGGCTAAACAAATATTCCCTTTGCAGTGCAAATTATGTTCCTTTCAGGTCATTTGCACATTAGACGTGTACTGCAGCGAGGCAATTTCAAGCAGCCAGTGAATACAGAAACAGAAGCACATGCCAGGAAAGTAGAGGGCATCTGGGGGGGGGGGGGGCTTGTAATGATCTTACTCTCCGCCTTGCCCTGCCAGAGACATTTCCAGCTTGTGGGACAACACCCTAAGTACCAGCAGACTAGGGTGGATAAAAGTCAATGATTTAAAATAAAAATAAAAAATAAAATCTAAATTTTTTTTTTTTGGTTTATTTAACCACTTGACCACTAGGCACTTAAACTCCCTTCCTAATCAGACCAATTTTCAGCTTTTGCTGCTCTCACATTTTGAATGACAATTACTTAGTCATGCAACACTGTACCTATATGAAATTTTTGTCCTTTTTTTCACACAAATAGAGCTTTCTTTTGGTGGTATTTAATCACTGCTGTTTTTTTTTATTTTTTGTGCTATAAAAGAAAAAAGATAGAAAATTCTGTAAAAAAAATGAATTTTTCTTCATTTCCGTTATAAAATTTAGCAAATTAGTAATTTTTCTTCTTTTCTTTCCATCTTTGGTAAAAATAAGTACAAATTGGTGGATATTATTTGGTCTTTGTGAAAGTTATAGAGTCCACAAGCTATGGTGCCAATATCTGAAAATTGATCACACCTGAAGTACCGACGGCCTATCTCAATTCTTGAGACCCTAACATGCCAGAAAAGTACAAATACCCCCCAAATGACCCCTTTTTGGAAAGAAGACATTCCAAGGTAATTAGAAAGATGCATGTTTTTGAAGTTTTCATTTTTCCCACAATTCTTTGCAATATCAAGATTTTTTTTCTTTTTTTTCTCACAAAATTGTCATATTAGCAGGTTATTTCTCACACACAGCATATGCATACCACAAATTACACCTCAAAACACATTCTGCTATTACTCCCAAGTACGGCGATACCACATGTGTGAGACTTTTACACAGTGTGGCCACATACAGAGGCCCAACATGCAGGGAGCACCTGCAGGCGTTCTGGAGCACCCAGGACAATTCTGACATTTCTCTCCTACATGTAATAATCATAATTTATTTTCTAGAAAATTACATAGCACCCCAAAACATTATATATTTTTTTTTAGCAAAGACCCTAGAGAATACAATGGCGGTCATTGCAACTTTTTATCTTGCACGGTATCTGCGCAGCAATTTTTCAAACGCATTTTTTGGGGGAAAAAAACAGTTTTGTGCTTTTAAAAACAAAAAACAAAAAAAAAACAGTAAAGTTAACCCAATGTTTTTGCATAATGTGAAAGATGAAGTTACGCAGAGTAAATAGATACCTAACATTTCACCTTTCAAAATTGCACAAACTTGTGGAATGGCACCAAATTTCGCTACTTAAAAATACCCATAGGTGATGCTTTAAATTTTTTTACTGGTTACATGTTTTGAGTTACAGAGGAGGTCTAGGGCTAGAATTATTGCTCCCGCTCTAACATTTGCAGCGATAACTCACATGTGTGGTTTGAATACCGTTTTCATATGTGGGCGGGACTTGCGCATGCATTCGCTTCTGCATGCGAGCACATGGGGACATGATCGATTTAAAAAAAAAAAATTTTATTGTTCATTTTACTTTATTTATTTTAGTTTGACACTTTTTTTTCCCCCCAAATTTTTTTTTTAATCACTTTTATTCCTATTACAAGGAATGTAAACATCCCTTGTAATAGGAATATGGCATTACAAGTACTCTTTACAGTGATATATGGGGTCAATAAGACCCCACATCTCGCCTCTACACTGGGAAGCATGAAATAAAAAAAAAAAAAAAAATGATCCTGGCTTCAATTGTATTGGCGAGTCGGTAGAAGCACCGGAGGGCGGCGGGAGGGGGGGGACGTTCACTCTTGCCTCCCATAAGAACGATCAAACAGCGGAACAGCCACTATGATCATTCTTATGGTGTAGGGAATCACTGGCTGAAAAAGCTGATATCAGAATGATGCCTGTAGCTGCACCCATCATTCAGATATCCCCGCACAAAGTCAAGGATGTCATATGGAAGTTGTTAAAATGCTTCTTTTTTTTTTTTTAACACAAAGTTGTCCATTTTTAAAATATTTCTAACACATAGCATGTACATAGCAAAAATTTAAACCCCAAAATAGATTCTCCTACTCCTGAGTTTTTAGCGATACCACAGCCTGGCCACATACAGAGGCTGAGTACAGCCAAGCATGGCTGGGTATGGCTGAATATGGCTGGGTATGGCCGAGTATGGTTCGGTATGGCTGGGTATGGCTGAGAATGGCTGGGTATGGCCGAGTATGGCTGGGTATTACAGAGTATGGCTGGGTATTGCAGAGTATGGCAGAGTATGGCTGGGTATCACTGAATATTGCAGCGTATGGCAGAGTATGGCTGGATATCACCGAGCATTTCAGAGTATTGCAGGGCATGGCTGGGTATTGCAGAGTATGGCAAATTATAGCTGGGTATTGCAGAGTATTGCAAATTATAGCTGGGTATTGCAGAGTATTGCAAAATATGGCTGGGTATTGCAGAGTATGGCTGGGTATTGCAGAGTATGGCTAGGTACTGCAGTGTATTGGCAGGGTACGGCAGAGTATTGGCAGGGTATGGCAGAGTATTGGCAGGGTATGGCAGAGTATTGGCAGGGTATTGCAGGTTATTGGCAGATTATTGCAGAGTATCGCAGGGTATTGCAGAGTATTGGCAGGATATTGCAGTGCATTGGCAGGGTATGGCAGAGTATTGAGGGATGGCTGAGCATGGATGGATGGATCAGTGGATGTGACTGTATTTGTCACAGAGCAGCGCTGTTGGCACTACAGATCCAGCCTACAGTGCTGCTTCCATCCGATCTCTCCCCTCCACTGTACTGATCGGTACAGAGAGGGGAGGGAGGAACCGGCCTCATGACATGACACTGGTTTATTTACAAGTGATCGCTCCGTCGTTTGACGGAGCGATCATGTGGTAAACGGCCACGGTTAATGGCCATTTACCGTGATTCCTGATGCGCCAGGTCCTCTGGACCCGGCGGTCACGGACATTCTCAGGTGCATGCCTCGGGGGGCGTGCAAGAGCAGAATTCTGGGAGGATGTCACTGTACTCCCTCCCAAAGTTATCCAACCGTCCTGTAGCTGTCATTTGGCTATGGGCTGCTTGGGAACTAGAAATCAGATTTTTCTTTTTTTTTTTTTTTTTTTATATTAAATTTATTTTAATAAAATGCTTTTGGGGTAAAAATCTATCTAAAGATAGTTTTCTATTTAAGATACATTAATAATTTAGTTTATTCAGCATGAAATGAAGCTTAGTTATGTAGCATGAGGCTCTATATTCTGCAATATTTACATTTTTGGTAAACTCCTTCAATGAATCCAAGCTCTGCCAGGTGAGATAACATAGTGACTTACTAAGGACTTTCAACCTTGACAATTCTGCAGCATATGCATAATAAATGGCTTTTTGCAACTATTAAAAATCTGGCTTTTAGTAGATGTTTAACAATGAGTAGCACGTGACAAACAAACACGAAGGGGATTATTTACTAAAGGCAAATCCACATTGCACTACAAGTGCAAACTACAAGTACAACATGCACTTGGAAGTGCAGTCGCTGTAGATCCGAGGGGAACATGAAAGGAAAAACAAACAAAAACAGCATTTTAGCTCGCACATGATTGGATAATAAAATCAGCAGAGCTTCCCCTCATTTCAGATCTTCCTCTCAGATTTACAGCGACTACACTTCCAAGTGCACTTTGCACTTGTAATGCCCTTTGTAAATAACCCCCACAGTATTTACATTCTGGTCTATTCAAGCTAGCAAAATGTGACTCATTTCTCGAACAGGTATTAGCCTAAAATGGGAACTTCTTTAGACTATAGAAATGTTTTAATTACTGCGTTCTTAGAATATATGATATCTGTTTTGTGTGCAACACATTTTGTAAGTGTATGACCTTGAACAAAGGTCATTAACCCCCCTGGCAGTATTCCCAAGTCTGACAATACAGAAGTTGACCACAGGTGGCGGTAAATAGCAGAAAAACCACATGAATTCGTGAAAGTTGGCTGAAAAAGTCCTGCTGTGTGTATGCAATACAAGTTCAGGGCCGACGCCCTTTGTACAAAAATCCAAGGGAAAGTTTGTACAAAGTCCTATCGTGTGTATGAGGCTTAAAGCCTCATACACACGATAGGACTTTGTATGAACTTTCCCTTGGATTTTTGTACAAAGGGCGTCGGCCCTGAACTTGTATTGCATACACACAGCAGGACTTTTTCAGCCAACTTTCACCAAATCATGTGGTTTTTCTGCTCTTTACCGCCACCTGTGGTCAACTTCTGTATTGTTGTCTGATCTTTTGCATTGGTTCTGAGCATGCCTGTTTGTACTTTGTACAAAAGTCCTATGGTTTTCTGTACACACGATCAGACTTTGCTCCATCGGACTTTTGTTGCCAGAAAGTTTGTCCGTTCGCACAGCCAACAAAAGTCCGATGAAAATCAAAAAAGTTTGTCCAATGGAGCGTACACACGGTCGGATGTTGCTCCAAAACAGCTAATTTGCATGTTTGTTGTCAAAAAGTCTGATCGTGTGTACGGGCCTTTAGAATTACAAGCCTACAATATAAAACGCCAGGGAGGTTAATATGAAACGTGATAGTGAACGTGAAAGTGAAACATTTTAGGCAAAGTAGCAGGTTCAAATTATGGCACAAAAGCAGCAATCTGAAAAATACCCATTACTTTTAGGGGAAGTATTTAACACTCTCTTTGCCTTCCTACGATGCAGCACTTTAGTGGTCAACTGCCAGGCCCAAGCGCTGTCAATAAAACTGGACAGCTTCTCTATTAGGGTCTATAGAGAGAAGACCAACCAGTTACATAAATCAAGAGGACAGAAAATCTCTCTGACTTACATAGGTAATGGCTCTTAAGCCAGCCATAGACAGGTCAAAATTCAGCCCATTCAACGAGAACCGGCTGAATTTCAATTCAATTCATCTATGGGCAGGCTGGTTGTGTTTTTTTTTTTTTTGCGCACGATCGCTGCCGCTGGCTATAGCTGGCAGTGATGATCATTATATTCTGACAGCAGGGAAACCGTCCACTGTCAGGATACAATAGTGCAGCAGGAGGGAATCCTCCATCAATGCTGACTGTGTGGATGGGAGAATAGGGTGAATTTCTTTCCTCCAACTGAAGGGTAAAGGGTAGTAGCCCCAACATAGTAAAACTATTACCCTTTATAGAATACAAAAACCAGAACCATACTTACATTTTTCTTGATCTTGTTTTTGATAGTTTCTATCACACCTTCATCACTTTCACACAGTTTTTCTGTCATTCTCAAGTCATCACACGCCACTTGCATTTTTTCCTCTTCAAAAGTCATCATTGCATTCTACATTTAAAAAAAAAAAGAAAAGAAAGGGAAACACGAACATGAAAAATCTTATGCAAAGCTAGGTACATTTCACACTTACACACAAATAATAACTAAATAATAATTAAAATGTTAAATTGCAACTGTTAAAAATGTGAAGTTGGATAAAGCACATTACTGAAGCACAAGGCTGGGAATACCATCTTGATCATAATGACCATCATGTTAAACATGTCTGAGGCCGGGTTCACACTGGTACGACATATGCTCCGACTTTGGGAACACGTCACATGATGTGTACAAATGAATCTAAAAAAAAAAATATTTAAAAAAAAGGATTGAGAATTTTTTTTTTAAAAAGTGGACTTTGTGGGCACACAACAAGAGGAGAATATAGAAAATACACTTTTGCGGCATTTGGTAAACGCGGCGAAATCATGCATTCCTCTTTATTGGAAGCAGCGTACCCCTCCGTCGGTTTCACATTGGGTTAGAAGAATTGAAGAGATCAGGAAGATGGAGGATTTGATTCTAACCTCTTTGAACAAACAAGAAACTTTTAAACAGACATGGGACACTTGGTGTGTCTTTCGATTCTCGTTGGAGGGTCGTCGACTGTTGGCGTCCTAGCAAGATATCTCCGTCATGGAGTACTCCCATATCTCTTCCATTTCTCTTCTTATTTTCCTATTTTTTTTTTTTTTTTTTTCTTTCCCTTCTATCTTTTTTCTTTATTACTGGTAAAAAGTGAAAATTGGGCACGCTGGGCCCTCCCTCTACGGGTTATAGGTGATGTAGGCGGGCAGAGGGCTGAGATGACCATGGTCGGTTGGTCTCACTTTGTTTATGGAGCTGTAAGAAGGATTATTTATATTTAGGATACTTATGTTACGTCTCTCCTTCTGCCTTATGCCTTGATGTACTTTGTTTATTATGTACTGTGGGTCCTGTGTGCCCTTTTGGTTGGAGTTGAATAAAGTTATATTTGTAAAAAAAAAAAAAAAGAAAAAAATATAATTGTATTACAACATGATTAAAAAACGTGAAAAAACATACATTCAACACCCCATGTGGACACAGGTTACCAGTTACCCAATAATGCAGTTATGAAGGTTGGATCTAAGTATAAAGATATCTCGCATTGTTTTAAAGTAGAAGAATTGGATCCAATAACCCCTTCATACTAGCTCATGTGAATGAATGGTTCCCTATGAGAGCTAACCTAACCGGTCCTACGCAAGTCTAACTTTGAAAAAGGTTACTGCACTACTTTGGTCTGTTTTCAGCCCATTCAATATCACTGAAGTTGGATTAAATTCGGATCCTCGTCTTAACCATCCAACTTTTGACAGCCGACATGGTGATTACAGCAGCAGTAAAAATGAATTTATGTCACACAGGGATTGTTTTGATTGGGTAAAGGACAAGTCGGGCTATCTCAAAGTCAGAGCAAAATGTATCCTGTTCATCCAAGTCAGATGGAAGTAGGACCGATGTAGGACCGATGTCACAGGGTAAAGTCGGATTGACAGCCCTACAACAGTCGTCTCGTACCAGTTTGAACCCGGCCTGAGGCAGCATTTTTTCAGCCACAGAGCCCATTAAAAGTATGCAAAATTTAGAAGCATCCCAGTTTAGAATGTAAAAAATGTCCTACAACAGCCTTAATGAAATTGACATTACATCAGCAGCCCCCATTCACATCAAAGGTCCCCTTTAACATCAGTCTTCCCATTACATCACAGTTTGTCTTTCACATCAGAGTGACCACACATCACATCAGATATCCCCATCCAAGTTCCCCTATCACATCAGAAGCCCCCCTTCCTATCAGAGTCCCACATCACAGACCACATCCCCCTCGGGCCATCAGAGCCCTATCCTATGGCTCCAGCAGCATGACAGAGGGTGGGAGGCAGTGACTATCTAAATGGCGCACGTCTGTCCTCTCCTGAATGATAGAGCAGCCCTGCATCAGTGCCATGGTAGTAGCAACAAATGACGTGTTCTGGCCTTAGAACTTCATTAGTAATGGTGTTGGCAGTCAGCCCACATGCACCATGATGATGCATAACGCTGATCCAGGGAAAACTGCATCCCATGCACATGGCACCCCAGAGGAACCAAGACAGAATCCTTATTGAGTAATGCAGGTCAAAGGGAAGAACTGCATCATTGTCCAGAGCAAGTAATCATATTTTCCTCAGATTCTAACAAAGTATAGGAAAACAATTGTCTGCTCTATGTAACAAAAGGTATTTTCCTTCTGACATTTTTATGAGGTTCTTTATTGTAAATGTTTAAAAAAACAGGTGATGGAATGTAAGTAAACTAGAGATTCTAGCTTCACCAGATTTAAAAGTTTGGCTATTTTTTAAATTTTTTTTGTAGTTGCAGAGGAGTTAAGCTGGCCATACATGGATTGAAATTGTTCTGGCTCAGCAGGGACCAGCTCAATTTTTGTCCATGTGTGGGCAGGAAGATTGTACAGTTTATCTACCGATCGACTTCTTTACAACCAGCCTGTTGGATTTTCCCAATTTGATCAGCACTGCCGGCTATAGCTGGCAGTGCTGATCAGTGTGTTTTAATGGCCGGAAGTCTCCCCACTGTCAGAATACAATAGCTCAGCGGGTAGGATTCCCCCATCCACACTGAGTGTGTCGAGGGGGGAATTGGGGAATTTTTTTTTCCCCTTCAACCCACTAGTTGGATGAGAAAAAAATGGCTCCTCTATAGGCTGCTCCCACCTCTGCAATATTTGTGTGGGACATTAAAAATCCTGTTTGCTGTATTTAAGGTTTCTAATACATAGCACCTTTCATACTGCAACTACATCAGAAGTCCAACCTCTCCCCTGTTTCCTGCCCCCATGCCCCTTGGAGCAGCCCCCACAAACCGTGTCAGAGGTAGGGTATATATTGCAGCAAGAGTTGCTTTTATGATTTTTAAACGTCGTGGGGAATTGTATTATTTTTTTTAAAAATGAATTATAAACTGGAGTTGGGCTTAAACTGTATAGCAGTCTCGAAAGGGAACTTTCAAAATTTCTGTCCCCGAGTTTCCAAACACAAGCCTCTGCTGCAAAAATATAGGGGTTTCCATTCTCCCTGTTGGGTTTGCAATGTATTTTATAATTAGGAAAAGGGAGAAAAAGGAATAGAAACATTATACAGTGGGCATAAACAGATCTGGGAACCATGACAAGAAGATCTGGCCTCCAGAGTTACCGAGATATAAAAAGCCAGCAGGTGACTCATGCCACCCGATAACACCAATAACTAAAATATCTCTTCCAGATGGACTGCCCCTTTAACAACGTAAACACTACTTTATGTTGTTCTTCTCATTGCACTAATAAGTTAGAAATCATATAGATGCAAATGTATTCTGTGCTACTATCACAACACTCTGCAAAATGAAGGAAGCACAGTAAACAATAAGTAGAGATGGCCGGTGGGAAATGGGCAAAGTTGACATCGTTGGAAACCCATGATAAAGCAAAGGATGGCACATTCTAAGCTATGAAATCCAGAGATCGGACAAATGTTGCAGCATGAAACTTCTTCCAAATTAGCCCTTCACTCACAAGCTGTGGTTACTGTGTGTGGCCTTTAGGTAGGATGCAAAGTCCTGTAGCTATCTTTAGACAGGGAAGTAAGCAGAGCACACCAAGGTCAATGCTGAGCTGTGCAGTCACAGCCGTTCAATATACTCGTCACCCACAGGCAACGCACCTAGTTAAGCACACACACCATCTCATCACGTCCCAAGAACAGCAAATCAGTATTTAAAGGTTCACTAGAACTATGTAGAGGGTTTTCGAAAGATATTCACAAATATGTATGTGAAAATATGTCTGTACAGGAAATGTGACATTTGACATTTCCAGAACACTTTTTGTAGCCCACTGATGTATGATAGCTCCTAGCTTAAAGCAGATCTTCACTGCATCTAAACACTACAAAACCAAAAACTCTATTTAAAGCAGAGCTCCACCCAAAAACGGGGAAGCTCCACTTGCCCCCTCAGCTACCAGATTTGGCACCTTTTGGGGGAAGGGGGGAGTGGGCACTCCTATGCACACCCTTCTGCCTGGATGCCTGAGCTAAGGGCAGATTGCTTAGAGGAAGTAAATGCTACATTAATTATCTGCCCTTACCGAAGATGGCCGTAGCTAGAAATACTAAGGGTGTTTTCTCAGCAAAATAAAGCATGGAGACATGGATAGATGGGCGAGTTTGCTTTGAATATTGAAAATGAATGAAGAATAGCATTTTTGGTTTGTGGTACTCAGGTGCACTGTAATTCCTCTTTAAATTGTGGAAGGTAGTGGCAGTGCACAGCGCCTTGGTTGATCTAGGGGTGAAGGTCCACGTTAAGGCACCATTCACACCTGAGCGTTTTGTAGCTTGAAGTCTGAAGCCACAAAACGGTTGAGGGGAAAAAATCCATTATTCTCTATGGAGATGGTCCACATCTCCACTCTAAGTCGCCTGAAGCTCAAACAAGTTCTGGACCCTTTTTTTTTTGTCGGTCGAATAGGGCAGATTTGAGCGTTTTTGGAGCATATGCAACCAGGAAGTAGATGACAACATAGCAGCAAATGATAAAACAGATGATCATTTTTCCTATTGGCTAATAAAAAAAACACCAAAGCTCACGCCGGAAAACGCTGCATGAAAACGTGCAAATACTCACAAATACGTGCGACAAAACGCCTGAAAAATGGTCAAACACTACACTCAGGTGTGAATTGGGCCTAAGTGCCGCCTGCCAACAGCAATCATAGCACACTGCCACATCATGTACTTTCCACATCTCCCCTTTCGTTTGTGCAGTAGCAGCCCGCCCAAGCACCAGGGGGCCACAATATGCATTGCCGCACTCTACACAACAGCAGTCCGACAACCCGCAGAACTTAGGGGTAGCCTCATGGTGCCTGATTGCTCACTGTCAATACCGTGTAACCACTGCACTATCACCTCATTCTACCAGATGCCTGCTACGGCCAAATATTAGGTGACTCTCCAAGAAAACATCTGCCTGTGGCCCAACACATAAAAAGAAAATAATAGCAACCATGTTAATTGGGAATATTTTGTTATTATGGAGCGTACAGTTTATGGATATGAATTGGCAAGGGGTGCATGAGTAAAAAAAATGTGGATACCACTGAGCCAAAGAAAGGTACATGGGGAATATTGCTTATAGATTTTTAACAAAATGGATAGTCAGCAGAATGATCAGAGAGTTTAAAACTCGTCCAGGAAGGCAAAAAAAAGAAAATGCATACACTGCATTATAATGAAAGCTGCACAAACATGGACTCTTCACGGCAATGTCTCTGTGACTCAGTGTATGTGGTTGCATAGCATAGTCTCCATAAGATTCTGTAACAACAGAGTCGAGCTGAGAATCATAACTTTGGTAAACGGTACAGAACACAACTTGCTATTATCCTCATAGATGCCTTCCCTCACAGTAAAGTTCAGGGCTGGTCTGGTAACACAGGTGAACAGCTGGAGTGTTCCAAGTGTCAAGGGCCATCCCACTCAAACTGGACTACTCTGGTATAAATTGGGGAAGTGCTTCCCATAGTGGCTGGGTAATTTGAAAAAGCTGCAAGCTATTAGGCTGTGGCTAGGCTGTATACACGCCAGTTCTGACAGTGAAGGGCCGCTCCTCTGGTTGCAGGTAGCTTGCCCAACTTGCCCAGCTACTTCTGCCTCTTCAGGTATGGCCCCCCTCAGGTGATGAGGGAGGAAAGCAGAGAAATGCAACCTCCTGGGCATGTTCAGAAACCATGGCAGTTGTGACAAAAGGAGTTAAGGAGGCCTGCATCTGTATCTGAGAATGGTGAGTAAATGGGCAGTCCACTATAGAATAATGGATTGTATCTTTATTTGTGTACTGGAAATATTGCAATTGACTATAGAAGCTTAATTTTAAATTCATTTAGTTCTGATAGCCTGTTGATTTATTTTGCATATATACACTATAAAAGTTTTGAAACCAATGTGTACAACATATTTTGCTTAAAACAGCATCATGTCAATATTTCAGATATGCAGTTATAAAATGCATCACTTACAGTAGTTTACTTGTTTCATAGATTTAGGTACAGTGACGAAGGGACATAACCTTCTTTAGGTTTTTATTGATGTCCGGTATTCTCACTGGGGAAGCTTACCATAACTTTCTGCCTGTTCTAGTAACTGGTACCAGAGAGCAAATTAAACAGGGCTCTACTGGTTCACAACCATACCTGGGAAACCGCCATCTTTAACCCTGAGATAGCAGGCCCATTGAATCTTTGGGTCATGGTGGTAGGCCCCTTTCACACAGCTGGTCCGATCAGATCCACCTGCCAGTAGTTTACATTGATCTGAACGAAGTTCCATGTTAGTTTATGGGCAGGAGGATGTTCATCTGATCTGGATGCTTTTTGATTTGTTCGGACATAAACATGACGGATTGGAGGTAGTCAGATGTAAACAGATGCACGTCCATTTACGTCTGCCTGTCCATAGGATTAACATGAGTCCATTGGGCTCTGGGAGGGCAAAATTGAATATACCCTTTAGTTTTGATTTAAAAGGGGATTTTATTCATGGATTCTCTGCTGATCAGAGGGGGCTCTTCAAATCTAGATGTATGGTTTATGGCTACCAGAAGAATTATAAATGCTTGTCGTTAGCGATATGGCTGCCTTATTGTGCATGTGCATATTTCAAACTACATAGAAACCATGTTTTCTAAACCACGATCCACATATAAGAGTTACTTAAATCTGATTTCTTTCACCTACATATTTAAAAAAATATTACCATGAAACTGTAGTTGCTACAAAAAATGTAAGTAAAAGGTTGCAAAAAAAAAAAATCACCAAAACGTACCTGCTGATACCTTATCTGTGCTCACTGCCTCGCTGAAACAACACTGGAGATCCCTAAATTCCTGTAAAGTTCAATCTATCTTAAAACTTGGCAAGGCTAAGCTAGCTCTTCCACTATGCCCATGTAATGGTATTTAGGATTGGCGATTGGCTGTCAGGAATGCAATGGTGAATTTTGGGAGGTGCGGCAAGTAGTATCTCTAGGTGTGCCAAACCCACAAACAAATTGGATTTTGAGTGTCTGTAGCAGCATATGGCACACCATAGTGCACCTAATTATAGCCTGAAGTGCTACTTTTTATGTAGCAAGCACATTGCCACGTCTGCAGTTCCAGACTTATTCAATGGAAGTCATCAGAAGTGTGCTGTGTCTTCACATTATGCATCCGTCACAGACAATTTAGACTTCTCTACGGTTATGTACATTTGACAGCCATAACTGATAAAAGCTGAGCCCTGAGCGGACATATCTAGGACTCGCAAGAAAAACAACCCACAGACATACAGTCTGCGCCACACAAAGCTGGACAGAATATACATGAAATTAAAATAGACAAGTCTTCTGATAGAATTCATAAGCAAGACTGGCGTTGGTCAGTTAAACTCCTCTAACCAGCAATTATATCTAAAAAGCCCACATCCCATTATAAATGGTTTTGAGCGATGTCACATTGACAATGCACCATCACGTTGTTGTTTTTTTTGATTCATGGTCTACATGGTCATAGGTCTTTAACCTTATGTTACTAAACAGATGAGCTTCTAATCTTCTCCATACAATGATAAAATTGATGTTTTCAATGCTTTTTAAAAGCAGGGAGGGCACAGAGAATTTAAGGGCGTCGGACAGCGCTACAAATTCAGCTCACAGTTATTAGAATGAAAATGGAGGTAAATGATAGTTGATTAAAGCAGACCTAAAGTGTAAACAACTCCCTTCCTCCACACCCTTCTTCATTGTCTTCTGCCTTAAAATTCATTTGGATATGTACTCTCTGCTAAATAGGAGACCAAGTTTAGGTGACCAATCCTCCCCTCTAGTATGGGTTAAGCAGTGGTGGGCCATCAGGGTTGGCCTAAACATTGCCTAAACTATCAGAATTGCTGATTTACACATTCATTTACATGAATGTGTGTTATACCCCATAGTCTATTCTCTTCATTTCTTGTCTCTTGGTTTTGCCATTTCCAGTAATGTTAGAACTTTACTCCAATCGTATTTCATCCATGATAGCCACCGTGTGTTGCCAGGGTCAAAGAAATCTACCATGAGGCCTTCAGAATCAACAGTGTAGGTGCCTGTAGCCTAGAGTTAATGGCAATTAAACTGTTGCTTTAACCAATCAGATTTTGAGTTGGCAACACTGGGGCCATCTAGCAAGTGTACGTTCATGTCAGTATTTTCACATCCTTTGACTGGATCAGAGAGCAGTATTCGTGGCGTTATGTGAGCCACGCCTCCCTCTCCCCAATAGGATGGATCCAGGGCATGAATGGGAGGAGAGATGAGCCAACAAGAGCCGTACACAAGGGCTGACAGGCTAGTAAATAAGCACTGCGGTGGAACTCAGTGGGTCATTGAGGACTGGGGAAAGAGTGTTGGGAGGGGGGGGGGGGGGGGGGGTTGGGGACAGTACATAGCACAGTATAGAGTTGTAAACTATAAGTGGTGGTGTACCAACAACATGCATATGCACACAAAGCAAGGTCCATAAAGACATGGATGAGTGAGTTTGGGGTGGGAGGAGCTTGATTAGCCTGCACAGAGTCTTGGCCTCAACCCAATAAAACACCTCTGGGATTAATTAGAGCGGAAACTGTGAGTCAGGCCTTCTCATCCAACATCAGTGCCTGACCTCACGAACGCGCTTCTGGAAGAATGGTCAAACAATCGCATAAACACACTCCTAAACCTTGTGGACAGCCTTCCCAGAAGAGTTGAAGCTGTTAAAGGGTGGGCCAACTCCAATATTGAACCCTTCATTATTAGTAATGAACTCTGAGTGGGGACAAGGGAAATGCACAGCCCACCACTGGGGTCATGTAACCACTCCTGTTGAATGCCAAGGGCAGGACCACCAGGTATGCATGACATCCCCCCCCCCCCCCCCCCCCGCTGTCCACAGTTGGGGAAAACTACTATCACTTATCTCTGGGAAAGCATGAGGGAGGAACCCAATACCATCCGTACAGGACTTTATGTGCTGCTTCTAGTGTATTTTTATTAAGGGAGCATATTTTTCAGGCCTTATTCCAGTCTTCTAGGTCTATGGGGGACTGGAGGTCCATTTCCCATCGGCCCATGTAAGAGAGGGATGCTAATGTCATGTCAGGAATTCATTCAAGGATGCATAAATAGCCGACATGAGGCCGGGGGCCCCAGGAGCGTACTGACATGCATGTTCAAATAAAGTCTTTTGAAATGGGTAGGTGGATGTGCAGCGTAGAGCAACAATCCAGTGTTGCAAATGAAGGAAGCAGTAGTGCTCCCTGACTAGTGCGTCGTGTGTTTCCCGGATGGCCTCCCAGGCTAGAACAGAGTGTGAGGAAAGGAAGCTTTGAACCCGTGTATGGCCTGGAGAGAGCCACCAAGAGAACGCCTGAGGCTCCTCAAGGCCTAGGGGAAAAAGAGGATTGTGAGTGATAGTAAGTAGTGGCAAAAATTAGGACATCAAATTGCCACAATAGGGAACTGAATCCCATATCTGTAGGCCATGCAACAGCACGGGGCTCAGGGAAGGGGGGCGCAATTTATGAGGGAGCCAGAGCAGGGCTTGTAGTGAGGATGAGTCGCAGTTGGGCAATTCAAGTAACACCGAAAGGGGGGCATCCATAGCCACGTGAAGCATAGTCAACAGGGAGATTTGTGCCACTGTATAGTACCTAAAGACACTGGGGCCCCCTAGACCTTTGGGTGGCACAGTGGTGTAGTGGTTAGCACTCTCGCCTAGCAGTAAGGAGGGTCTCTGGTTCGAATCAAACACAACACTACCTGCCTAGAGTTTGCATGTTCTCCCTGTGCCTGCGTGGTTTTCCTCCGGGTACTCCGGTTTCCTCCCACACTCCAAAGACATACAGGTAGGTTAATTGGCTTCTGTCCAAAATTGGCCCTAGTATATGAATGGGGAACTTGGATTGTGGGCTCCTTGAGGGTAGGGACAGATGTAAGTGTGCAATGTACAGGGACAGTGACAATTGTAGACACTCACTCAGGTTGAACTGGATGAACTGGTGTCTTTATTCAACCTAACTATGCAACTATGTACTATGTAACCTCCTTGCAGCCTATGGGCATAAAAAGTTAATCTAGGGACGCTATGACATTTCTTAGTGAGAATCAGATTTTTCAGAGGCCGAAGAAAGAGGGTACTCTAACTGGCAGTGTGCAAAAGTAATAGAGGGCTTTAGGTAGGATCATCATTTTGACTGCAGAGATCCTTTCTACCCATGAAAAATTGGGAAATTGCCAGGAATGCATGAGGGAGGTCAACGTGTGCAGCAAGGGGTAGTAGTTTCAGGGAACAAAGAAGAGTAGGAAGGAGTCAGTTTGATGCCTAAGTATTCAATTGATTGAGATGCTCAACGATATGAAAAATTCTCCTGAAGATGCTCCACCACATTGGCAGGGAGGTTGACGTTCTGCAATGTGGTTTTAGAGGGGTTGATTTGAAGGCCAGAGAAGGCTGAGAGTCAGAATAATATGAGCTGCAAGTCGGGAAGGGAGATAAGCAAAGGGCCAGTTAACTGCCCTTCAGACTTTAGGGGGGCCGGACTGTGGCTATTGGGAACAGAAAAAGGCATGATGTCAGTAGGGGAAAACAAAAAGGCCTCGTCATTTGTTTCAGTGGGAGTAGCTGTGCCCCAGCATTGGCGTCAGTGGGGAAAATGGTGCCCCATTGTTGCTGTCATTGGGAGGAATTATGCTCCATCATTTGGCATCATTGGGTCCCATTGTTGGTGTCATTGGGAGGAATCATGCCCCATTGCTGGAGTCGCTGGCAGTAGATGTAACCCACTGTTGGTGTTATTGGGAGGAATGGTGCCCCAAGGGCTGGATAAAAGCAAGCACAGGGCTATATCTGCCCCCCATATGGAGACCACTGATCTATATGGAGTGTTTGCATGTTCTCCCTGTGCTTGCGCATATTTCATCTGGGACCTCTAGTTTCCTTCCACACTCCAAAGACATGCTCATAGGTTAATTGGATACTGTATGAATTGGCCCTAGTATGAGTATGTATTAATGAGAGATGGGAAGCTTAGATTGTAAGCGCCTTGAGTATAGGGGCTTATGTGAATGTAAAATATTTATGCTAAAGTGCTGTGTAAATTGTGGGTGCTAAATAAATATATGTATGGGGCTCTCCAAAATAATTAAATATATGTACATGCACCTGAAAATGTCTGCTTTAACATCCCAGAGTTTTATTACTAAGCTTGTAATGACTACAGGTACACTTTAAAGCAGCAGGATGGATAGTATGGTGTGTGTGTGTGCGCGTGTGTGTGCGCTGCGCGTGTGTATGTGTGTGTATGTGTGTGCATGTGTGTGCATGTGTGTGCATGTGTGTGCATGTGTGTGCATGTGGTAGGAGTACACTTTAGGGCCAGTATAAGCAATTTCAGAATTTCATTCTAATCTAAAAATAATGTCTGCTTCTTAATTGTTCCATTGTTTTCCTTTTAAAGGCATGTTACTATAAGACATGGAGGCCGAATGTCTTTCTGGGTCATAGGATGAACCATAAGTTTATTCTTAAACTGCTGATTTACGTGTTTCTCCTAGGTTCAATGGAGTGCACATTTTACTGTTTGATTATGAATATACATGACACAGCAACTATCCGTGGGCAGAGGGGAGCTTAGGGAAGTCAGCAAACAGATATTGCACAGTGCTTTCACAT
Organism: Lithobates pipiens; assembly: GCF_037356315.1. Classification (NCBI taxonomy): domain Eukaryota; kingdom Metazoa; phylum Chordata; class Amphibia; order Anura; family Ranidae; genus Lithobates; species Lithobates pipiens. The sequence goes on along the minus strand of NW_027507764.1, from coordinate 422,514,770 downwards.
GGGACAGTCCTAGAGAAATGAAATCCCAGTAAAGCTTAATAGCTACAAATGTAAGAAAAATATACACGAAACGTGATCTTTCCACATGAGTTTATCGGCTTAAAGTGGTTCTAAACCCATTTTTGGTGACTTTTACCTATAGGTATCCTAGAGTAAGGATTACCTATAAGTAGTGAAAATATCTCGTAAACGTGCGCCGTTTAGGAGATATCTCACTTGTAGTGCGCCAATGTCGTCATTGGCGCATGAGCTGTGAAGAAACTGACCACTGTGCCATTTCTTCCCCCAGCGTGTGCCATGACTGACGGCTCCCGTGCAGGAGTGACATCACGCGACTCGGGCCAGTCACAAAGCCGAAGTCCTTGGCCCCGGAAGGAAGAGGGATGAAGATGGACGCGGCCTGCTCAGGAGACAGCGAGGGCTTCGTTTGCAGGGAAGTGTCATATAATGGGCTAGTATGTGATGCATACTAGCCCATCATGCTTTTCATTTGCAGGCCTTGCAGGGAGCAAAAGAGGAAGTAAAGCCCATCGGGGTTTACTTCCTCCCCAAGAAGACACATCTTTCCCAATGCCAATGCTCCATAAAGACATAATTATGGGTATGACTACGGCCTAAAGAATCTCATATTTGACTCATTTATGGGTGACTTCAGATGCCTATGATATTATTGATCGATAAAGGCTGTCGTTTTCAGCTCTTGGAAACACATAATGAACGGAATTTAAAATCAGTCACCATGCCATTTCAAATCACAATACATTTTGCTTTTGCTGGAGACATTTTGAGGTCTTCTAATTCGTAGAGTGCTGGATTGGGCTGGGGACCCCACTCTCCAGACCACTCCAAGGTAGACCTCTCACACAGGGAAGATGAGCACCCATAGAACACTAGGAAGAGGTAACTGGAATAAATAATATTTCAATGACAGAATTCTTTAGTTATGTAATATCTATGACCAAGGTCTTCATTTTAAAATCAAATATTGCAGAGTAACTATCAATCAATGCAGAAGAGGAAAGAAGGCAAGAGAGCAGGGCCAGACCTCTGATACAGAAAAGATAAAAGAGGTATATACTGACAGGTAAATATACCATGTATAGGTGGGTGGACCGAACAAGATAGAGAAAGAATGTCAAACATAGATACGTAAAATCTATTAACCACTTCCCGTATGCCACTGGACTTCACACGGTTATACTAGAACGATGCTTGCAGATGCAGGCATCATCCCAGTATAGTTTTTTTTAGACCCCTTTCACACTGGGGCGTTTTTCAGGTGCTTTAGCGTTAAAAAAAGCACCTGTAAAAAGCCTGAATGAAGCCTCATCTGCAGTCCCAATGTGAAAGCCCAAGTGCTTTAAGAGCCCTTTCACAATGTCAGTGCCCGAAAAACTATCGTAAAGTGCCGCTTAAACTAGCAGCGCTTTACCAACGTTTTTCGAGCATTATTGAGGCGCTTTTAACCCCTGCTAGTTGCCAAATAAAGGGTTAAAAGTGCCCACAAAACGCTGCTGCCAATAGCGCTTTTCAGGCGTTTTACAGGCGCTTCCCATTGATTTCAATGGGAAAGGGCGCTTTAGGAGTGTTGCATTCACCGCTCCAAAAGCGCTGTTTTCAGGACTTTTTTTTAACGCCCTGCCAGCGCAGCGCCTCAGTGTGAAAGCACTCGGGCATTTACATTGGGATTGCAGTTGCGGCTTCTTTCAGGCTCTTTTTTTAACGCTAAAGCGCCTGAAAAACACCCCAGTGTGAAAGGGATCTCAGTGTAAAAGCACTCGGGCTTTTACATTGGGATTGCAGCTGCAGCTTCTTTCAAGCGCTTTACAGACGCTTTTTTTAACGCTAAAGCACCTGAAAAACGCCCCAAAAAACTCCCCAGTGTGAAAGGGGTCTTAGAGCTGACGTTTTGGCTTTCTAACTAGCTGCTCAATTGCTATTACAAGCAGCGGGAGAAGATGTCCCTCCACTCCCACCGCCTTCTGTGGCTTGCTTAGGCTCTCCCGTCCCTCTGGGATCAGCTTTTACGATAGTATCCCAGAAGCGATGACATAATATCAATGAAACAATCAGCGACATTTTTTAAAGTTCAAAAGCAATAAAAAACACTGATCTTGGTGTTTTTGCAGAGGAGGGATTTGAGGTCTTATAGATAAAGAGCACCTTTCACTGCCTATTACTGTCACAATGATGTTTACATTCCTTGTGATTAGGGATGAGCCGAACACCCCCCAGAACCTGCGAACAGACCTAAACTTCGTGTGAACTTTAGAACCCTATTAAAGTCTATGGGACTCGAACGTTCACAATCTAAAGTGCTCATTTTAAAGGGTAATATGCAAGTTACTGTCCTAAAAAATGTTTGGGGACCTGGGTCCTGCCCCAGGGGACATGGATCAATGCAAAAAAAAGTTTTAAAAACGGCCGTTTTTTCAGGAGCAGTGATTCTAATAATGATTAAAGTGAAACAATAAAAGTGTAATATTCCTTTAAATTTCGTAGCTGGGGGGTTTCTATAGTATGCCTGTGAAGGGGCGCATGTTTCTGGTGCTTAGAACTGTCCCTGCACAAAGTGTCATTTGTGCAGGAAAAAAAGTCTTTTAAAATCACTTGTGGCTAATTGTCGGCTCCCCGTAATACAGAGAACACTCAATGAGTGTTCTCTGTATTAGCCGACAATTAATTCATTCATTGATAAAAAAAAAAAAAAAGCGTGGGGGTCCCCCTAAATTCAATTACCAGGCCCTTCAGGTCTGACATGGATATTAAGGGGAACCCCGTGTCAAATTTAAAAAAAAATTGACGTGGGGGTCCCCCTAAATATCCATACCAGACCCTTCAGGTCTGATATGGATATTAAGGGGAACCCCGCATCAAATTTTAAAAAAAATTTACGTGGGGGTCCCCCTAAAAATCCATACCAGACCCTTCAGGTCTGATATGGATATTAAGGGGAACCCCGCATCAAATTTTAAAAAAAATTGACGTGGGGGTCCCCCTAAAAATCCATACCAGACCCTTTATCAGAGCACGCAACCTGGCAGGCCGCAGGAAAAGAGGGGGGGACGAGAGAGCGGCCCCCCTCCCTCCTGAACCGTACCAGGCCACATACCCTCAACATTGGGAGGATGCTTTGGGGGTCTGTGACCCCTCAAAGCACCTTGTCCCCATGTTGATGAGGACAAGGGCCTCATCCTCACAACCCTGGCTGATGGTTGTGAGGGTCTGCGGGCGGGGGGCTTATCAGAATCTGGAAGCCCCCTTTAACAAGGGGACCCCCAGATCCCGCCCCCCCTGTTTGAAATGGTAAGGGGGTACAAAAGTACCCCTACCATTTCACAAAGAAAGTGTCAAAATGGTTAAATAAGACAAACACACTTTTGAAAAATTCCTTTATTAAAAATAAAAATAATAAAAAAAAAAGATTCCAGCGGTGCTAATCCACTCTTGCTATCCAGCGACGAATCTCCGGGGTCCAGCGATGGATGATCATATCCAGCGACGGGGGATCTCTCAGTCCAGCGTTGTCCATACATCCTTCTTCTGTCTCCATTGCGGAGACACTACGGAGATCCCAGCGCTGACGTTTCTTATATTAGGAGGGCGGGGCCACTCGTCACCTGACCCCGCCCCCTCTGACGCTGGTGAAGGGAGCCAGGGGTTCCCCAGTGACGTATGGGTGACCCCGCCCCCTCTGATGTAACGGAAACCTGCGTTACATCAGAGGGGGCGGGGTCACCCACACGTCACTGGGGAACCCCTGGCTTCCCTTTCCAGCGTCAGAGGGGCGGGGTCAGGTGACGGGTGGCCCCGCCATCCTAATATAAGAAACATCAGCGCTAGGATCTCCGCAGTCTCCGCAGTGGAGACAGAAGAAGGATGTATGGACAGCGCTGGACTGAGAGATCCCCCGTCGCTGGATATGATCATCCATCGCTGGACCCCGGAGATCCGTCGCTGGATAGCAAGAGTGGATTAGCACCGCTGGAATCTTTTTTATTTTTTTTATTTTTAATAAAGGAATTTTTCAAAAGTGTGTTTGTCTTATTTAACCATTTTGACACTTTCTTTGTGAAATGGTAGGGGTACTTTTGTACCCCCTTACCATTTCAAACAAGGGGGGGGGCCGGGATCTGGGGGTCCCCTTGTTAAAGGGGGCTTCCAGATTCTGATAAGCCACCCGCCCGCAGACCCTCACAACCACCGGCCAGGGTTGTCAGGATGAGGCCCTTGTCCTCATCAACATGGGGACAAGGTGCTTTGAGGGGTCACAGACCCCCAAAGCATCCTCCCAATGTTGAGGGTATGTGGCCTGGTACGGTTCAGGAGGGAGGGGGCGCTCTCTCGCCCCCCTCTTTTCCTGCGGCCTGCCAGGTTGCGTGCTCTGATAAAGGGTCTGGTATGGATTTTTAGGGGGACCCCACGTCAATTTTTTTTTTTTATTTGACACGGGTTCCCCTTAATATCCATGTCAGACCTGAAGGGCCTGGTAATTGAATTTTGGGGAACCCCCGCGCTTTTTTTTTTTTTTTTTTTTTTTTTTTTATCAATGAATGAATGAATTGTCGTCTAATATAGAGAACACTCATTGAGTGTTCTCTGTATTACGGGGAGCCGACAATTTAGCCGCAAGTGATTTTAAAAGACTTTTTTTCCTGCACAAATGACACTTTGTGCAGGGACAGTTCTAAGCACGGGAAACATGCGCCCCTTCACAGGCATACTATAGATACCCCCCAGCTACGAAATTTAAAGGAATATACACTTTAATTGTTTCACTTTAATCATTATTAAAATCACTGCTCCTGAAAAAACGGCCGTTTTTAAAACTTTTTTTTGCATTGATCCATGTCCCCTGGGGCAGGACCCGGGTCCCCAAACACTTTTTAGGACAGTAACCTGCATATTACCCTTTAAAATTAGCACTTTAGATTTCTCCCATAGACTTGTATAGGGTGTTCCGGCTTTTCGAATTTGCTGCGAACAGCCCAAATTGTTCACTGTTTGCTGAACAGGCGAACAGGCAATGTTCGAGTAGAACATGAGTTTGACTCGAACTCGAAGCTCATCCCTACTTGTGATGGTAATCAAAAAAAAAATGAAAGCAACAGTGTAAAAAAAAAAAATTGTTAATCTAAAAAAATATTAAAGTATCGCCACCCCTCTGTGCTTGCACCCAAAAGGTGCACTCATGAGTTGACCCTCCACGCACACCAACAGCGATTGTCCCACAGCACAGGTATCACAGCAAATGTCAAATCATGGGCAGTATTTCTAGCACTAGACCCCCTCTGTAAATCTAAAGAGGTAACCTGTAAAGACCCATCAATTTATTCCTGAGGACCTCTGCTTTAAAAAAAACAAAAAATAAAAAATATAATGTTTGGGGGCTCAAAGTAATTTTCTAGCAAAAAATACTGATTGTTACATGTGAACAAAAAAGTGTCAGAAAAGGCCTGGACTGGAGGTGGTTAAACATATACAGTACTGTACATACATAACCGGGCAGATCTTATTTTCAGCACTTACCAGAAAGCTTACAAAACTAGCGCCAAAGCTCATCAATGGGCTGTGATTCCTACAAAACACAAACACATTGCTGGGGTTAATACATACAATACATCTGTGAGACATATGAAGACATATACATATTGCTGGGTTGGTTGAAAAAAAACAAAAAAACACACGTGAGATGAAGACCTTTATACATTTTGCTGGCATAGGTACACCAAAAACCTAATTAGAGTTCATTTAATAATTACATAACTGCAATGGCAAACTATTGGTCATCTTCTTTAAAGTCACTAAGGGCTCATTTGCATTTGCTTCGACTTCAACACACATTAAGGTGCCTACCGTTTTTTGGGGAAAAAAACTATATTTTTTTACTTTTTGCTATAATAAATATCCCAATTTTTTTAAAACACATTTCTTCCGCAGTTCAGGCTGATATGTATTCTTCTACATATTTCTGGGGGGAAAAAAAATTGCAATAAGTGTATATCGATTGGTTTGTGCAAGAGTTATAGCGTCTACAAAATAGGGGATAGATTTATGGCATATTTATTATAATTATTTTTTTTACTAGTAATGGTGGTGATCAGCAATTTTTATCGAGACTACAACATTGCGGCGGACAGATCAGACACTTTTTGGGACCATTGACATTTATACAGCGATCAGTGGTAAAAATATCCACTGATTACTGTATAAATGTCAATGGCAGGCAAGGGGTTAACACTAGGGGGCGAACAAGGGGTTAAATGTGTGTCTTAGGGAGTGTTTCTAACTGTGGGGGGATGGGACTGCCTGGGGGAGGAGGCCAATTGCTGCTCCTAAGCAGTAGGAACAACAGATCAGTCTCCTTCCCCCCTGACAAAGCGGAGATCTGTCTGTTTACATTGACAGACCTCCATTCTGTCTCTCTCAGGAGCGATCGCGTGTGCTCGGCAGACATCGCGACCGCCGGGCACGCACATTGGCTCCATCATCACGCCGCAGCTGCACGTGCCCCCTAGTGCTCTTAAAGCTACTGACATACAGCTACGATGGCTCGTCCAGGGGAGACAACCTGCTGCAGTAAAACTGTAGTGGCTGGTCCTCAAGTGGTTAACAAAGGGTGTCCAAATGCCAATCCGCCAAATGGTACAAGGCCCCACCCCAGCCACTTTCTTACCTCTTTATCACTGTTGCAACCCTCTCCAGTATCCAGTGTTTACATCCTCAAAGTCCGCCATACTGTACACGGATCGAAGTTTGACCAGTTCAGCAGGGACCGGCCTGATTTTGATACATGTACAGGGAAGCTGGTTTTACATAAATCTATCAATCGATTTGCGTACAACCAGCCTGTCGCGTTTTTCCTGAATGATCAGTGCCACTAGCTATAGCTGGCATCTCCGATCATTGTATTCTGACAGCAGGGAGCTCCTCACATTCAGAATACAACCCCACAGTGGGAAGGATTCCCCCATTCACCTCAATTGTGTGGATGGGGAAAATAGGATTATCTTTTTTTCGCTCAACCCTCTGGTTGAACGAAAGAAAATGATCACAAAGAAATTCCCCCCCAGCAAAGTGTTTGGCTGCCCTATAGACTTTTATGTGGCTATACATAGATCTCTCCTCCTTCAAGTCTACTGAGTAGATGCCACCATCGCTGGAAAGAAAGGAGAAAGTAGGACTCCACCGTGATCCAGGGGAAAAATGAAAACACTTAGCACAGTTTTATCATCTCTAATTTATTTAATTAACTAATTTATAATAAATTTTACAACAATTTTGGTCATTGCTCTCTAGGACAATCAACATTCTAAATTCCATGCTGAATGGATTAAGGTGTACTAATGTGTGAATATACTGTAAATACTGGGGTATCCTCCTGAACGGAAGTGGCTTGGTAAACTTCAAAGTGTCTTGAACATTACAGAACAAGTCCAGTTGATATATATATATATATATATATATATATATATATATATATATACATATACATATACATATACATATACACACACACACATATATTATATATATATATATATATATATATATATATATACACACACACATATACATATACACACACACACACACACACACACACACACACACACACACACAGAGACTGCACTGCACCTTGTCAGTGTCAGAATGTCACCTAGGGTCTAACTGGATTTGCAGGTTCTGGAGCCCAAAGGCTTTGAGACTTGAGTGGGATGAAGCCTTATTTTTACTGAAGCCACACTTGTTTGAAAACCAGCATAATGATGGTGTGCATAGCTCTTTTAGTCGAGGGGTTGTCTATGGTTTGGGGCTTTTTCCCCAGGAGGCAAGCTGAGTGTCTCCAAGTGTTTATTCTGGCCTTACGGAGAGAAGATCTAACCAAACCGTCACCTGAGAGAGGAGTTAAGAGACCCTATGCAATTAGGCAGGAGCCTATACAGCCCAAGTTAAGCAGTTTGTACATCACACGGATGAATGAGATAACGTGGGGAGTCTGGGTGGAGACACTGCTCCGTCTGCATAGCTAAGAGACTGGAACATCTTGTACTTCACTAGATTGACTGAATACATTGAGATTGTCATCAATATTAGGCATGATTTAGGAAGGCATTAGATTTTTAGTTCTGAAGGTAAACTTATGCTTTAAGTTCATGGGAATTTCCCCTACAAAAAAAAAAGTGTGTTATAATATATTATATATATATATATATATATAACATTTATTTATTTTTCCCCCAACCTTTCCTCAGAAAGAAAAAGCCTTATGATCTCTTTCCTAGTAAAAACAATGGCAATAAGTAGCAGTTGTAGACAGGTTGGTAAAACACCAGCAGTGGTAAGCTTCCTTCTTAATTGCCCTCCTCTATTCACTTGTACAGCAAAGTATATCCAGCACAGCAAGACACACATACCATGTTCTCCTGTTTGCAGAACTAAAGAGCTTTGTATGTTTATTCTTCTCTTCAATAATGATTAATAGTGTGATTACATAGTGCCACTGATAACATCATGATATATATATCCAAGATTTATAGATAAATAGAAAACAAGCTACTTCAGAATCCAAGCCATCCATACATGCATTAAACAAGCCATAATGCAATCCCTGGAACACAAAGAGTTCATTTACACTTGCTTCAGCTTCAAACACACACGTTAACGGCTACTTTACACTTGCTTCAAAACAAGGCTTCGAACAGGTTTTGTTAAAACGTTCAAAGCTCCTGTCACTAAATAAAATGGTTACAGTCCTGTTTACACAGTGCTTTTGCTTTCCTTCAAAAATGATACCCCATGTAGCTTTAGTGGTGCTTCAAAGTGTCTTCAGAGCCTCTATAGAAGTCTATGGCAAAGTTCGCTTGAAGCCAAAATGAAGCCCCACCACAGCCTCATCGAAGCCCCACCGCAGCCTCATCGAAGCCCCACCGCAGCCTCATCGAAGCCCCACCGCAGCCTCATCGAAGCCTCATCGAAGCCCCACCGCAGCCTCATCGAAGCCCCACCGCAGCCTCATCGAAGCCTCATCGAAGCCCCACCGCAGCCTCATCGAAGCCCCACCGCAGCCTCATCGAAGCCTCATCGAAGCCCCACCGCAGCCTCATCGAAGCCCCACCGCAGCCTCATCGAAGCCCCACCACAGCCTCAATGAAGCTCCACCGAAGCCCCACTGAAGCCTCACTGAAAGCCTCATTGAAGCACCAAGCAAAAGCAAGGTGTAAACAGGACTGTAAGGTAATCATTTTATTTAGTGACAGGAGCTTTGACTGGTGTTCAGAGAGCTTTAACAAAGCGTGCCCGAAGCCTTGTTTTGAAGCAAGCATAAACTAGCACATAGTGTTTTGTAGAGGCTCTTTAGCCATGTGTCTTCAGGTAGTGTGACCAATGTCAGAATTTGTGACAGATTGATGTACATGGCAGTAAGTTATACATGAATCTGTAGCGAATCTGACAGAACTCTCACAAGCATCTCTTCTGTGATGCGGCCCAGGTGTAAAGATCGAGAAAAAGGTTTGGAGAATTCTGGAGTGTAAGGCCTCATTTACATAGGCATAAAAAATATAGACGGTTGGGTCAAATTTTAACTACTTCCTGACGTCACTCACAATTGTTAAAACAGGGAAAGGATGGAGGTGTACATATGGCAGCGTTAGGCAAAAAATAACACTGCCTGTAGAATTCCGCAAGCATTGATTCTTTGCAGCCACCTACATACACACAGTCAGAAATGTGTCGCAAATGCCTTTTAGAATCATCATCAAATCTGTGAATAACCACTATAAAATTACAGAGTATTCTTTAAAATTAAACTGTAAAGGTCATGAGCATTTTATTCACATGGAAGGTTTGTACCGTCTGTAAAACGCTTTAGAAACCTCTTGTACATCGATTTATTCACTTAAGCTATTATCAAACAGACTGTAGCGCAAAGAAATAATGGATGAGTCACTACAGGCTGAGTGCCAACAGCCCACAGATTACCCTGAATGGTCTATATTTACTAATCCTCTGCCTATTTCTTGATATAGTACAGAGTAATGATATTCCTGTGGCAACATTAAGGAAAAAACGCTCAGTATTCAGAAAAAAAATACATTTTGTAGTTCAATGATTTCCCTTGACATTAAAACTTCCATTACTGTGGCACTTTACAATTTTTCTGCCATTGTTCAGGATAAATAAAAACCATCTGTAATCAATATGAATATCTATGTTAATGGCAAATGAGTTCATATGCCAGCATAGAGAAGTACGGAAATACGGAGCTGTAAACAGTGAACAATGCCAAACAAGTCAATAACTTGTACATTTGTAAAAGTTCATCCCAGGTAACAACTAAAGGAGAACAGCAACGCATACTGTTAGGATAATTTGGTTGATTGCAGGCTGGCTGGTAAATTGTGCTGGGATTTTCTTTGGTTTTGTTTGACATGTGTTGCCCTTCTACGTGGTCCTTGCTGCAAAGGCCAGTTATAGGTAGGGGCAGTGGCCATTTGTTTGTACTGTTGGAATACTGGTGAGGGGGCGCACTGGACACCTTTGCTGCCATTGTGCTATATGCTGGGTGTCTAGTGCACCCCTGTGCCTTTTAAAGAGGGGTGGGCTCTGACTAGGCTCACCTGCTCTCTATCTATCCATTAGAATGCATGTGCTTCTACTATGGAGGCTCTCAAAATTTAGAGTTAGGACTGTAGATAATACACAAGCTGCCATGAAGTGGCTGTGCAGCTTTCGCATGTATTTGCAACTGTGTGCAAACTAAGCCCCTGTTTTTAATGTATACTGTTAGACAGGATAATTTGGTTGGGTGCAGGCTGGTCGGTAAGTTAACCACTTCCCAACCAGCGCACGACGATGTACGTCGACAGAATGGCACGGGCAGGCATATTGGCGTACAGGTACGTCCAATATTGAATGCCGCCCTGCCATCGGGAGCGCGCCGGCGGCGGCGCGCTCCCGCGCTGGTCGGGACCCCCGTGAGTCCGGTCGCGGGACCCGCGGACTCGATCGCTGCGGGCATCCCCGCGATCGTCTCACGGAGCGGCCGAATGGAGGAAATGCCGAGTACACAGCATTTCTCCATTCTGCCTAGCAACTAGTGACGCTGATCTCTGCTCCATGTGATTGGAGCAGAGATCAGTGTTCACTAAATGAAAGCCCAACCCCCCCACAGTTAGTAACACATCCCTAGGAACACTTAACCCCTACACTGCCACCCACTGGTTAACCCCTTCACTGCCAGTGTCATTTACACAGGAATCACTGCATTTATATAGCAGTGATTACTGTATAAATGACAATGGTCCCAAAAATGTGTAAAAAATGTCCGATGGGTCCCCCACAATGTCGCAGTCACAATAAAAATCGCTGCTCGCCGCCATTACTAGTAAAAAAAAAAAAAATAATAAAAAATTATTAATAAAAATGCTATAAAACTATCCCTATTTTGTAAACGCTATAACTTTTGCGCAAACCAATCAATAATCGCTTATTGCGATTTTTTTTACCAAAAATATGTAGAAGAATACGTATCGGCCTAAACTGAGGGAAAAATAATGTTTTTTTATATATTTTTGGGGGATATTTATTATAACAAAAAGTAAAAAATAATGCGTTTTTTTCAAAATTGACGCTCTATTTTTGTTTATAGCGCAAAAAATAAAAACCCCAGGGGTGATCAAATACCACCAAAAGAAAGCTCTATTTGTGGGGAAAAAAGGACGTCAATTTTGTTTGGGAGCCACGTCGCACGACCGCGCAATTGTCAGTTAAAGCGACGCAGTGCCGAATCGCAAAAAGTGGTCTGGTCTTTGACCAGCAAATTGGTCCGGTCTGAAAGTGGTTAAGCTGGGAATTTTTCTTTGTTTTTGTTTGACACGCGTCACCCTTACCATGTGGTCCTTGCTGCAAAGGCCAGTTATAGGTGGGGCAGTGACCATTTATTTGTAAAGCAGTACAGCAACCTTTAAAAAAATGCTGTGCAACAGAACCAGTGTATAAATGGCAGCGCAAAATAAATGGGACGGGTATGTCTTTATATTTTTAAGTCATGAATGTGTATTACTTTGTATACAGTGTACCCATGTATACTCACACACACACACACACACCACTTTATTAGGTACACCTGTCCACATCTTGGTAACACAAATTTCTACTCAGCCAATCACATTGCAGCAACTCAATGCATTTAGGCATCATGACGTGATGAAGATGACTTGCTGAAGTTCAAACCGAGCATCAGAATGGCGAAGAAAGGGGATTTATGTGACTTTGACGGGACATGGTTGTTGGTGCCAGACGGGCTGGTCTGAGTATTTCAAAAACTGCTAATCTACTGGGATTTTCACGCACAACCATCTCTATGTTTTTACAACCGAGAATGGTCGGAAAAAGAGAATATATCAATTGAGCGGTAATTGTGTGGTCGAAAATGCCTTGTTGATGTCAGAGGACAACGGGCAGACTGGTTCAAGATGATAGAAAGGCAACGCAGTGCAAAATACCACTCAGGTGCAGATGGCTGTCACAGGTGCCAGCCCTGGCCCAAAGTGTGCCAAGAAAATATCCCCCACACCATTATACCACCACCAGCCTGAACACGTTGATACAAGACAGAATGGAACTATGCTTTCATGTCGTTTACGCTGAATTCTGACCCTACCATCTGAACGTCACAGCTGAAATCGAGACTCATCAGACCAGCCAACGCTTTTCTAATCTTCTATTGTGCAATTTTGGTGAGCCTGTGCAAATTGTAGCCTCAGTTCCCTGTTCTTATATTTATGTTCTGTTATTTGAGTTACTGTTGCCTTTTCTATCATGAGCACAAAAGATTGGCTGCATACTGTAGATAACACACACACATCACACACACACACCCTCCTAGATTGTAAGCGCTGACAAGCAGAGCCCTCCTGTATTAAATTGTATTGCAACTGTACTGTCTGCCCTCATGTTGAAAAGCGCCGAGCAAACTGTTGCCACTATATAAATATTGTACAATAATAATACATACAGTAAGTAAAAGACCCAGAGGTCCAAAAAAACAAACAAAAACAAAGCATGTGACACACGCTGCGTAAACTGTTGGCACTATATAAAATACTGTATACTATCCATAATATTAAAGATAAATAGGTGCTTGTACAGTATATATGTGCATGCACACGCACATATGTGGAAATACATTCCATTTTGTAGTATGTGTTATGGAATACATCTCCTTTAGTCGAGTATTGCAAAAGTAGACCGGAAAAAAAATGGTGACGTAAAAAGGAATATCACTATGAAGTCCTCTATAAAAGCAGCGTCTGAGGAATTGTGAAGTCCTGCCAGGAACTACAGATCATCAGAATCCTGCTACACCTCACAATTACAATTGACAGTTGGAAAAAATTTAAAGGCAAACTCCACCTATCCTGGTGGTGTGCCCGACAAACATTGTTCATCCATCCTTCAGCACCAGCCCTTGCTCTTCACACAGAGGGTTTTTTTTTGTTTTTTAGAGGACCAACGATCAAATTTGGTTTCTAGTACCAAGTATGCAAATATTGAAGCAGGGTATTCTAAGGCAGTGGAGATCCTGTAGAATGTTTCAGCGTCACTATGGACAGGGAAGGATGCATGAAAGGACACTAAACATAAAATAAGCAATTGGAATGTAATACATCAACATTACAGGGGAAGGCATTTAAGCATGGCCATACATGGATCGATCATGGAACTCAGCCGGTTCAGCAGGGACTGGCCCGAATTTTGATCCATGTATGGGCAAATTAATTGTACAGAGGTAGGTCTACCCAGGGGTCAAGTCCTGGGGAAAAAAGTGTGAGAACTCCCACCCAAGATCCACTCCCCCACCAAAAAAAAAATAAATGATACGCTCATATGCATATATATATATTTCACATAAAATACAATGACTGCAAATGCGACATGCTACAAGAGATGACAAGACTGAGATGACCAGACTGCAAATGCGACATACTATAGGAGATGACCAGACTGCAAATGCGACATAGTACAGGAGATGACCAGACTGCAAATGCGACATAGTACAGGAGATGACCAGACTACGAATGCGACTACAGGAGATGACCAGACTGCGAATGCGACTACAGGAGATGACCAGACTGCGAATGCGACTACAGGAGATGACCAGACTGCGAATGCGACTACAGGAGATGACCAGACTGCAAATGCGACTACAGGAGATGACCAGACTGCAAATGCGACATAGTACAGGAGATGACCAGACTGCAAATGCGACATAGTACAGGAGATGACCAGACTACGAATGCGACTACAGGAGATGACCAGACTGCGAATGCGACTACAGGAGATGACCAGACTGCGAATGCGACTACAGGAGATGACCAGACTGCGAATGCGACTACAGGAGATGACCAGACTGCGAATGCGACAAAGTACAGGAGATGACCAGACTGCGAATGCGACAAAGTACAGGAGATGACCAGACTGCGAATGCGACAAAGTACAGGAGATGACCAGACTGCGAATGCGACAAAGTACAGGAGATGACCAGACTGCGAATGCGACTACAGGAGATGACCAGACTGCGAATGCGACATAGTACAGGAGATGACCAGACTGCGAATGCGACATAGTACAGGAGATGACCAGACTGCGAATGCGACATAGTACAGGAGATGACCAGACTGCGAATGCGACATAGTACAGGAGATGACCAGACTGCGAATGCGACAAAGTACAGGAGATGACCAGACTGTGACAAAGTACAGGAGATGACCAGACTGTGACAAAGTACAGGAGATGACCAGACTGCGAATGCGACTACAGGAGATGACCAGACTGCGAATGCGACTACAGGAGATGACCAGACTGCGAATGCGACATAGTACAGGAGATGACCAGACTGCGAATTCAACAAAGTACAGGAGATGACCAGACTGCGAATGTGACAAAGTACAGGAGATGACCAGACTGCGAATGTGACAAAGTACAGGAGATGACCAGACTGCGAATACGACTACAGGAGATGACCAGACTGCGAATGCGACTACAGGAGATGACCAGACTGCGAATGCGACTACAGGAGATGACCAGACTGCGAATGTGACTACAGGAGATGACCAGACTGCGAATGCGACAAAGTACAGGAGATGACCAGACTGCGAATGCGACTACAGGAGATGACCAGACTGCGAATGCGACATAGTACAGGAGATGACCAGACTGCGAATGCAACAAAGTATAGGAGATGACCAGACTGCGAATGCGACAAAGTACAGGAGATGACCAAACTGCGAATGCGACTACAGGAGATGACCAGACTGCGAATGCGACTACAGGAGATGATCAGACTGCGAATGCGACTACAGGAGATGATCAGACTGCGAATGCGACATAGTACAGGAGATGACCAGACTGCGAATGCGACTACATGAGATGACCAGACTGCGAATGCGACTACAGGAGATGACCAGACTGCGAATGCGACATAGTACAGGGGATGACCAGACTGCAAATGCGACAAAGTACAGGAGATGACCAGACTGCAAATGCGACAAAGTACAGGAGATGACCAGACTGCGAATGCGACTACAGGAGATGACCAGACTGCGAATGCGACTACAGGAGATGACCAGACTGCGAATGCGACTACAAGAGATGACCAGACTGCGAATGCGACATAGTACAGGAGATGACCAGACTGCGAATGCGACTACATGAGATGACCAGACTGCAAATGCGACTACAGGAGATGACCAGACTGCGAATGCGACATAGTACAGGAGATGACCAGACTGCAAATGCGACAAAGTACAGGAGATGACCAGACTGCAAATGCGACAAAGTACAGGAGATGACCAGACTGCGAATATGACTACAGGAGATGACCAGACTGCGAATGCGACTACAGGAGATGACCAGACTGCGAATGCGACATAGTACAGGAGATGACCAGACTGCGACATACTACAGAAGATGACCAAGTAGCCAGTTTTCAAATTTAAACCTGTCCTCAGCCCCTTTATAGGACCCCCTTTCACATTCCTTTCCTCACCCCCTTTACATTCCTGTGCTCACCCCTCACCCCCTTTGTAGAACCCCCCTTCACATTCCTGCCCTGCCTCCCTTTTTATATCACCCCTCCTCATTCCTTTCTGTTTCTGATACTTTCCCCTTCCCTCCTTCATAACAGTGCCCTCTTCCCTGTCTTACCTTACACAGGACACAGCAGATGACATCGGAGGCACAGAGCTGACATTGGAAGTGCAGCAAAGGGATGGACAGAGGACGGGACCTGCCCCAGGTAACTGATTGGTTAATAGAACCGCTCTGCATTCTATCAACCAATCAGTTAACTGGGCCAGCCCCTGCCCTCCGTGCATCGCTGTGCTGCTCTTCCGACGTCAGCTCTGTGAAGACAACACAGCTAGCAGGCTGTGCTAGAGCCTTGGGGCGGCTCTTGTCCTGCAAAGGGAACGGCGTTCCTGCTGTGAAAAAAGTGCAGGGACGCCGTTCCCACAGGACTCGAGCCCTGGGCCTACCTATCAAATTCTGTACAACCAACCTGCCAGGTTTAGCACTGATCAGTGTGTTCTGATGATGAGGAAGTCTCCCTGCCATCAGAACACAATAGCACAGTGGGATTGGGAATTTTTTTTTGTTTTTTATGAATGAAAAAATAATTAATGGCCAGCTTTACTCCAACTGTTTATCACATTTTAGTTCAAAAGCTTGCTGGTATGCTGCTCAGGCTTTGAGCTGGCTATTCACTTGTAGATTTTCAAACGAAGAATCGTATGAAAATTCTCAGTACATTTGATGGCTGGACAAATGTTGTTCACAAGTTACTCAAAATTTTGTTTGCTTTTAACATTCGAGTTTGGAATAAAATGTAATTTCCCCAAATGAAAACCATATTCACTGTCATTGAAGAAAAAATTTCCATCCTGCTCCTTCAACTTTTGTCACTGTGGTTGAAAAGGGCCGTCGATTTGACACCACTAATGATTAGAAAAGAATATGAACGTTCTTAATAACACAAAATTTGGTTCTAATAGCATACAGCCAGCTTTAGTTTGTCTGGCAGTTCTCACTGAGAACTCCTAGTACAGAGGAGGCTTCATTGCCGGTCATTCCAAACTAAATGCAGATAATTCAATTTCTTGTTCAAGACAAACACAACAAACTGCTGAGGCTCTCATGGGGCACATACATTTTAAAAGTGAGAATTCTTCTGATAACTGCTGTCATACCACCCATAATAGATCACATGTGACCTGCTGCACCACCATGAGTAAAGGAACGAAATCAGCAAATCTCCCAAAAGAACTAAAAGAAGAAATACTGTATTTGGACTGCAAAAATGTGGGAGGAAAATACATAGATGAGAGCTAGGAAGACATAATCACTTTGCACAGGATCAATTTGCATAAAGGTGGTTGCATAAAGCACATGGAAAGCAGAATGTGATTTTGGGGCATACAAAAAACAGAATGGATTGGGGAGGGGACTTTGAAGGCACAAACACTTTCATTCGAGTAAATATATTAAAAAGTTTTATTGATACAAACATGTTAAAATTCATGTAAAGATAAGACATATTACAAACACAAAAGAATCATATCTACAATGGTGGATTGCAACATTTCCTATTCCGATTCAACAGATCTTCATAACCATACCCCGTTTCGACTAAAGGACGTTTTCTTCAGGGGGTTCTTTGTGGAGGAATACAATAAATAGGCAAACGTTTATGTAGAAAGATCAAATACGGATGCCAATAGCAGCTCAACACACATCCAAGAATCAGGAGGCAATTCAAGGGAAGATTTTCTTACTGGTCCTAAAGAGGGTCACAGATAGCCCAATGTATGGAGACCCAAATTACTCAACACAGTATGGAGAAGATAACTTAACTCCAATTTTCAACAATTTAAAACGAGGTACACTTGTAAGGGGATAGCAGCGTAATCCCAGAGGGAAAATGGTTGCCAAGTAGAGTCTAGTTTTTCCCCAAATACAGGACAGCAATCCTCACAACACAAAGAACGTCCACAAAGAAGCCCCTGAAGAAGACTTACGTTAGTCAAAACATTGGGGTACTGTTTTGACGATATGTTGAATCAGAATAGGATATGTTACAATCCTCCACTGTATGGATCTTTTGTGTTTGGAATATGTTTTATCGTTACATGGATTTTAACACATTTGTATCAATAAAACTGTTTTATAAATTTACTCAAATGTAAGTGGTTGTTGGTGCCTTCAAAGTCCCCTTCCATTCTGTTTTTTTTTACTTATTTATGGGGATGTGGCACCTGTTAAACACTTGGACAGTTACGCTCTTTTGATAGAATTTTGCATGTTGGGGTACACATCAGTGTGCATGCAGGTGCTTGACTGTGGCATAAACTGTATGACGTCCCCCAGTAAAAATAGGAAAAAAAGGAAATTGGCAGTATAAATGTGAGGGGATTTTATTTATTTTTTTAAGTTTCTGCATCTCAAGCCGCGTACACACGGGCGGACTGTCTGGCCAACTTAGTCCGTCGAAACACATTTCAGCGGACAGTCCGCTCGTGTGTGGGCTTCAGCGGACTTTTTCAGCGTGCAGTCTGGCGGACTAAGTATTTCGGAATTTCCGTAATATTGTCCGTCATACTTTGGTTTCAGCGGACAATCCGCTCGTGAGTAGGCTAGTTCGACGGACTAAGTATGGCGCATGCTCAGAAAGGATTTACACGGCGAAAGGTTGCATTGCTGTGTATTGGACTTCCTATTTCTAGTCCCGTCGTACGTGCTGTACACGTCATCGCGCAAGCTTTCGACGGACTGTTTGTGCATCCGTGTGTGGTCAAGTCCGTTCATTCGAAAGAAGGACCGACTGTCCGTCGGATTGTCTGACGGACTAAGTTGGCCATACAGTCCGCCCATGTGTACGCGGCTTCAGACGCAGATATTCAGAGTAGATCTGGATTTTGCTTCATATTGGTAACACAGTAAGGAAAAAGGATGTGCATTTATGGTTATATAGTACGTCATCCATACACACATTGCTAGCACACATCACCACAAATTACCGCACTTGTACGTCCCCATTTCTCCACAGCATGTTCACTCTCCAGATTGCAGTGATTTTCTGAATTGCACAAATTCTTTACTTGAACAAAAACAAGTCAATTTCTCGTTCTATTTGTCATACTGTTCTAATGATTGTATACTTGATTAAAGGTCTGAATAGCTCCAGCAGTCGTTGCAATGCTGTGCGATGCTGTCCTAGGGCTAAATGTAGCATAAAGTAGCAAACCTCTTGCCGTTTGGATTACAATTAAATTCCACATGCATTTAAATACTGCTTTTTAACTACACTTCATACCCAGCTTTTAAAGGGAACCTTTAGGCTGTTTGCCTGGCTGTCATACTGACGCTCTTGCTTCAATAACCCAGTATATGTACAAAGTACACACACTTCAATCTGAGGTTCCTGACATGCATACTCGTTCCATGATGGTGACTCAAGAGGTCAGTGGGCTCACATAAGAGCCAGATAACTAGCATTTTCAAAAACTCCGTAATGGCTGCCCAATGTTACTTTTAGGATAAGGTTATTTTAAAGGATAACTGAACTGTTTAACTGAAAGGCAATCTCACTATAATTTCATAGGTAAAATTTATTATTGCACATAGCCTAATTAAAGCAAAGGTTTCAGTAGGGCTGAGGCACACCGGCTTTGCCCCATGCAGCATGAAGAGACCCTTTTTAGTTTTTACTAGCACTAAACTGCGTAAAGACCACTCATATACAAGTGAATGGATATACAGAGATTGGCAAGTACATAGGGACGGCTGCACAGACGCCGAGGCATAGCCTTTGAATGGAAGGCCATTTGCATCGCAAGTGCAAGTATGGCCCTTCTGGGAGTATGGGTGAATCTCTCCAATGGAGACACAAACAGCAATACAAAAAGACTTGACAGAGGGTCGAACCCTCCGAACTGTATCCAAAACCAAAAAAATATATATAATATTTGCCTTGAGATACACACTATATATTGTCATTTAAAGTGGTTGCATAGTCAAAATTTGGGACTTTTACCTACAGGTAAGCCTATAATAAGGCTTATCTGTAGATAAAAAAAATATCTCCTAAACCTGTACGGTTTAGGAGATATTCCTCTTGCAATGCGCCGCTGACTGCAGCGGCACATGCGCACAGGGGATTCTCAGCTGGAAGCCCGGCAGACGCCAGACCCTGCAGGTGAGCAAAAAAAATAAAAAATTCAGCGGGTATACAACCGCTTTCAATTTGCTTTTAGCCTCCAAAATGTTTGCAGGACCAGTTGTAGGGCAGGTGGGGGGTTATGGGAAGCCTGCAGGAGCTTTAAACCTCTACTAGTCTAAACTCTAAACTAGCAATTAAACCTTGTGAGAGGGACTGGACTAATTGTTTACAGAGGACTGGAATTTAGATTTAAGTTAGCACTGCATTTTAAAATAAAGAAAAAAAGCGTGTACATGGCCAGTTTGTATGTGAACGCACTCACAGTGGGAAATACACACATCTTTGCATCTCCTTGGTATGCACACAAATTTTATTGGAGCAGGCGACTGCAAGAACATGTCAGGTGCCAAAGAGAGGGGAAAGGTGATGTTCAGGATGCAGGATGTAAGACCAGTCTTACATTCAACGTTTATAAAATGCTCTTATGACACGGTCAATAATGCGTGCTTATGGTAAAGTAAAGACTGTTTTGTTAGTCAAATTATTTCCATAGAAATAAACCCTCTGCATGGAAGCATAGGTTCAACTCTGGGAAGTAGTGCAATGTCTTCATAAGCACAAGGAATGTATTAGGATAGCTGGTCTCAGAGACATGTAAATATTAATTCTATTATATTCAAAGTGACCTTCTGTATTTAGAGAACCATTGACTAATGGGATAGTATAGATAGAGCCTAAATATATAACTATCTATCCAAGTTGCATACAGCTGTACCGCACTGGTCTCATGCATCATGGGAAAGGGTGCATTGAATGTTATTGTAAACAAAAGCTTGAAGTGTCAAACACAAGGCCCACGGGCCGAATCTGGCCAGTCAGACCATGTTACGTGGCCCTTGCACCTCTCCTGCACCTACAGCACCCCCCCCCCCTCATCTCTGCCTCCACATTGTCTCAGTAATTAGCAGCAGAGAGGAGGACATAACTCCTCCAGCAGATCCTGCACTTCTCTGCAGCAACCACTTGTCTCAACATTCAGTAGGCTCCGGATGTTGACTCCAGCCCTCCTCTAGTGGTCCTCCAGACTTTGCACTTTTTTCCCAGCTCTGTCCCCAGCTTCTTCTTCCCAACAGCAGCATAAGGTAAGGGGGGTGTACTGTTATGTAAGGGATGGGGAAGAATCTTGATTTTTGATGGTTGGGGGCTCTTGACATCCGATCCCATGCAAGGAGCAGTGGAGTGCTCTGGATATCTAGTCTTACAGATACAACCAGCCCTTTGAGGGCAATCATAAGGCAGATGTAGCTTGTGATGAAATTGAGTTTTGCAGCCCTGGTTTAACCAGTTCCCGACCAGCGCACACCGATGTACGTCGGCAGAATGGCACGGGCAGGCACATGGGTATACAGGTAGGTCCAATCTTTAATGCCGCCCTACCATCTAGAGCGCGCCAACGGCGGCGCGCTCACATGCTGGTCGAGACCCCCGTGAGTCCAGTCGCGGGGTCCCTCGGACTCGATCGCCGCGGGCATACCTGCGATCGCCTCACGGGGCGGCTGAACGGAGATGCCGTTGTAAACAGCATCTCCCAGTTCTGCCTAGCAACAAGTGACACTGATCTCTGCTCCATGTGATTGGAGCAGAGATCAGTGTTCACTAAATGAAAGCCCAGCCCCCCACAGTTAGTAACACACCCCTAGGAACACTTAACCCCTACACTGTCACCCCCTTCACTGCCAGTATCATTTACACAGGAATCACTGCATTTGTATAGCAGTGATTGTTGTATAAATGACAATGGTCTCAAAAATGTGTCAAAAATGTCCGATGTGTCTGCCTTAATGTCGCAGTCACAATAAAAATCACTGATCGTCGCCATTACTAGTAAAAAAGAAAATTATTAATAAAAATGCCATAAAACTATCCCCTATTTTGTAAACGCTATAACTTTTGCGCAAACCAATCAATAATCGCTTATTGCGATCTTTTTTTACCAAGAATATGTATCGGCCTAAACTGAGGGAAAAATTTTTTTTTTATATATTTTTGGGGGATATTTATTATAACAAAAAGTAAAAAATAATGATTTTTTTTCAAAATTGTTGCTCTATTTTTGTTTATAGCGCAAAAAATAAAAACCACAGAGGTGATCAAATACCACCAAAAGAAAGCTCTATTTGTGGGAAAAAAAGGACGTCAATTTTGTTTGGGAGCCATGTCGCATAACCGCGCAATTGTCAGTTAAAGAGAAGCAGTGCCGAATCGCAAAAAGTGGTCTAGTCTTTGGCCAGCAAAATGATCCGGGGCTGAAGTGGTTAATGGGTCTGCACAATATTGATTTTTGGTAGATGATAGCTAAACAATGTAAAGCTGGCCATACATGGTTCAGCTTTTCTTGTTCAGCCTGCTGACTGAACTGATTCTCTCATCCACACAATGGAGGTGGATGGGGGAATCCTCCCCACTGCGCTACTGTATTCTGAGAGTGGGGAAACTCTGCCACTGTCAGAATACAAACATCAGGACTGCAGTGGCTGGTCAAGCTGCTTTTATCTGACAGGGTGGTTAAAGGCAGGTCAGTAGATCAACTTCTGCTTAACTGCAGTGACCACAAACGGACCACTGCTGACCTGGCCGAATTTCGAACTATCTACGGACACCTTAAATGCTAAGTTTATACTATTGCAGGTGTAAATCGCATGTGTTCCTGCACCTGCAGGGGGGTAATTCTTAATGGCACCTCAACGCATCTGAAAATGGTGCGTATTTTTGGGTGCGTGAAACTGCATGATGCCCTAGCACCATGCAGTTCTGTATGGTTGACCCGTGGATCTGTTTTGGAAAAAAGGTCCAGGAAGTTTTCCTTGTATTTCTTGCAGGTACAGAACCCATGAAAATGAATGGACCGCTGTGCCCACGCAAATATTCATACCTTTTTCTGAGATGTCTGTGGCAAAATCTCAAGTTTGAGTTCCAATTTTAGACCCGTGTTAGATTTTGTAATTATTTCATGTAATAAAGACTATAGCAGTGGCAGTGCAAACATCCAAACCTTCAAGGTGGATGAGTACTAAGCCAAATACTATGGTGGGTACGTCTCACAGGTACAGAGGAGCTGCTCATGGATTGGAGAAAGTGAGAGCTCAGATCTCGATAAGTCTCTTCTATACCCTGTCCCATCATCCAGTGTGGATAGAACGTGGAGAGATAATCATTACAGAAATATTGTGGTCAGGTTAATGGGTCCTACCAGAAAACATAGTGTGGACAGCAGGAGGTGGACTGCCAAAGAGTGTACTGTGGACTGGAAGGAGGAGTTGCTAACACAGAATCAATATTTGGGACACGCTAGAAAGGATCGATCACTCAGATCTGGGTGTGTGTGCCAACACATGGAGAAGAGGCACATTGAAGACCTGAAGATGTGCCATTTTGTATATCCAGGAAAAAATTTAATTTCTAGCAAACCAAAAATACAGTAAACCTAGCAAGTACTAAATCCTTACTCCAGGTAACTAAAGTACTTGCAGTACCAAAAAAGAGCAATGCCTCATACACATGGTCAGATTTTCAGATGGAAAATGTTCCATGGGAGCTTTTTGTCAGAAATTCCAACCGTGTGTAGGCGCCAGCGGACATTTTCCATCGGAATTCTGTGAAACAAAATTTGAAATCTGGTTCTCAAATTTTCCGACAACAAAATCCGTTGTTGAAAAATTCCGATCGTGTGTACACAATTCGGACACACAAAGTTTTGCACATGCTCAGAATCAAGCAGAAGAGCAGCACTGGCTATTGAACTTCATTTTTCGCAGCTCGTTGTACGTGTTGTACGTCACCTCGTCCTTGACGTTCGCAATATCCCACCAACTTTGTGTGACCGTGTGTATGCAAGACAAGTTTGAACCAACATCCGTCTGAAAAAATCCATGGATTTTGTTGTCAGAATGTCCGATCGTGTGTATGCGGCACAACTCTACACATCTGTGAGAAGGGTTTTCAAAGTCCAGGCCAGGACAAGTTGGTCTATGCTCTGGCCTGGCTACTTAAGTGTTCCAATGAATGAAAATGCTGAGCTAGCATATGTCACAGCTGATAAAATCAACATAATACCTGCTCAGATAATTATAATGCGAGCCGCAGAGTCCCATTGGTGTCACATCAGGTCAGGTAAAAGTTTATATGAGATAATACAGGGACTCAAACTGACTGCTAGGTGAAGACAATTTTTTCTATTAAGAATAAACAGTAGTAGGTGCTAAAAACAGTGTTTGTTTCATTGCTGGCAGCCATTTACCATTCTAGATTCCTCAGAAGTTCTCTTCCACACAAGTGAGAACATTCTGGCTTTCACTGTAATGCCTATTAGAAGTGTTAACTGCCTAAAGCGTTGATGAGATAAAACCAATGACTCACTCATTGGTATAGTTCTATCTGACAAGTAATGTTGTTATTCAGCACTATGAACATGTACATCCTTAAAGTGATAATAAACCCTATTCATTTTTTATTTTATTTTTTTATTCCAGTTGAAGAAGTCCAGACTTGCATAAGATGTATAGTCCGCTTCCTTGAAAATGTACTGTGCTTTATTTCCTGGTCCCGTTCTCCAGCTCTCTGTAGGTGACTTTGAGTCGAGTCCGATCCTAGCCATTGCATCCTCCATGCTTTATACTAAGAGATCATTTGAAATTTTTTATTTTATTTAAAGAAAGTAAGTGTTCTGACTTTATTAAACTTTCTTAACCATACCGTTTTACACATTGTGGAGGTGTTTTGTTTCTCTTTTCAGATGAAATATCATTTGAAAATTATTGAGAAGAAATTTTTGAGCTTTGCTTGTGGAGTTAGTGGCCTGTACAGTCGCCCTTTGAAAGCAGTTGTTTGTTGTGGATTTGAGGGTCCCTTAAGCCCCATGCACACTCAAATTTTCTGCTGATTTTTTTTCCTTCAGATTTACCAAAACCATATAATATTAAGTCAAACCTTAGGAGTTTCAATTTGTATGCAATCAGGCAGGCCCTTGCACTACATGGTTTTGGGAAATCTGAAGACAAAAAAAAAATCAGCCAAAAATCTGATAGTGTGTATAGGACTTTAGAGTCGCTACCAGGAATTTTTCATGGAGAACGGCTGTGAAAACATCCTCTAATCGGTGTATATTCACCTCTGCCTGTCTGGCCCATTGGGCGTACGCTGATTGGGTCCATAGGTTCTGTAAGCCTCCCTTATAATCTTTGCTGATGGATACCCATTATGGTGGTATTTCCACTCTGATTGCTGGGACATACAAATATTGCTATTGAAAAATTATTATTATATTATATTATAATATATTATTATTCAGATTTTCTCTACCACCTGGACTTTCTTAAAGAGGAAGTAAACCCTGATGGGTTTACTTCTTCTTTGTCTCCCTGCAAAAGTAAAGCATAATGGACTACTATGCATCACTTATCTGACACAGGAGCCAGTGATGTCACCACTGTCCTCTGTAGTACGGAGCGTCCATCTTCTTCTGGGTAACGCTACTCCAGCCACTAAAAGCACCGGAACAGCGATGACATCACTCACACGCATGCGCACAGGAGCTGCCACCAACGGCATATCAACCTGACCCCCCCCCTTCTGCCCTCTTTTTTTTTCTTCCGTTTTCTTTCTTCCTTTTCAATTTTCTTTATTTAAATTAACATTAAAATATAACCAATGAAAGGTATCGGGTATGAACTCGGATAGGCAGCAGGCCTTGGAGGTCAATCATGCATAATTGATTGTAAGCCTATTCTTTGAATAATATTCTGTATTTAATATCAGAGGTCATCGACCTTGAGACATTAATGTAACAGTTGTACGTGTTGATCTCAGGCTGCTTTACTCGGCTGCGCCAGAGATGTTCAGATTCTGAGATTTTGATAATAAACTCCCGGCCTTTCGTTAAGTGAAGAATTTAAACCACATGAATTATGAATGTAAAAACAATGACATTTTAAATAAAATTTCACTTGTTGGAAATATTGAAGTACGTATTACAGGCATCTCACGATTATAGCCTAGGCTTAGGTCACAGATTTTGCTCTAATGGTGGCCATATACCAATAATACTGGACAATCCATGTATGATTCAACAAAACAAAATAAGACCTCAAATGAGCCAGACACAAATGGCATGGCCAAGCGATGATTGACAGATAGTGATAGTTTTGATTTGATCAGTTGTGGAAAAAAAAAAAAGTTAATCAATGTAAGCATGTGAAAAATGCCATAGATTGGCCGTGCACAATTGTTTTTCTTCTGCCACAACCGACTGATTGGGGCAATCAAAACTGTCACTATCTGCCGCTTATCACTCAGCCATACCATTTTGCCTTGTTCAATCATTGTTTGATGCGACTGCTTTGTCAAATCAAACATTGATCGTTCAGGTTTATCACACCATGTATGGCCACCATTAGACATTAGTGTTCCGGAGGGTGTACGGTGCAGATGTGCCTCAGCTCCTTAAAGCAAAGCACAGCTTCCTAAAGCTGGCTAAGGGATTTATTCAACTTGACGGTCTACACATCTGTGATATGCATAGGCACTACCAAACTGAGGCCGATACATCTTATTCACTTGCATCTGCCTCTGAGCCTCTGTACACAGCAGGTTTCACTGAGCGCTTCAGGCATGTTCAGAAAGCTTTTCTCTTTTTGCTTTAAACATCAGCAGATGGGATCCAGAAGACGAGCACATGGCAGTCTACAGGAACCTATTCCGATACGAAAGTCAAAAAAAAGTCTTAAGCCCTTAAAGAACAATTCCAGGAACCAAAGTTGTTCTAAAGTCAGAAAGTCCACTTTATTCACTTGAATCTCAAATCTCCAACTTTGCTCACAAAAGGTGCATTTGAAAATAAATGGGGGGCAATCAGCGCAAAAATCAATTCCGAACATAAAAAGCAGCGTGTTATACGCCGATGACTGAAGGTCAATATATCAAATCCTAGACAAAAATTCATAACATAATTAGTGCAGCGCTAAGTCAATAAATGAAATAAATTATTAAAACGAATTCCAAAATTCATATGTTGTAAAAGGAGCCATGCATATAAATTCATAAAATGCATCAAAATAGTCTACATCCACAGAAATAGTCCATCCCACTAAGTGGACCTCCGAGTTAACAGATATGTCAAACAAGCCTTCACGTAAGGGGTATGATAGATGATTGTTGCCTCTGTGGGGATCCGACTGCGATGCAATTCAAATCACCAGCTGGATCTCGCACTCAATAAGGACTCGATAGGATTGTACACAATGCATTCATCAATATTTATTTAATTCTAAATGGGTACATTGATCATTATTAGCGATGACTGACTACTATAAAGGAATGATCCAACAACACTCCTTATAATTGCAAAAGAACAACTTGGGAAGCTCCTGTGTAATGGATCTGGAGGTTATGTATTTCTTCATTCAAGTGTTAACTACCATATTTAATCAGTGTATAACACGCACCTTTTCCCCCTGAAATAGGGGGAAAATCTCGGGTGAGTGTTATACCCCAACAGCGTACCTCGGAGGGGAAGGAGGGGGATGAGTGCCGCTGGAAATCACCAAGCTGTTGTCTCCTCTCTACTAGGCTCTCACGTCACACACACAGTCCTGTCTCCGCCACCAGCATTGGACCAGTGTTCTGTCTGTCACAGGAGCTAGTCCAATGCGTATGTATGTGACTGCCGATTGAGAGCAGAGGAAACAGATGATGGTTCGGTGATGTCCTATGAGAGATGGTGACCTGCATTGAGGGAGCAGATGGGTGCAGAGCAGGCTTCGAATGGGCACAGAACAGGCTGCAGATGGGCACAGAACAGGCTGCAGATGGGCACAGAACAGGCTGCAGATGGGCACACAAAAAGGTTTTTTTTCCTGAAACTTCTCTCTTAAATTGGGGTGCAAGTTATATGCTGGTGCGTGTTATACGCCAATAAATACGGTGTGTGTGTGTGCATATAATTCCAATATTCATCTAAGAGTTACTTTTTTTTAGGCTTTTATGATTCTATTTAATATAGTTTATGAAAAATGCATTGGATGCCCAAAAAGTCCTGTGTTCACCTTTTTCTCCGTTTCTCTATATGCTAGAAACTTTGGGATGTGGTACCACTCTTATTTCGGTTGGGTATAGCAACATGGAATGACGTTTTCAAAGAAAAAGTTGACAAACGTCCCCATATATGTGTAATAATATCTCTCACCCACAGGTGGTGTAGTGAGCATAGCCTTGACATTGTGTGTTTATGAAATGGCTGACGCATATTCAGTTGACCATGTGGTTGTGGGGGGGGGGGGGGGGGAGTGCAACCATGTATTGCTGACATCACTACACACAAAACGGCCTGTGAGTGGTGAAGAAAAATTACAAATCTTGTGGGTGGTCTCTGGTATACAAGACTATAAACAGAGTCCCTGCCATGGAGAGTAAAGAGAAGTCCGTTTGGGAGGAAGGCTGTTTGGAGCTGTGGAAAGTCCAAGCATGCAGCCAGGATTTGTCATTGTCCTGTTCCAGATATCCAGTATAAGCTGCTGCCAGAGTTAGGTATTATTTGACCATTCCTTGGGATATTGGAAATAGGAGTGTATGTTTAAGTCTTGTTCTTTGGTAAAATGTTTATGGTAACTTTTAGGCCGCTTACACACGGGTGGATTGTCTGGCCAACTTAGTCCGCTGAAACGTGTTTCAGCGGACAATCCGCTCGTGTGTGGGCTTCAGCGGACTTTTTCAGCGGACAGTCTGGCGGACTAAGTCTTTCGGAATTTCCGTAATTTTGTCCGTCCAAACTTGGTTTCAGCGGACAGTCCGCTCGTGTGTAGGCAAGTTGGACGGACTAAGTATGGCGCATGCTCAGAAAGGATTTACACGCCGAAGGTTGCATTGCAGTGTATTGGACGTCGTATTTCTAGTCCCGTCGTACGCGCTGTACACGTCATCGCGCAAGCTTTCAGCGGACTGTCTGTTCCTTGTGTGTGGTCAAGTCCGTTCATTCAAAAGTTGGACGGACTGTCTGTCGGATTGTCTGACGAACTTAGTTGGGCAGACAATCCGCCCGTGTGTACGCGGCCTTATGTGTAAGGAACTTTATGTATTTTGATGTCCAGTAAAGGTTTGTTTTATGCTTTTTATCAAAGCTACTCTTGGTGTGTCTCTTCATTTTCAAATATTCACTAGATATTTGAGTGGCTGTCCAGTATAACTTCATTGTAAATTTTGTTCTTCCCACATTTGATACAGTATGTTACTCAAACAAAATCTGAGATTATTACATACATTTAGAAGCAAATTGTGCTTAGCTAAGTTGTTATGAGAAAGCTTGGTATTAGATTTTAGTTACCAGAATTTTATAGAAGGAAAAATGTACAGAATCTTGAAGAAGAACTTCATCCTTCCTCAACTTCTTATTTATTTTTTTCAGCCTACTCTTACCTTGTCTGTTGGTTATTCCTAAAAGTACTGTAATTCAGCATCGTCTACTATTACAATCCCCCACTCTGCCACTGCATGCCAGGTCCAATGCCATCGTCTTCCAGTGTTATGTCATCAGGAGCCAGCTGTCTTTTCCTGGCTCTTGCAGCCAGCCTCCTGATAAAACACTGCTGCACATGAGCAATGTGTTGTAGATGCCTTCAAGCCTCTTGCAATGCATGGTGCGAGTATACCAGAAGACTGTGAGGGCTATGTCTAGAGCAGTGATGGCGAACCTTGGCACCCCAGATGTTTTGGAACTACATTTCCCATGATGCTCAACTACACTGCATAGTGCAGGAGCATCATGGGAAATGTAGTTCCAAAACATCTGGGGTGCCAAGGTTCGCCATCACTGGTCTAGAGTTTGGCCCCCTTACTACATAGATGTTGGTAACCCCAAAGTAGACTGTACAAAGTTTGTATGATAAGTTTGTAACATATGGCTTGCTCCCATGTGAAAACCAACAGGAGAAACCTTCATGGGACCACCATTTTCTTAAAGAAAAACTGAATTACATTTAGTTTGCTAAAATGCGGTGTATTATAAACATTTGCCATTTTTTAAAATAAAATACTTGTGTTCACCTTCTTTCATCCTTTGTTGCATCTTAGTGCTGCTGATTTCCTGCAGTCACTTCCTACAAACATACATGCACTTCAGCAATGTCTGAATGGCATTTCTCAGGGCTGTTTTCCTGATGGTGACAACAGTGCTTCGATGTGTGCTGAAACAGCCACTTGTGGTCTCAAATGAAAACCTTTGTGACAGTATGACAACAAAGGAGCACATGTGGAGACGAGGATGGAACACTGTCACGCTATATAGGCCAAAGTGCTTGTAGTTATGCAAAAGTTTGCTACAAATACTGTATATGTTAGAGTGTATAGCAGTTCATTCAGAATTTTCATGAACTTGAGGTCTCATCCACTTTAGCTCCATTTCTATTGCAAAGTATGGTACCCGAGCATAGGTCTTCACAGAAGGATCATCAATTATTTTAATGAAAGTTGGAGACTTAAAGAGGAGCTGCAGTCTGCTCACATAATTTGTAATAAAAATATCTTTGCCATTCTGAAGCTTCCCTCCAACCACTTTTATTGCATATTATTTTATACATACTGTGATTCTGTACTTGCCAAATATGCTTCAGAAATCTCCCTCCACTAAGTCTGGCTGTATCCATTTTAACCGTGGGCAGCTGAAGCTGCTGCCTGTTCACTTCCTGGATTTACACAGACACACCTCCAGCTCTACAACTTTCATTGGCCCTGTAATGACTCACCCCCCTCCCTTCCTGGCAAACTCTCGCGAGAGTTAGAGAGAGCTGTGCACGATGTCATAAGCCTAGGCTAATGACCAGAGAAGAAATGGGAAGTGGGCTGTATAAGGTATTTACTGGCAAAAAAAAAATTACTATCCAAAGTTAAAACAAGGGCAGAGGATTTAATAGATGGAAAGTTGAAAAAAATGACTGAAGGTCCGTTTTAACTCTAGAAATAATATGTTAAAAGATTATATGAGACTTTAGTAATTGGATTTACACCAGGGCCAAGCGGTGTGGTCAGTGGCTGGTGAGGTTCTGGCTAGTATTAGAGCCAGATACACACAGGTTACATATTATCATTGGAGCGAGAGCAATAATTCTAGCACTAGACCTCCTCTGTAACTCTAAACATGTAATCTGTAAAAAAATTTAAAGCGTCGTCTATGGAGTCTTTTAAGTACTGAAGTTTCATGCAATTCCACGAGTTAGCTACTTACTTGGTGTAAGTTGCAATGACCACTATTTTATTCCCTAGGGCAGGCATGTCCAAAGTCCGGCCCGCGGGCCAATCGCGGCCCGCGGCCCGGTTTTGAACGGCCCGCCTGGTAATCTAAACATATATATCTTTTGTGGCCCCCGACGATCTCCCAGCGCCGGGGCCACAAAAGATATATAGTCTGGCTGCATTGGAGATAGGAGGCTGTACGAGCGCTGTGCACACAGGAGTATTTCCTGTTTACACTGCAGCCTCTGTAATAGGAAGTCCCATCTCCGCCATTGGACGACTGTTCTGTACATCAAAGGAGGTGGGACTTTCTCTTAAAGAGGCCGCTGTGAAAACAGGAGAATCTCCTGTTCTTTGGCGCTCGTCCAGCCCCCTCCATGTCCCCTCCAAGGCTGCACTGATGGCAATGGTAAGTACATTCCTGGCTAATAGTGAGTGAAATCCTGGCAATGGTGGCTGCATTCCTGGCAATAGTGAGTGAAATCCTGGCAATGGTGGCTGCATTCCTGGCAATAGTGAGTGAAATCCTGGCAATGGTGGCTACATTCCTGGCAAAAGTGAGTGAAATCCTGGCAATGGTGGCTGCATTCCTGGCTAATAGTGAGTGAAATCCTGGCAATGGTGGCTGCATTCCTGGCAATAGTATGTCAAATCCTGGCAATGGTGGCTGCATTCCTGGCTAATGGTGGCTGCATTCCTGGCTAATAGTGAGTGAAATCCTGGCAATGGTGGCTGCATTCCTGGCTAATGGTGGCTGAAATCCTGGCTAATGGTGGGTGCATTCCTGGCTAATGGTGGCTGCATTCCTGGCTAATGGTGGCTGCATTCCTGGCTAATGGTGGCTGCATTCCTGGCTAATAGTGAGTGAAATCCTGGCAATGGTGGCTGCATTCCTGGCTAATGGTGGCTGAAATCCTGGCTAATGATGGGTGCATTCCTGGCTAATGGTGGGTGCATTCCTGGCTAATGATGGGTGCATTCCTGGCAATGGTGGGTGCATTCCTGGCAATGGTGGGTGCATTCCTGGCAATGGTGGGTGCGCAGATTTTGCTTCAGAGTTTTTTATTTAAAATTTTAAGGTTTTTTTTCCTGAAACTTCCCTCTTATTCGCCAATAAATACGGTATATCCAAATAACACGCCCGAGCTCATCTCTTCAACACACACAGCCACAAAGGCAAGAGAATTCTTGTGGGGAAGTGTATTAGTGTTCGAACAAACACACTTAGACCGATTTTTAATGGTTCAAAGAATGTCAGGCAAAATGGTCGGCCCTCGTGCATGTTCACTTCATCAAATCTGGCCCTCTTTGAAAAAAGTTTGGACACCCCTGCCCTAGGGTGTCTGCTAAAACAATAAATAAATATATATATATATATATATATATATATATATATATATATATATATATATATATATATATATATATATATATATATATATATATGGGGGTTCTGTGTAATTTTCTAGCTAAAAATGGTGATTATTACATGTAGGAAAGAAGTGTCAGAATTGGCCTTGGGGGCAAGGGGTTAATTACCATAGGTAAGTTATATACAAATAATTATTGCATGTTGTTTGTAAAGGTAATTTACTATATTTTCAAAAACTGTACTCAAGCAGGTGGCTTCACGGACAAATGATTGAAGTTTGAAGTTATAACTTCCAACCAGTAATTTCACAGTAAATAGATAAATAATAAATTATCTTATAACATATAGCATAATAATATATGGTTTAGCTTGATTGTAACAGTACCTTTTCAACAGCAGCAGATTCTCATTCTCCCTCTTAACTGTGTGAGAAATACATGGGATTGTGGGTATATCTTATACACATAAACACCTTATTTCCTTCTAGTTAAGAGGGCTGGGTTAGAAGGGAGCATTTGTCTTTTAGACTCATGTCCCTTCTATGACACTGCAGTGAGAGGCGTGCCTCCACTGCAGCATTTTTATTGGACAGCTTGAGCTAATGGTACTTTACCATTGGCCCAAGACTCCAAGCTGTCCATTGAGCTCAGTGCCTCTGAAAAGAAGTGAGGAGAGGCACTGTGAGCTCATCCTCTCAGTCTGCTGCAAACAGAGTGTTTGGGGTTCTCTGTAACCTCAGGTCGCCGAGCTACAACCTTTTTTTTTTTCTTTAAATGCTCACCTTCCTCCCCTGACTGCACGTCCCTGATTTACACATACTTTAATTCCTGACTAAATACATATCCTTGTGTTCCAATCACAAATACATTGTCCATTTCACAACAAAACCTATTGGAGGGGAAATTATTAAGACTGTAGCAGGCAAGATCTAGAGCAGCTGTTCATGGCAACCAATCCGCTTCTAGCTTTCATTTTCCAAGCTCAACTGAACAAGCTGAAGCCAAATGTTGATTGGTTTCCTGGCTGCTCCAGCTTTTGTCTGCTCTATTTAAATTTTAATTTTAGTAAAGCCCCCCCCCCATTTTTGACAAGCACTCTATTGCCGCATACACACAATCGGAATTTTGGTCGGAAAAAGCTCTGATGGTTTTCCCGACAGAATTCTGACGGGATTTCGCTTAAGCTGTCTTGCTTGCATACGGTCACACCAAATTACGACCGTCAAGAACGCGGTGACGTACAACACATACGACGGGACTAGAAAAGGGAAGTTCAATACCCAGTAGCCAATAGCTTCCATCTTGTAGTTGAATCTGAGCATGCGTGAGTTTTTGCGCGTCGGAATTGCATACACACAAATTGGAATTTCCGTCAGAAAAATTGAGAACATGCTCTCAAATATTTGCTGGCCAGCTAAATTCCAATGGAGCATACACGGTCGAATTTTGTGATGTAAAGCTCTAATCTGTCTTTTGCTGGCCGAAATTCCGATCGTGTGTACGCGACATAACTTTAGTTGCATATAATTATAAATAAGAAAAGAAAAAAAGTTCATGCTATTACTAGAATCCTAGTTACTGTTTTTGTGGAGCATACATGTGAGCATTCAGGTTTACAGATATAAAGTTTCATCATGTTGCAACATATGAAGGGAAAACTACATAAATACATTAGTCGACTGAATCTAAGAATCAGTATCCTAAACCAATGTCCTAAAGGGATGGACCCTATGGGAAACTCTGCAATCATGATGAGAAAGCACTGTGTGAGCTAGGAGAAATAAGGAACCCCAGCGGGATTTCATTGATTAAGGCAGGATGATAAGATCAGACGAGATTTTCAGTTTTGTACACTACATCATTTCACAATGTTATTTTATATTATGCCTGCAAGAGACCATACCAACTGTAATGTTGCTATAATGGATATAGTTAGTCAAATCTGCTTATTTTCGTATAATGCTGGTTTTCAGATATCTTAGTGGTCCATAAATTGAATTAGTACATAATATCCAAAGGAAAAGGCCCCTAGCTTGTTAGTGTTGTGTAGTCACCTAAAGATCCCACCTGCTCCCTCAGCTCTCAATTGGTCCAACAATATGATGAGCTGCCCCATAACGGCAGAGTGCTGCCAGAGGCAAAGTAGGGAACACTAGGGGCCAACTTAAAATGGGAAGTCCATATTTGCATATCGGAAGATATGTAGAGGTACCCACTTTCCACAAGAGTAAGTGAGCAAAGATAGTCCAAGTCAGTCTCTCTCAAACATTTCACCAAGGAGGAACCTTAGAATAATTTTCAGGATTAGGGAAACCCCTACTAAAAGTGATTATAAGAACAGTTCATTATATTATTACATACAGCAATCAGTCACAATGATCACTGACAGGTAAAGTGAATATCTTCTGATAATGGCATCCGAAAGTGGGCGAGTTATATTAGGTAGCAAGTGAACATGTCCCTGAAGTTCATGTGTTGAAAGCAGGAAAAAATGGGCATGCATGAGAATTTGAGCAACTTCGATAAGGACCAAAATGTAATGGCTAGATGACATATGAGTCAGATCAACTACAAAACTGGAGCTCTTGTGGGATGTTCCTGGTCTGAAGTGGTCGGGACCAAAAGTAGCCCAAGGAAATAAAACTGGTGAACCAGCAACAGGGTCATGGGTGGCCAAGGCTCAATGATGCACGTGGGGAGTGAAGGATGACCTATGTAATCCACTCAAATAGAAGAGCAAATGTAGCTCAAATTGCTGAAGAAGGTTCTGATAGAAAGGCGTCCGAACATCCAATGTATTGGAGTTTGTTGTATATGGGGCTATGTAGCCGCAGACTGGTCAGGGTGGCCACAGCCAAAAGCAACTGCAATGGGCATACGAGTACCAGAACTGGACCACAGGGCAATGTAAGCATGTGGCCTGGTCTGTGGAATTCAATAAACACAATAAAGAGTTTGACATGTTGACTTGGCCTAGAAATTCTCCAGATTTCAAGCCAATTGAGCATCTGTGGGATGTGCTGGAAAAACAAGTACGATCCATGGGAGGTCCCACTTCTCAACTTACAGGACCTAACCCCTTTTTGAGCGCACTAGAGCCGCATGATGGCTACAGCTCACTTTGCCAGTATGATGTCCTCCCGTGCTCGCGCTGCCTGCGTGCCCATTGCGAAACGCATTGGCAGTAACCTGTGTTTGGGGTAAAGAGCTAATCATGGCGGCTCTTTACCATGTCCAATCACACCAGATCACGAATGTGAACAGGATTTGCCGGTTATCGGCAATCCTCCCTTCATGCTGACAGCGTGCGAGGAGAGCCAAAAACTGGCAAATCCACACAGGGGACATCTGCACTGACAATCAGGGCATTGATCAGTTTCCTGATTATCAGTGCAACCCCAGCAGTGCGCACCAGTGCTGCTAAACTGTTAGCAGTGTCGCCAATCAGTGCAGCCTCATTAGCGCACATCAGTGGAAGAGAAAGATTACTTTGTTTCTGTTATAAAATTTCATAAATAAAAAAAAAATTTTTTTTTAAATGTTCGGCCTTCTTTTGTTTATTTAGCAGAAAATAAAAAAGGTGTTTTTAAATAACAAACATGTTATACTTACCTGCTCTGTGCAAGGGTTTTGCACAGAGCGGCCCTGATCCTTCTTTTCTGGAGTGGCCCTGCGGCGCTACTAGCCCCTCTCCTCTTCTTGAGTGCCCCCCACAGAGAGCCACATTCAGACTCCACTGACAGTAGGACTAGGCCACCCGCTCCCATGTCACTGGCTGCTCTGCTATCAACCTATCTAATGAGGACCCGAAACAGCGGCTGGAGCTGCTGGGCTCATGCTTGTCGCTGGAATGATCAGGTTCAGGTAAGAAAAAAGGGGGGCAGCTGCAGCACTGGAGGTTTTTCACCTTAACGCATAGAATGCGTTAAAGTGAAAAACCAGGAGAATTTACAACCCCTTTAAGTCACTTTTTTCCTGCAGAAAACATTCATTAAAAAAAAAACAGGAACAGCTAAACAGTTTCTCACTTTGCATATTGCCTGGGGTTCTTGTTTCAAGTTCTATCATTGTGACAATTTCATAAATAATAAAATGCTAGCTGTGACAAAGTAATTGGCTTTACTGTGCTCAATGTCAGCTCCATCAAGTGAATTAAAAAGGAAAACCCCAGTATGCCATAAAGCCAGCATAGTAATGGTTTTCAGGGAGAAGCAATAAAAGGTCTGGAGGTAGGAACCGGCAGAAAAAGGACTAGAGGAGGGACTTTGCAGTAAACAAGAAACCTGCCGATGTGTACACTTGATGAGATGAAAAAAAGTGAGTATACTGCAGGTTAGCGGAAATATACTGCATCTGAGCACCACAAACCAAAAACGCTATTTATTTCATTTTTATTATTCAAAGCAAACTCCCCCATCCATCCATCCATGTCTCCACGCTTTATTTTTCTGGGAAATTCTTTTGAAAAACACCCCCTATCATTTCTGGTTCTGGCCATCTTGAGTAAGGGCAAATGATCCATGGAGCATTTACTTCTTGGAATCCATCTGCCCTTAGCTCAGGCATGTAGGCAGGAGGATGTGCTTAGGTGAGAAAATCCCTCCTCCCTTCCTGAAGACTTCTGGGATATATCACATCATTTGCCTAGGCCAGGAAGTAACTGAAGAAATGTAAAAAAAAAAAAAAAAAAAAAAAAAAAAAAAAAACACACAAGTAAATATGATATACCAATATATACGATATTCGGAACTTTCTACCCTTGCGGAACCCTTGACATAATTTTCAGGTTCTCATGAAACCCTCACTAAAAAGGATTCTACCTACAGCTCATGGTACATTAGTATCACTTTAACGATCACGCTAAACACACACTGTTTAATTTACATTGTCCCTTTAATTTCTGTATATGGATGATGGCACTGTGATTATTTTATTACAAAAAACATCGAAAGTACCTTTTTCCTAATCAATATTCAGCTGTCACATAACCCAGATAATTCCCAGCCTGTCTGCAGGGAAACAAGCAGGAGGAGCTTCTAGTCTACTGATTCTGGTCACGTGTTTAAAATAAAAAAAAAAAATAAAAAGCCTATGGAATACAGAGTAAAAATAAATAATTTCTATCAATAAACTTTTTTAAAAATGGTCATACAAATATATACTTGAAATCAAATCTGTATGACTTTTGGCAAGAACATGGTATAGGTGGATTTCTGCCAGTCACAGGCTGTGTTAAGCACCTCCAGCTTGTGTCTTAGAATAAGAGAGAGGTGAAGCCTCCATTAATCTACATGTAACATCCCACCCTCAATTGTGTTTAGCTGGCATGAAAGAAGAGGAAGGGAGTGGGCTGTCATTTACCACTGTGTTTACACCCACTCTATAGTCACATGGGCTGTTCAGATGTGATAGGGAGGAAATGCTCAGCATAGAAACTCACTGAAAACTGAGCATGTGCAGAGCTGCCAACACTGCTCTGAAAAATCTATAGCTGCATTGGGGACTTGGACAGAAGAGAGGGACAACGAACAGCAGGGTCAACCAGGTCTTTTTCAGAATACAGAAAATGATTCTCAGTGACTGAGTATGAGCAGAATGTACTACACCATTTATTGACAGTTTTATGATGTGAGTTTAGTGACACTTTAAGTGGAAGAACAGTTTAAATAAAAGTAGTATTGTAGAATACCTTGTAGATTTGACCCAGTGCAGAGATACTTTTTTTTTTTACCAACTTCCTAAATACATTTTCTGTAATATACTTTTAATGGAATATTAGCTGCAGAAAAGAAAGGCCGGCAGTAAAACTGCGGTGTCCTCCAACATTTGCGGTCAGTGTAAATGTGACTCCTTAGCTTGGTGGTTAGTGGAAAAATGCTTCCTTGCATTGGTGTTTAGTGCTGGAGAAATCGAGCCACCATTGATCAGATTGCCCTGGAGAAGAACTCTATTTGAGGAACCCTGGTCTACAGGAAGCAGGCAGGAGGATCCCATATGGGTTGTTGGCACTGCAGTAGCTTGTATGCCCACCAAGCACCGATTTCTACCATTTGCCTAGGCCTCTGTCTATGTTTCCCTAACATTACCATCACATCTACAAAATGTAAGCCCCCGTACACACGGTCGGAGATTCCGGCAACCAAATCCGTCAGAGTAATTCCGACAGATTAATTTCCGGAAGAGATGTTGCATACACACGGTCGGACAAAGTTGTCGGAAAATTGGATTGTACATAACGTGATGACGTTATTTCGTTATGACGGGACTACGTTCAGGCTAGTAGCCAATAGCTTTGGTCTAGGAATTTGATCTGAGCATGCGTGGCACTTTGTCCGTCGGAGTAGGCTACACATGATCGGAGTATATCCGATCGGAGCATTTTTTTTGGAAAATTTTACCGGCAAGTTGGAAAAGTTGGTCCGTTGGATATTCTGACGGAAACAGTCCGATGGAGACCACACAAAGTCGGAATATCCAACAAAACGGTCCGATAGGACACATTCCATCGGAATCTCCGACCGTGTGTACAAGGGCTAAAGCACCAGAAGGCAACACATACTTCAAGGAGTGATATACAACATCTGTAAGCATATTTTGTAACATCAAGTGAGGCGAACATTGTGACATTAGTCTGCAACATGGCAATGACAGAATTATCACAATGGCAATTAAAATATCCACTGTAATTGAGCCTCCAGCAATCCAGCACTTACTCCAAGAGGACAATGGATCTTACTTATACTAGTCCCAGAACACATGTAATTAGCACTAATGAGCTTAAAATAAGACGTTCATGTATCTGAAAATACTATATGACCTTTCTGTTAACAGCAGCCATGTCTGTATTGATGCTTCATGCCGTGCGTAACTGCTAGCGGCATCATGCAGGTGTTCTAATGCCAGGGAGGGCTGGATGCCAGATGCAAGGATCAGAAATAGCTGCTACTGACACACCACATAGACTAAAGTGCAGAGCATACTGGATTCATCGAGGTAAAGTCAGGATACCAGATATAAGAGCAATCACTCTGTGTTGATGTCAACATATATTGGGGGTTATTTACAAAAGGCAAATCCACTTTGTACTTGAAATTGCACTTGGAAGTGCAGTCACTGTAAATCTGAAGATTTGAAATAAGGAGAAGCTCTTCTGATTTTATCATCCAATCATGTGCAAGCTAAAATGCATTTTTTTTCTATTTTCCTTGCATGTCCCCGCGGATTTACAGTGACTGCACTTCCAAGTGCAATTTCAAGTGCACTTTGCACTTGTAGTGCAAAGTGGATTTGCCTTTAGTAAATGACCCCCACTGCATTGCTGCAAAATAGGTTTTTTTAAAGGTCATCACGTTGAAAAAGAACACTGAGCACACATTTAAAACACCACCCATACTATTCTAAATGTACAGGCCTAGAAAACAAGTGGAACCAGAATAAGTATATATCACCAGAATAATTAAATATCAAAACAGTGTAGCTTTACAGGAACCTTTAATCATTACCTTTACTCATGGCTCTTACTACGGCTTTTAATCCTTGATACAAAAAAAATAGCAAGTGAAGCCACTTCTGGATATTATTATACATCATAAATTTGCCTTTAACTGAACGCTATAATTTACGCGAAAAGGATTCTATATGTACAATTTTGATCCACCCATAATATACGAAAGATAATTGAGAAGCTTCTGAATGGTTGCCATTTATCTGAGAGCAGTTCAGAGCTTATGCTTTTTACATTCAGGTGGTGGAGTCATTCACATAGGATGATAATGGTAGATTAGGATGATGAGAACTATGGTAGGGCTGCAATATTCACTTCTTCTCCGATGCTGACCCCCACAGTAATTGCTTTCCGCCACTAGATGTCCTCCAGTGGAATGATGCCCTACTTAGAGCTAGACCAACACCAAGGTGGCGCTGCTTCCCATTAACCTTCAATGGCCTAATGCATGGGTGCTCAACCTGTGGCCCTTCAGCTGTTGCAGAACTACAAGTCCCATTAGGAACTGCAAGGCTGAGAGTTACAAGAAAGGCTCCCAAGGGAAGAGACATTATAGGACTTGTAGTTCTGCAAAACAGATGGAGAGCCACAGGTTGAGCACCCATGGCCTCATGTCTCCCAATAAAGGGATTCCTAAACCTGTTGCATTGTTTGTATTGTTTTAGTAACCAGCCTGCCTTCTGCAAAACGATTTCAGCCAAAACTGAACCAGGGAGAACTAAGAAAATCAAGCTGTTTAGAGGGCGACCATGATTGTTAGATCAACTGCTATTAAGTTGGAATAGTCACACATGAATCGAAATTTGGCCGGCCCCTGCTGAATGGGATGAATTTCGATCTATCCATGGCCAGCTTAAAGTGGTTGAATGCCCAAAATACTTACCTTAGAACGAAGCTCCCACAGGGCCACCCAGTCACCGCTTAGGGAGCTGACATGTTCCCTCTGCGCTTCTTCCGGGTTCACTCACGCACATGCGCAAGGGAGCCCTCCATTAGGGCAAGTTCCAGCATGATATGCCGGACCTTCGCCAGACCTTCGCTGCGCATGCGCCACTGCATGCAAGGTGAATATCTACTAAGCCGTACAGAGGGACAATACAACCGCTATACAATACAACTTCACTCAAAAGGGGAAGTTCTTCTTATTTACATCCTCCTCCCCCCTTCCCCTCCTCTGCCACATTTGCCACTTTTATTTGGGGGGGGGGGGGGTTGGAGCAGGTACCTGGTTTTGACAGGTACCCAGTGTTGATAGGTACCCGCTTCCACTTCCAAACAGAAGTTCATTTCCACTCTCCCGCAGCTTTCTGGGGCACATCATAGGTCCCAGGAGCCGCAATGCTGGTTCTCCTTAGTGAAGATGCTGGCGCCTGGATCCGAAGCTGATTGAATAATTGACTCAGGTGCAGGTGAGGACAACGCTGGATCCCTGGACAGGTAAGTGTCCTTATATTAAAAGTCAGCAGCTTTAGTATTTGTAGCTGCTGACTTTAATTTGTTGGGATGAGACTGGACCTCATTTTTAACATTTTCTTGCTTAGTGCACTGGACAGTGCAGTCTCAAGCCAGTCTGGTAGTTTAGAGAAGGAGGGGGAGGAGGAAGGCGGAGCATGGGAGTGCCTTATTGTGTGTTTCTATTGATGCACACAGTGTGGAGGGACATCTACACAACATTCTCACCTCGTCCATCTAGACTGGTCACTAGAGCTTCTTCCACAGGCTCTGATCCATCACTTTCCTCCTCTGCTAGAGGCACTTTATTAGCATCTATAGAGGAACAACACCGGCCTGGTTTTCTACAGCGAAGTCCTGGACCAAGCGGTATCTTCGGTGTTTGGATATACCCATCAGTCATCCATCCAGAGCCTATCCCCACGATCTTCCATGCAAGCAAAAGCCTTGGCTTGGCTATAACCACATGCCTGGTTTTGCTTGCCATCTGGTAAGCAAGTTTTTCTAACAGTAATGGCACACTTTGCTGTATGAACTCATGTGGTGTTAATACTAGAAGAATTTGGTTTATTAATCCACCATATTTTCACCATTAGAGATATGATATTTATTCCTACAATCAAGTTTCTATATTAATTGGACTTCATTAGCGTGGCTTCTTCTTTCTATGTCTATTTTGTGTATATCTCACATTAAGCTGCTGCTTATCGGACTATAACTCTTTAGTAATTGTTCATTTCCTACCGATACATTAGCGCGTTTTTTCCCCTTTGTGTAGGGAGACACAACTTTAGCAAGGGTGGCTCCATAGCATTCTGCAAGTAAAAGGAGCCAACTTCCAATAGGAAACTCTGCAGCAGTCATGGCATTAGCTCAAAACAGAACAACATACTGTACAAGGATTAAAAAATTAAGCTGCATACTTTAGTAAGTGATTAAATTCAGTTGCTGACAGGGTTTAATATCACCTTAAGTTTTTTGTCTATTGCCAACCATACAGCAGTCACGTACGGAAGAAATGTTGTCATCGAGCTGATCAAAAGAGCTGATAAATGTATACTGGAGGCACCTTCTGAATTATTCACTGTACAGAATGCTACAAAAATCAATAGTAGCGTTAAAAGTCTTTTCAACCTAAAAGCTGTAACTGCCGCACCTGCTGCTCAACACAGATAAAGCTAGCGCTGCAAGATCTCATCTGACTACAGGACAGCACAGAGTGCCAGCATCACATACCGCAACTAGACAGAAGGTTCCATTCACTCAAGTGTAGCATAGAAAAGGATGAGAAAAGACATGCCAAGACTGGCAGCATATTTATGTCAAAGTTAGCAGGAATATATGCAAGCATCATTGATGCCAGGCCAGAGAACAAAAGTTCACTGCATTGGATCTGTTGTCATCAGTAAGCTGCATACTGCAATATTAATAAAAAATATATAGGGCTGGTTCACACCCCAAAACGCACCCCAGATCCGCTCCAATGCGTTTTTAAAGTGTTTCCAGATGCATTCCAGATGATTTTTTCTTCTTTTTTCAATATACTGGGGTCCGGTGCTTTTTTGATACATTCCAGTGCGTTTAACGGGGTTGTAAACCCTTGTGTTTTTTCACCTTAATTCATAGGATGTATTAAGGTAAAAAAACACCTGGCAGTCACCAGTCCCCCAGTTTTACTTACCTGAGCCCCTTCATCTCCTCGGCGGGGATGCGCTGTCCCTGTCTCCACGGGGTCCTGGCTTTTGACTGTGTAGATTGATAGCAGCGCAGCCATTGGCGTCTGCTGCTGTCAATCAAATCCAATGACGCAGGCGTCGGGGGGCTTTTTCTTCCCAAAAGTCCGGCGGACTTTGAAAGACGATTTGACTCAAAATTGTCCGCCGTACTCGGCTTTCCGGCGGACAATCCGCTCGACTGTGTGCTAGTCCGCCGGACTTTCCAAATGAACGGACTTACCCACACATTGAGTAAAGTCCATTAATTTTGAACGTGACTTGAGATACGACGGGACTAGTGAAGGAACTCAATCTCGCTGCCTCCAACAGCGAGATTGACACCTTGCTATCCCCGTCGCCTGGTATGGATTTAAAGGGGAACCCCCTATGCCAAAAAAACGGCGTGGGG
Organism: Lithobates pipiens; assembly: GCF_037356315.1. Taxonomy (NCBI): domain Eukaryota; kingdom Metazoa; phylum Chordata; class Amphibia; order Anura; family Ranidae; genus Lithobates; species Lithobates pipiens. The sequence continues at coordinate 422,470,821 of NW_027507764.1, read as the reverse complement.
GTCCCCCCAAAGTCCACACCAGACCCTTATCTAAGCACGCAGCCTGGCCGGTCAGAAAAGGGGGTGGGGGACGAGCGAGCGCCTCCTCCCTCCTGAACAGTACCAGGCCGCGTGCCCCACAGTACCTTGTCCCCATGTTGATGAGGACAAGAGCCTCTTCACGACAACCCTGGCCGTTGGTTGTTGGGGTCTGCGGGCGGGGGGCTTATCAGAATCCGGGAGCCCCCTTTAATAAGGGGGCCCCCAGATTCCGCCCCCCACTCTATGTGAATGAGTATGGAGTACAATGTACCCCTACCCATTCACCTGGGGAAAAAAGTGTAAATAAAAAACACACAACACAACACTGACCCACCTACCATACAGTGGTATCATAAGGGGCGGGGTGTATCATCTGTCTTCTAGGATCTGTTCAGCCCTGTTGTATACGGATACAAGATATTGCAGAGGACCTGCTGAGCTACATTAACACCTTTCCATATTTTTACATTCACACATGCAGTATGTACTGTCATATAGTTTTGAAAGTCCATTGAACCCTCAATTACATACATACCAACTTCTATGATAAAAGCTGAGCTAACATCTACCCTTTGTGCCTCCAAGCTACTCCTGGTCCATCCAATGATGGGTGTCCTCAGAGACCAACAATGAGGCAAGAGGGGATTTACTTTTCTCTTTTTTAATTTCTTTATTGTGGTTTAGCTTCTCAAACACAAAAAAGTCGCTTAGCGACATACATAGCACTAAGGCCCCTTTCACACTTCTACAACTTGTCCTATGACATGGGACTGCAAAGTCGCATGACAAGTTGTTTCCTCAAGATTTCCAATGACAACCATTCATATTAGTATGACTTCAAGTCGTGCCAACTTCAAAGTAGCCCGTGCACTACTTTGGTCCGACTTTGATCCGACTTCAGCCCACTGAAGTCGGATCAAAATCAGATCGCTGTCTTAACTGATCCAACTTTGGCATGCGACTTGTGTTCTGATGATTTTGAAGGGGTACTCCGTGCAAAAATAAAAAAAGGCATGGGTTCAGCTTCCAAGAGCATACCAGGCCCTTCGGTCTTGTATGGATTTTAAGGGGAACACCCATGTGTGGGGGTCCCCCCAAAATCCATACCAGACCCTTATCCAAGTACACAGCCCAACAGGTCAGAAAAGGGGGTGGTAACAAGCAAGCGCCCCCCCCCCCAAACTGTACCAGGCCGCATGCCCTCAACATGAGGGGATGGGTGCTTTGAGGCAGGAGTGGCCCTGCTCCCCCCACCCCAAAGAACCTTGTCCCCATGTTGATGAGGACAAGGGCCTCTTCCCAACAACACTGGCCGTTGGTTGTCAGGGTCTGCGTTGGGTGTCGGGGTCTGCAGGCGGGGGGCCCCCAATCCTATGCGAATGATCAGGTACACTGTACCCCTACCCATTCACCTAAAAAAAGTGTCAAAAATAAAACACAGTACACAGGTTTTTACACTTGTTAAAAGGGGCTTCCAGATTTCGATAAGCCCCCAGCCCACAGACCCTGACAACCAACGGCCAGGGTTGTCGGGAAGAGACCCATGTCCTCATCAACATGGGGACAAGGTGCTTTGAGGTGGGGGTGCAGGGTCCCCCCTGCCCCAAAGCACCCATCCCTCCAATGTTGAGGGCAAGCAGCCTGGTATGGTTTAGGTAGAGGGGCACTCTCTCATCCCCATCCCCTTTCATGACCTGCTGGGCTGCGTGATCGGATATAGGGTTTGGTATAGATTTTGGGGGGGCCCCACGCAATTTTTTTGGTGTGGGGGTTCCCCTTAAAATCCATACTAGACCGAAAGGCTTGGTATGCTCTCGTAGGGGGAACCCACGCTGGGGATCAAAGTCGGATTCCTGTTCATTGAAGTCGGACGCATGTCAGTAGAAGGAGCTATGAGATCCGAGTGCGTAGCCTTTCGTTTCACAGAGACAGCCCTGACCCCTTCCTCCCGCCCCCTGCTGGTGACATCATTTCCACTTCCGGTTCAAGCTGGACAGCATGGAGCTGACTACTTCCTGGTTTTCCTGAATGTACAGCTGTTCAGCACAACATCATACCAGAACCTTTCCCAGCTACCCGGATCGCGCGAGGAGCCTGTTGGATGCAAAATTTTGCGCTTGCCCCATCGGATAAGATCAGATGACCTGTCTCTTGAAAGCTCTGTACTAACGATTCAATTATCACATGATTGCATCGAAAGCGGTATTTTTCATTAGATTTTCAGATTGTGTGTACGGGCCATTGAATGAAAAATCTTACAGGCTGTTTTACCCAAGTTAATTGATCAATCAACTTAGTTACAATTAGCCGGCCCATACATGGTTCGAATCTCAGCCAGTCCCTGCTGAACCAGCTGAGATACAAACAGTCAATGGCTGGTTGAGAAGTCAAGAGCTGTCAGAGATACAATACTATCTGTCAGCAACAATGTAAATACAACAAGACATGTAAAACAAGGCATGTAGACTGCGTGTTGGCTGAAGGTCAATGGCAAAGTACTGTGAATAAGCCTTAAAGTAGAACTATAGGCAAAACTCCCCCTCTCCCCCCATTTTGGATAGAGTAAGGGAGGGTTATAATCCCTGTCAGATTTTTATTTTCGCCATCTGTGCCCCATTGCGGAGATTTCCTTTCACTTCCTGTCCCATAGCCAAGCAGGAAGTGAGAGGAAGTCCCTGCAAATTAAAGGAATTCCTCGGGGACCCCCAAATCACCAGAACTAGCCTAAATATTGGAAGATTTACCCTCCATTACTTTTCTGGTGACAACCCAAAAATTAGGTACTTTCACTTTCAATGATAATGGTGAACAGGACAAATTGAGAGAGGGTGAATCTCCTTAACGAAGGCACAGACAGCAATAAAAACCGACAGATGTTCTAACCCCACTCCATTCTTTCCAAAACAAAAAAGAAAAGTTTTGCCTTTAGTTACTGTGTACTTTAACACATAAATATAGTACAAACTTGCACAGTTTAGGAGATATTCAGAGTGCATGCAGCCAATGACATCACTGGCGCATGCACTCTGAAAGTCCAGCTTACAGTGCGGTGTTCCGTCAAAAGAGCCAACTCATCAAAATCTCCAATGTTGTCCCTTCAAGTGACTCTCCAGCAGCAATAAAACAGGTGTGTATTATCCCGCGCTCCCCAACCTAACGCGTCCCTCACTACTAACTTGTGTCTGATGGCTGCAACCAAATAATTGTGTTCCCACAACGGCAAATGAACTAAAATCAAAAATGTTGGCCAGCAGCAGTAATTGCAGATTTCAATGACTTGGCTATTTTCACAGAACACTGGCAGCATATATACTACGGTACGCGATGAGTTGGCTATTTTGGCAGAACACTGGCTAAAAAAAGTTATGGCTGCCTTGAAGACGGCCCTGTTGTTGGTTACTAGCGGGCAGACTAAGAATTTCCACTCATATTGTGTACCATAGTGTATACGCTGCCGGTGTTCTATAGAAATATCCAAGTCGTCGAAATCTTCTGCTGGAGAGTCACTGGAAGCGATGTGGTTGGAGATTTTGGGGAGTTGGCTATTATGACAGAACAGAGCCTGTGCCGGAAACGGCAGCTCCCGCGCACAAGCGTGGGAATAACGTCATGACGCCCACGGCTACTCACCTGGAAGGAAGACCAGAGAAAGATGTCAGCTCTCTCAGCGCTGACATCATGGCGCTGGAGGGCTTTGTTCTAAGGTAAGTTTCTCATAATGTGCTAGTATGCAATGCACACTAGCACATTATGACATTGCCTTGCAGGATTCATTTTTTTCCCTTATTTACCAACAGCGGTTTACAACCACTTTAAGGGTGGCAGTCAGTTCTTCAATGTGATTGGTATCATTCATTTTGGAGTACCACAGTGATCTAGTCGGAGAGGAGGGGATGGACTTGAGAAATATGGGCCTTCCACACACAAACAGAAGAGACGCTAGTAATGAATTTTTCCACTGGCATCAAGTTATACAGCATTCCTCCTGCAGATTCTTGGCCCCCATGATTTCAATTTATTGTAAATGCAGTTAAAAGCAAAAAAGAAATGGCACGGGTGGCCGTTTCTTCGGAACTAATGCGCCAGTTATTTCACTGGCTGCATGTACAGTATATCTCTTAAATGGTGCATGGTTAGGAAATATTTTCACTACCTATAGGTAAGCCTTATTATAGGCTTACCTATAGGTAAAACTTAAAGATGGAAGTTTACTTCCTCTTTAATCCCCTCAATACAGTGCACTTACACTCCCTTCCTGCCCAAGCCAATTTTCTGCTTTCCGCGCTGTCGCTGTTTAAATGACAATTGCGCGGTCATGCTACACTGTACCCAAACAGAATTTTTATCATTTTGTTCCCACAAATAGAGCTTTCTTTTGGTGGTATTTGGTCACCTCTGGGGCCTATTTTTTGCTAAACAAATAAAAAAATTTGAAAAAAAAAAAAAGTTCTTTTGTTTCTGTTATAAAATTTAGTAAATACGTATGTTTTCTCCTTATCTGATAAGGCGGCACTAATGAGGCATCACCGATGAGGTAGCACTGATGGGCACTGATGATGGGCACTGGTAGGTGGCACTGATAGGCAGCACTGATGGGCACTCATGGGTGGCACTGGTGGGCACTGAAAGGCTGCACTGCTAGGCACTGTTAGGTGGCATTGCTGGGCACTGATATGCAGCACTGATAGATGGCATTGATAGGCATCACTGATTGCACTTGCACTGGCAGGCATTTAGGATGGGCACTGATTGGCAGCTGCCTGGGCACCGATTGGCATTTCCCTGGTGGTCTAAGATGGCATACCTGGTGGTCCAGGGTGGTGCCAATCCCTGGTGGCCCTGGCGGCATCCTGGTGGTCCTGGGCGGGCATTTGAGGGGGGCTGCACTGATAAACAATCAGCACAGACCCCCCGTCAGGAGAGCAGCCGATCAGCTCTCCTCTACTCGCGTCTGTCAGACGCGAGTGAGGAAAAGCCGATCAACAGCTTTTCCTGTTTACCACGTGGTCAGCAGTGTCCAATAACGGCTGATTACGATGTAAAGAGCCTCCGTCGGGGGCTCCTTACCAAGATCAGTGTAGCGATCGCCCGCGATTGGCGCCCCCCAGGGAGGACGTCATATGACACCAGCCCAGAACGAGAGCTGCGCCGCCTAGCCATCATTTGACAGCCAACGGGCGCAAGGCGGTTAATGTTCATGTGCCCCAATACTTTTGGTAATATAGTGTAGGTGTTTAGAGGAGTCTAGGAGGCACAAATGAAAACCCCACAGCCAGTGCATTCAGGAGCAGCCAAGTTTTGGCAGTAAAAAAGGTTTGACGTGCTTCAACACATCTAAGAGTTTGAATGTTAATTAATTTCAGTAGCCAGAATAAATTATTATTCTGGCTAATGTGATGAATTCATGGCCAAGTACTTGACGTGCCTAAATGCATTACACACGTTAACAAGCGTCAATCGTTTTTTTGTTTGTTTTTTTGACAATGATGCCAATAGGAAAGGTGTTTAGATGAGACACATCCTATGTGCATGAGGCCTAATAGTTTTAAAACTAGTGTTACAGAAAAGTGTCAGCAGAAAAAATAAATAAATAATAAATAAATAAAAAACCCCAGGGAGAAAAAGTGAAGGAAGAGTAAATTTGGCCTAATCAGGGGGTTAAAAAGAGAACAATGAAAAATGAAAGAAAAACCTTTTGTTCCACTGTAGCCCTATCACCATGAGTTGGCAGAACAAGCCTGAAATCTGCAATGACAGACTTCACACTGAATGAATTTAGAGCTGCACGATTCTGGTCCAAATGAGAATCACTATTTTTTTTGCTTAGAATAAAGATCACGATTCTCGCGGCATAAAAGCTTTCATATTATACAAAAAAAATTGGGCATACTTTTACAAAAATTTAGTTTACTGGTTAGTTTATTTTGAATTCATTAAAGTGTAATTTTTCCCCCAAAAAAATGCATTTGAACGACTGCTGCGCAAATACAGCGTGACATAAAATATTGCAACAACCACCATTTTATTCTCTAGGGTCTACTAAAAAAAAATATATATATATATATATATTTGGGGATTCTAAGTAATTTTCAAGCAAAAAAAAAATTATTTTAACTTGGAACCAATAAATGTCAGAAAAAGGTTTAGTGTTTAAGTGGATAAATTTCCCTCATTTACACACCAAAGTGCATTCCTTTGATCTTAGGACAAATTGTTACAATGTTTATACTTAAAGTGGTTGTAAACCCTTACAAACCACTTTGACCTACAGGTAAGCCTAGATTAAGGCTTACCTGTAGGTCCAAGCAATATCTCCTAAACCTATATGGTTTAGGAGATATTTGCCCGAAAACGGGCACCGCTGTCTACGGCGCATGCGCCGTAGACAGCGGCGCGCAGGCGCACTGAACGCGGCAGTTCCAAAAATGGAGCTGCCGCATTTTTCGACTCCCGTGAGCATGCGCGGGAGTGACGTCATCGCGGCTTCGCCGAATGACAGCGGCGGAGCTGCGAGACGCCACCAGCAAGATGGATGCGGCGGACTACAGGGGACAGCGCGACTTCGCTGGCTCCTGTGTCAGGTAAGTGACACATAATGGGCTACTATGCGATGCATAGTAGTCCATTATGCTTTACCTTTGCAGGGAAAAAAAGAGGAAGTAAACTCATCAGGGTTTACTTCCTCTTTAAGTTCCACTGCTAAAAAGTGCCCATTTTTTCCCCTTTCTTTTGACTGTCAGCTTCAGCAGAGTAGAGAGAATTCTCTGCATAGAAAAGTCGAGAAATACTTTGTCAAGATCGCAAGGGGGAAAAAAAATAAAAAATCGCGATAACGATTCTTAATGATTAATGATGCAGCTCTACTGAAATTATTGGGCTGCCCATAAATTCCACAATTTTGTAAGAAATTTTAGAGCTTTCCATCAGTTTTCAAACACTACAACTTCCCATCTTTATATACTAAAGTGTACACTTAAATCTTCCATGATAGTGGTCTACCTTTATTTATATAGCATAAAAATATTAAACCTACAAAGAAAATCTAGAAAAAACGGAGGGGGAAATTTACTAAAACTAGAGCAGACAGAATCTGGAGCAACTGTGCAGTGTAAAACCGGCCATAGACAGAAGGAAAAAACAGCAGGAAGCGGACAGATTTCGATCCACATATGGGCAGGCTGGTTGTACCGAAGTTGATAGCTCAATCGGCTTCAGTACAGCCAGCTTGTCTGTCTTTTTTTTTTTTTTTTCGTTCGATCACTGCTGCCAGCTAAAGCAGCTGGCATTGATCATTGTATTAGGGGAAACCTCCCGCTGTCGGAACACAAATGCTCCACAGTAGGGACTTCACCATCAATACTGACTGTGTTGACAGGGAAATCAAGCAATTTCCTTTCCTGCAACCCATGGTTGCAGGGAAGAAAATTCCTTAATGCATGGCCTGCTTAACTAATCAGCTAATATTTTGAGTTTGTTCAGTTAAGGTGGATTTAAACCCAAACAATTTGACTGTTTCCCATTACATACAAGGCATATCCTGACTGGTAACGGTCACAGTTGCTTGTGCTCTCAGAGCTGGGGCCATAATTAATCACATTTGCAGCACCATTAGATGCCAAGATGGCAGCTACTTTGTAAAGGATAGGAAGGTTTAGTTCCCCTTTAAGGTTTGAAGATGAGAGACAAAAGCTAAATGGTTGCCAAGCATAACAGCTATAGATTCTGGCTGCTCCAATCTTAGTAAAAATTTATGATTCTCAGCTCCCTTAATAAATCAGCCTCATTAGATTTTTTAGTTTTTTTTAAAGAAACACCCCAATCAAAATCAACATTTAAATCCAGAGATTCATACAGGATGCAAAAGCCTAACCGCTAGTGCACTGTCCCACCTCACTTTCTTTTCTACAAAACCCAGTTATTAGGGAATCCCTACATAGGACCCAACTTCGGGCTGAAGGAAAAAAGATTAAAAAAAAAAAAAAAAAAAAAAAAAAGGACCCTCTGAATGTGCAAAAATAAAACACCGGCTGCAATACTCACCTGCTCTTTGGTGCTGTGCCCCAAACCCCCTGCAGAAATATCTGTCCACCACTAGAGGTCCCCAGTCTTCCTGTGTGAATGCCATCCATCATCATTCAACCCTGAAGACTGTGGATATCCTATGAGTGGAGGACATCGTGGACCTGCCCACTAAAACGGGTATCAGCTCTTTGACCTGCATTCACATACATTGACACAGAGTAGTACTCAGGTCATCAGATAAACACTGTACTCTGTTATCAAAGACTTTCAACCACTGGCAGAAGAAATGGAGAAAGAGGGCCCTTTGCATCATAAAAAAGGACCAACCCCTTCTGGAATAGTAAATATAACAAAATAGGCCAAAAATGTACATGGGGTAGAAGGAGGGGAAACTATGGGGCAATAAGGGTGAGCTCAGATGTGGGCTTTAACCACTTGTCCACTGGGCACTTTTACCCCCTTCCTATCCAGGCCAATTTTAAGCTTTCAACACTGTCGCACTGTAGCCACACTGACGGTATGGTTATGTCAGATTTTTGCATAGAAATTTGTCGTTTTATATTGTAGGCCTGTAATTCTTAGCAATAACACACTTAAATCTGTCCAAACAAGAGTCTAGTAGACATCCCGGGTATAATAAAGTTTGAAACACAAAATCATAAATCATAATATAATAATATAATAAATAACTATAGAAAATAATAATAAAATGTATTTCCCCACAAATCACTATCGCTCAATTCTACAAGTGATTCTAATTTACCATCGCTATTTTCTAGCTGGTCTAAAACCACTTTTGATGTAAAGGGACACTTTTTGGTTGCCATGGACAATCTCAAGTTTCCAGGCAGAAAGAACAGTATATATAAAGAAAAGTGCATGCAAGGCACTGGACAAAGCACTAGGGACAAAGGGATGTGAAATTATTTGCTACAATAATCAGGTATAGGACACAGCCTGCAGACACAGTGGGGGGATATTGCAGGATCCTGGGTAACAAGGCAAGTACAATGTACCAGGATAGTGCAATGCAATCCCAAGTGTGGCTCGGGGTTACCGCTAATGGTACTGAAATTTAACCCCGAGCCACACTCAGGGAAACCGCCAGGGAGGTTAAATGACAACTGCGCAGTCATGCAACACTGTACCCAAACAACATTTTTATAATTTTTTTTCACACAAATAAAACTCTTTTGGTAGTATTTGATCACCACTGATCAAATTCTAAACAAACATAGTTTGTTTTAACATTTTGAAACAGGTAATTTTTCTCCTTCACTATTCGCTAATGAGGTTGCGCTGATGGGCACTAATGTGTGACACCAATGAGGAAGCAACGTTTGGCACTGATAGTCAGCACAATGATAATCAGTGCCCATGTCTTTCTAACACAGGCCTGTTATTGGTTTTCTTCTTTTCGCCTCACCCGGGAAAAAAGCCGGTAAGCGGCTTGTGTTTACATCTGTGATCAGCTGCCATTGGACACAGCTGATCACGTGGTAAAGGGCCGGTGTTATTGGCCCTTTACCCTGATCTGCGATTAGCTGAGGAAGCGAGTAAATGGAAGGACGTCAATAAATGCCCTCCTGGCAAAGTAAGCCCATGCTGTAACTGTCATTCAGCTATAGTGAAGGCGGCAACAGGTTAAGCTATCATTTACGCGTGGCGTGCCGTGACTGACCGGCCAATCATCTGGGACCTGTGACATGTCCCAGATTATTGCCCAGAGGGAGGGGGGAGAGATGATCTCCCTTCCGGTGCCGCGGTGCAGCGGGAGGAAGTGGGAGCTGGAACCCTCAAAAAAAAAAAGGGTATCCGCCCCCCCCCCAAAAAAAATAACATGCCAAATGTGGCATGTCAGGGGGTCATCTACCCTTAAGCACTTAAGCCCCAGACGATTTGGCTGGCCAAAGACCAGAGCACTTTTTGTGATTTGGGACTGCGTCAATTTAACTGACAATTGTGCGGTCGTGCGACATGGCTCCCAAACAAAATTGACATCCTTTTTTCCCCCCGCAAATAGAGCTTTCTTTTGGTGGTATTTGATCACCTCTGCGGGGGTTTTTTGCGCTATAAACAAAAAAATAGCAACAATTTCGAAAAAAAATAAATCATTATTTTTTACTTTTTGCTATAATATCCCCAAAAAATATATATATAAAAAAGTTTTTTTCCTCAGTTTAGGCCGATACGTATTCTTCTACATATTTTTGGTATAAAAAATATTAAATCGCAATAAGCGTATACTGATTGGTTTGCGCAAAAGTTATACCATCTACAAAATAGGGGATAGTTTTATGGCATTTTTATTATTCATTTTTTTTTTTACTAGTAATGGCGGCGATCAGCAGACACTTTATCGGGACTGCAACATTATGGTGGACACATCGGAAACTTTTGGTGCGATTTTGGGACCTTTCACTTTTATACAGTGATCAGTGCAATTAAAAATGCATCGATTACTGTGTAAATGTGACTGGCAGTGAAGGGGTTAACTACTAGGTGGAGCTGTAGGGGTTAAATGTGTCCTAGGGAGTGATTCTAACTGTGGGGGTGAGAGGCTGTGTGACACAACACTGATCACTGCTCCGGATTACAGGGAGCTGTGATCAGTGACAGTGTCACTAGGCAAAACGGGCAAATGCTTGTTTACATTAGCATCTTCCCGTTCTTCCTCTCCGTGAGATGATCGCGGGTATCTCCGCGGACATAGAGTCTCCGGGACCTGTGATCGCGCCCGCAGGCCACCTCTTAAAGGGCAAAATACAAGTATGTTAATCTGCCTGTACGTGCCCTTCTGCCGCAGTATATCTGCGTGAGGCGGTCGGGAAGCGGTTAAAGCAGAAGTTTCATTTTTGGGTGGAACTCCATTTTAACATGTCACGCCATTACCTGCCTGGAGTTTGTATGTTCTCCCTTTGCCTGCATAGGTTTCCTCCGTGTCTCCTCCTTGTAGACCGTTTCCTCCCACACTCCAAAGACAACAGGCAGGTTAATTGGTTCCTGTCCCTAGTATGTGTATGTATGAATTGAAATAACAAATAAATAAAATAAATGTCTCCGGTTCACCTATGCAGGGACGTCTTTAATATTGATTGGACCCAGGGCAAAAATTCTCTTAGGGCCCCCCTCCCCCCATGTAACTTCGCTCTTCGCCTTCTCTGAGACATACAATAAATAGCAGCTAGACTTAAAATCAGTTTACTGTATCAGATCAGGCAGCGATTGTGATTGGTTGCCAGAGGTTACAGCATATCATTACCGCTTACTGACTGGTTAGTAGAGGTTACAGCACACATTAAGGCTCACTGATTTGTTGCTAGAGGTTACAGCACATGATTTCTGTTTGTTGATTGGCTGCTAGAGTTTACTGTACAGTAATACTGCTCACTGGTTGCTATAGGTTACAGCACATCTTCTCCTCACTGCAGGGGGGCATGATATACATATGAATGCCACTTTTATTTATATATCAATGCCGCTGGCCTCAGCTATTTATATATGCATGTCGCTGCTATTTACATATGAATGACGGTTATTTACATGTAAACACAGTCTCTGCAGGTGAGTCATCTGTACACAACAACAGGGCAGAGCTGAGCAACATTAGTAGCAACACTTCACACTGAGATATCAGGACACAGCAAGGGACTAAAACTTCAAGGGACAAGGGAATTTAAACTGGGATAGTTGGCAAGTATGAGGCAGCTGCTTTGGGCCCCAAAACAACGACAGGGCCCAGGGCATCTGCCTCTTTTGCCCTGCACCTATGTGTAACATTTGTACAGATGTGTAGATTCTATAGCTGTATGCTCTATACAATCCAGCCATGCAGATGACCATGAGCACAAGTACGGGTATCATAATTCAATGCAGCCATCCAGGGCCTTGTATACATCATGGAAGTACTACCAGCTTCATAGTACTACCTACAGAATTTACTGAAATGTTTCAAGCCAAAATAAGCAGCAAGTATGAGAATGCACTCTCTGCACAGGAAACCACAGAGCAAAACTAGCCCAACCTGATTTAAAGCAGCCATCATTAAATGAGCAAACGGCATTTCCCAAACTACAAAGAAGCTGTTATTACACAAAAACAGAAATTAACTATTACAATATTCTAAAACTGGCTTATATCTCTCCCCCGTCTACACCGACAAACCACGTGATCTACAGTATGTATATAACAAACAGTGTTACTGCATGGTATGCCAAGCTGAAACTGCAGTTGGATTTTCTGGGCCTACACTGGCAGAACAGAACGGTATAACCCACCCAAACAATTGATAACCACACCAATCTTCATTTTAGATTTTTGGTAGCCAACATTATCTGGCACACAAGCCAGGCATATACCTATATTGTCCAGATCACAACACAATTCCCCAATGTGCAAAGCTGCTCTGACTGTACTATGGCAACCAGTCCATGTAGCCATCAGTGCTGTGCTGGGTTTGCATTTGTTTGCTTTAGTTGTGGATAACTTTCCCGATCTCAGTTGTGAACAATGGTGCCGGACAGTGCAAGCAACAGTGTTTAACATACACTAATAGCAACTGAAAAGCGCATACAGTATTTCAGTGCACTGGTGGACATAGAAGCATGTAAAGCCCAACTCCAGGAATTCCACTAAATCTACCCTTGCAGTAGGTTCTCCTCGCCATGCTGTCCTCTTGCATGCTGGGCAATCCCTAGGTGTCATCATGTACAATGCAGGGCTATTTACCCTTTAGTGTACCCAAGAGGAGATGAGCGTGCAACAGCAGCTTAGAAAGAAGGCTTTTTTTATTTTTTTGCAAAAGTAGCTTTTGTCCAATTCTAGGAGTTTGGTTTTAATGCACCTATGCTGATGGCATACATTACTAATGTCTAAACTTAAATGCATTTTGATTGCCACTTTGACATGTATGGTAAGGATTTGCTCACACTGAAGTCTGCTATTACAGTTATAAAGACTTACCAATAACTCTTGTGTATTCATCAAGCCTTGGAACCTAAGCTAACCTTAGATGGATTGTAATTTGTCCGGTTAGGCAGAGACCAGCCGAATTTCCATACATGTATGGCTGTTCCCGCTCCAGAGACTTCACTTAAACTCAGAAGGTCCTTGGCCACCCTCTGCAGCCCTTTGGGACATGTCACAGGCAGGAGGTTATAGCACAGGGCACAGCACAGCTCACGCATGCACAGTGGGGAGCCAGCAGTGAAGCTGCAAGGAGTCAATATTGCAGCACCAGGAAAGTGAAGACCGGTAAAGAATCGGCCCGGATGAGGTCGGCACAGTATTCTTGGACTGGTAAGTGTTGATCTATTAAAAAGGTCAGCAGCTACAGTATTTGCAGCTGCTGACTATTATTGAATTTTTTTTTAAATGGCCCAAGACCCTCTTTAAAGCGGAGTTCCACCCACTTTTGAGAGGTGGTCTTAAGTGAAAGACCACCTCTCCACCACTCGTTTTTTGGCTAGTTAAAACATTTTTTTCTTCTTCTAACTAACCTTTCTATGAAGTACAGCCTGTACATCTGATCCATCCGATCCGCAGCGCAGGACATCATATCCTCTTCTTCGGCGAGACCCCCCCAGATATCTTCTGGGATGCGTGTGTCCCAGAAGACAGCCAGACGACTCGCACATGCGCAGTAGGAAACAGGCATTGAAGCCGCAAGGATCCACTGCCTGTTTCCCTCAATTAGAATGGTGGTGTCTGCACCCAATCTGATGGATGGATCAGCCTCGGAGGGCAGACATTGCAGGCTCCCTGGACAGGCAAGTGTCCTTATTAAAAGTCAGCAGGGTGGAACACCGATTTAACAACTTTCAGACCACCGCACTCTGATATAAGTCCTCATTTTGAAGAGGAATATCATTGTTATGGCAGCAGCTAGATGCCATAACCCCATTATCCTCTTCTTCAGCTGGCGGTCTGGGTTTCCACAAATGGTGGTCTCTGTGGCGGATCCCCCCCCGCGCCGCTGACGACTCTGGTTAGCGGAGGGTGCCGGAGCGCAGTGGGGGGGGGGGGAATCTGCCACAGAGACCACCATTATCATAAAAACTGGATCACCAGCCAAAGGAGAGGATACTGGGGTTAGGGCAGCTAGGCAGTCAAATCCTCTTCCTTGCCCCCACCAATCTCCATACCATTGCAGGGCGGACACAACGTCAAAACACCATAGCTCTTAAAGGGCCTTTTTTTTTTTTTCAAATGACAATATTTTTTTTTATTGCATTTTAGTGTAAATATGAGATCTGCAGTCTTTTTGACCCCAGATGTCATTTAAAGAGGTCTTGTCATGCTTTTTTACATTCCTTGTAATAGGAATAAAAGTGACAAATTTTTTTTTTTTTTAAAGAACAGTGTAAAAATAAAAGGTAAAATAAATAAGAAAAAAAAATGTATTTTAAACACACCATGAGCTCGCGTGCAGAAGCGAAAACATACGTGAGCAGCGCCTGCATATGAAAAACAGTGTTCAAACCACACATGAGAGGTATCACCACGATCGGTAGAGCGAGAGCAATAATTACCTCCTCTGTAACTCAAAACGTGCAACCTGTAGAATTTTTTTAAACGTCGCACATGGAAATTTTTAAGGGTAAAAGTTTGTCGCCATTCCACAAGTGGGCGCAATTCTGAAGCGTGACATGTTGGGTATCAATTTACTCGGTGTAACATTATCTTTCACAATATAAAAAAAAATTGGGCGTACAAGACCGCTGCGCAAATACTGTGCAACAGAACGGGTAGGGTGTTAGGAAACAAAAGTATAATGTTTGTGGGTTCTAAGTAATTTTCTAGCAAAAAAAAAAAGTTTTTAACTTGCAAACAACAAATCTCGAAAAGAGGCTTGGTCCTTAAGTGGTTATTGGGCTAGTGATTGATTTGTGAGACACAACGGAATGTCTTCAGCTGTTTTTGTGCCCTACAAGGTTTCTGGTGTGTCTCTGCACCTTTGGAGGAGGAACTGGTTACCTCCAGAGGTACCAAACAACTACATTGTTACCTTTAGCAGAGAGCAAAACAACTACATTTCAAAGTTTTTACTTATACAAGCACGGTGCAGCATTTTCCCCAGGATAAGTATTAGGCTTTTCAAACCATTTTCAAAGAACCGAGTCAATAAATGTAATGCAAGTGGTCAAGTAAACTAATAATATGTTTTTTAAAGCGTATATACATTCTACATTTTCTATGTGGTGACTACAGCTGTCCCATACCTCCATGAATGGTACCTACAGCTGTGGGGAAAAATTCTTGGAACGACACAAATATTCATTTTCACAAAGTCTGCTGCTCCAATGTTTGTATATGTTTTTGTCAGATGTTATTATGCTATACTGAAGTATAATTACAAGCATTTCATAGGTGTCAAAGGCTTTTATTGACAATGACATGAAATTTATGCAAAGAGTCAATATTTGCAGTGTTGACCCTTCTTTTTGCAGACCTCTGCCATCCTCCCTGGCATGCTGTAACTCAACTTCTGGGCCACATCCTGACTGATGGTAGCCCATTCTTGCATAATCAATGCTTGGAGTTTGTCAGAATTTGTCCGTTTTTTTTGTTCACCCGCCTCTTGAGGATTGACCACAAATTCTCAATAGGATTAAAAGAGAAGTATGGGATTTTTTTTCAGTATCATACTTACCCTCGATGGATGCTGCATCTGTCCTCCCCCGGCAGTTCTGCACTGAGAACCGAGCGATGGAACACAGCTCAGTTCTCACAGCTCCCCGAGCAGAGAGCTGCTGACTGTCAAACGGCAGCTCTCTGCTTTGCTCCTCCTCGCTCACTGCAGCGCTGAGCTGTGGAGGGGTTCAGAGCAGCTGTCTTATGCCACATACACACGACCGGACTTTTTGACAGCAAAGGTCAGACGGAACGATCTTGTGTGGGCTCCATCGGACCTTTGCTTGCCAAAAATCTGGCGGACTTTAGAAATAGAACATGTTTTAAATTTTTCCACCGGTTCCTACCGAGAAATCCGCTCGTGTGTATGCTAGTCCGATGGACAAAAACCGTCTCGAGGGCAGCTAATGGCTACTGGCTATGAACTTCCTTATTCTAGTTCGGTCGTATGTTATCACGTTCAAATCCGTCGGACTTTGGTGTGATTGTGTGTGGCCAAGTCTGTTCATTCGGAAAGTCCATCAGAACTCCGCCGAAAGTCCGTCGGACCTAGTCCCTCGAAAAGGGCTCGCTGAGAGACTGAGATGGGTGTCAGTCCAGGCAGCTTGTGGATCCAGACTCCCATTGTCGGGATGACGCGGTGCTTGGACTGATTTGGGTGACGTCAGCAGAGAGCGGACTTCAGTCCACTCTCTGCTAAAACCGGTCACTTGAGTGTAAAATGGATTGCACTCCTGTGACCCATAGGAGAAGCCCAGCCAAACAAGCTCAGGCTGGACTTCTCCTTTTAAAGTGGAGGGCCACCCTGGAAAAAAAAAACATTAAAAATTAGAAAAAAAAAAAAAAATCTAAAAAAAAAAAAAAAAAAAAAAATGAAAAAATTTTTTATTTTTTTTTTACTTACCAGAAATGCCTGTTGCTAGGCACATAATCCAAATCTGCCTCTTCCTCCTCCGGAGATCTTCTCTCTTCTCTCCTCGTCTTCTGGGTAATGGGTCGCTCTGTGTTCTGGGAACTGTGTGTCCCAGAACACAGCGCGTCCCATTCACAAAGCGCTGTGCGACTCGCGCATGCGCAGTAGGAAACGGGCAGTGAAGCCGCAAGGCTCCACTGCCTGTTTCCCTTAGAAAGAATGGCGGCGCCGGGACCCGAGGGACGGGTCGGCCTCGGGCGGCCGACATCGCGGGCGCCCTGGACAGGTAAGTCGGCTTATTAAGTCAGCAGCTGCAGTGTTTGCAGCTGCTGACTTTAAATTTTTTTTTTTTTTTAAATGGCCCTCCTCTTTAAGGTCTGGGGAGTTTCCGGCCATGGGTCAAAAATTTAGATGTTTTGTTCCCTAAGCCACTTATTTATCACTTTTGCCTTATGGCAAGGTGCTCCATCATGCTGGAAAAGGCATTGTTCTTCACCAAACTGTTCTTGGATGGTTAGGAGAAGTTGTTCTCGGAGAATGTTTTTGTAACATTCTTTATTCATGGCTGTGTTCTTAGGCAAAACTGTGAGTGAGCTCACTCCCTTGGCTGAGAAGCGACCCCACACATGAATGGTCTCAGGATGCTTTACTGTTGGCACGACAAAGGACTGATGGTAGCGCTCACCTTTTCTTCTCCGGACATGATTTTTTTTTCCAGATGCCCCAATCAGAAAGGGGATTCATCAGATAAATTGACTTTACCCCAGTCCTCAGCAGTCCAATCCCTGAAGTGGCTTCTTTTCTGCTCTTCTTGTCACCAGGCCATCCTCCAAAAGTCTTCTCACTGAGCATGTAGATGTACTCACAGCTGCCTTCTGCCATCCTTGAGAAAGCTTTGTACTGGTGGTGCCCCGATCCCGCAGCTGAATCTACTGTAGGAGACGGCCCTGGCACTTGCTGGACTTGCTTGTGCGCCCTAAAGCCTTCTCCACAAATGCAGTGGAAGTATTTTTTATGGGATTAAGTTCATTTACATGGCAAAGAGGGACTTTGCAATTAATTGCAAATCATCTGATTACTCTTCATAACAGTCTGGAGTATATACAAATTGCCATCATAAAAACTGAGGCAGCAGACTTTGCGAAAACTAATATTTGTGTCATTCTCAAAACTTTTGGCCACGGCTGTATGTGTGCAATTCCAACTGCAAGAGTCGAGCAGGTTTATGGAGGCAATGTTCCAGATTTCAGTATGTGTACATGGTACGGTCGGTCGCTTTTAAAAAATAAAAAAATAAATACACCCAGTTGTCAGTAATCACATATCCAACACACCCACCTGTAACTAAACAGAAAAAGTAGTGTCAGCATAAACATGCATATATAATGCATTTGCCTGGGAGCAATATGCTCATATGTTAAGAAATCATGTGGTGACTTGGAATGATGAAATGAGAGAAAAAAGGCACTAAAATAAAAATAAATGATATTATAATTATATATATTTAATATTATTATTTTTTTTATATAATATCATTATTTTTTTTGAGTGCTTTAGTGCCTTTTTCTCTCATTTCATCATTCCAAGTCACTGCATGTTTTGTGTATTATATACACATATATAGAATGAGAAGGCCTGGCTCACAGTCTCCTCTCTAATTCATCCCAAAGGTGTTCTATTGGGTTGAGGTCAGGACTCCGTGCAGGCCAGTGGACAGCCTTCCCAGAAGAGTTGAAGCTGTTATAGCTAGAAAGGGTGGGCAAACTCAATATTGAACCCCACGGACTAAGGCTGGGATGCCATAAGTTCATGTGGACGCCCCAATACTTTTGGCAATATAGTGTATAAGCATAGACGTCCTCCAGACTCATCTCTAGCTATACTCCAAAATTACGCTTCTTTATTAGTCAAGGTTATTACCGCCCCACAAATCACATAAACAAAGAGGCAGGCTGTGGGGCAAGAATTCAGCTAGAGATGAGTTTGGATGACTCATCTCTACTCTAATTTCCTAAATTTAGGGGTGGAGGTACCTTGTTCCTTCCTTCTGCAAGGCGTCCTCCATCTGTGCTACTGGACCACTGCCCCACGATGACATCAAATACAATGCAGGTCTAATAGCCCTGCATTGTACCTGAGGATGGTGATCTAGAACAGTGGCAGAGCTTGCAGTAATGGGGGGGCTTTACATAGAACCTTTTTTTATTTAATTTTTTTTTTTCAAAGAACATGGAAGGTTTTGAACCTTTGCCTTTTTTTTTCCATTGCTTCTTGTATTTCCATCAGGGAGCCTCTCCTTCACATCTTGTCTCTGATAAATAATAAAAGACCAAATGGAAATCTCCAGTGAGAGAACATCGCATTCTTGACAGTTGCCCCATTGTATGAAATGTCCTCAACTCCTGTTCAAGTGACAACTGTAAAATGTTAGCGCTCTCCCCCCCCCCCCCATTGACAATGGTCATTCATGACAGACAGGATCTTCCACAGCGGATCTTCACAATAGGAATACAAACAACCATAATTATACCATGGTGATTTAACTTTCCCCGCTATATTGAATATTAGAAAATCATTTCAGCTGGAACAAAACGTCATAATATTTTATTAAATCAATAATAGCAATCATTATGCCCCAGCTTAGAGAGTTTGGCTAGGCTGGCATGAAGGCGTTGGTCAGCTGCAGGCAGGAGGAAACATTCCTCAGTCTCTTCTCCCCAGTGAATGCAATATCTCTCTGTGAATGAATGACACGGCTCTGCAGCCAGAGCAAATCCAAATTTGACAGGAGCCAGCTGGGCGAAGAGCCCCCAAATTCTGTACGTTAGGGGCGGGGGCTTTTAACTTCCTAAATATGGGGGCAACATGAAACATGGTCACAAAGGTGCACATTTGGACGTGTTTATTAATTTTTCCCCAAAAGGTGGCTTTATCCTTTAAGTATGAGAACACCTGTGATCAGAGAAATACGGGGGCCGCCAATAGAACGCATTTCTACCTGTGTCGACCTCTGAAGTGCATTCCTTGGTGGATTACTTTTCAGGTGTTATGTGATCTGCTTGCCTCCTGGTATAGCCCCGTGAAGCCTGCACCACAATCATATGTATTACACATATTACACAATCATATGTATTACACATAACGGTTGCAGTCTCACATGGCAGTAGTGCCCGACAAACGCAACAGGAGAGAATCATGTTTGCAGAAGTCACAAAGGAAAGCATCAGGGCCACGGCATGTGTTCTCCCCTGTGTACATTCCTGTCCAGATGCCTTTACGCTGCAGCCCCAGACCATTTGGCTGGCCAAACACCAGAGCACTTTTTTGGTATAAAAAAAAAAAAATTAAACATTTCGCAATAAGCATATATTGATTGGTTTGCGCAACTGCGGTGGCTGGTTGGCGTGTGGTTATAATCAACATTGATTATTTTTAATCCTGATGCTGCTAGCATTAGTAAATAGGAAAGTATATCATATTTACTGGTTTTACTTTTTTTACATTTCCTCAGTTACTTCTTGGCCTAGGCAACTGATGTCATACATCCCAGGAAGGGAAGGAGGGATTTTCCCAGCTAAGCACCCTCTCCTGCTTGCATGCTTGAGCAAAGGGCAGATGGATTCCAGGAAGTAAATACTACATTAACCACTTTCAGACCGGACCATTTTGCTGGCTTAAGACCAGAGCACTTTTTGCGATTCGGCACTGCGTCACTTTAACTGACAATTGCACGGTCGTGCGACGTGGCTCCCAAACAAAATTGACGTCCTTTTTTTTCCCTCAAATAGAGCTTTCTTTTGGTGGTATTTGATCTGCGTTTTTTTTTTGCGCTATAAACAAAAAAAAGCAACAATTTTGAAAAAAAAATAAAGAAAATCAGATCAGCGATTTTAATTGTGACTGTGACATTATGGCGGGCACATCAGACATTTTTGACACATTTTTGGGACCATTGTCATTTATACAGCAATCAGTGCTATACAAATGCACTGATTCCTGTGTAAATGACACTGGCAGTGAAGGGGTTAACCAGGAGGTGGCTGTGTAGGGGTTAAGTATGCCCTGGGGTGTGTTTCTAACTGTGGGGGCATGGCTGTGTTTTACAGATCACTGATCTCTGCTCCAATCACAGGGAGCAGAGATCACCGTCACTTGTTGCTAGGCAGAACGGGGAGATGCTGTTTACATTGGCATCGCCCCGTTCTTCCTCCCCGTGAAATGATCGCAGGTATCCCCGCAGCGATAGAGTCCGCGGGACCTGCGGTCGGGCTCACGGGGGTCCTGACTGGTGGCGCGAATGCGACAGCACGGCGGCAAATTCAAAGGGACGTACCTGTACGCCCATTTGCCTGTCTGTGCCATTCTGCCGACGTACATCGTCGCGCGCCGGTCGGGAAGCGGTTAATCATCTGCCCTTACTCAAGATGGCCACAGCCAAAAATGCTAGGGGAGTGTTTTTCAACGTGATTTATCAGCAAAATAATGCATGGATTCATGGATGGATGGATGGGAGAGTTTGCTTTGAATATTAAAAATGAATGAAATTGTATTTTTTGGTCTGTGGTGCACAAATGCATTGAAGATCCACTTTAAAGAGGAACTTCAGCCAGGTTCAAAAAAATGAAGTCAGCAGTTACAAAAACTGTAGCTGCTGACTTACCAGAAATGTATCCGTCCAGGGATCCTGCGCTGTCCTCATCCAACCTTTGGGTCCCCCGCTGTGGGAAGCCGGCTTTGACTGCTTGCGGTTTCATACTGCTCATGCCGTGCTGCACCCTGTGAATGGACCTGCAAACTCCTGGGACTTGTGACATGTCCCAGAAAGGTTGCGTGCTAAGAGGGGGCGAACTTCTGTTCGGATCATCTAGGCGATCAGAGCAAAAATGAAAGCAAAACCAGGTACTCGCTCCCAGAAAAAAAAAATAATAAAAATAAAACTCCCCATATGAGTAAAAGAAAGACTAGAACTTCCCTTTTGGGTCAAGTTCTGCTTTTTATGTGGTCAAGGGGCGGTAAACCTGCAGGTCACTGCCTATTTTTCCCTGCCCTTTGACCACAAATGGAAAACAGTTTTTTTTTCCTATGAGGAAGCCACTATTATGCTAAAAAAAAAAAATATATATAAATATATATATATATATATATATATATATATATATATATATATATCACAGATAGCCACCATTGCCAGTAAAAAAGAAAAATAATAATAAAAACGCCATAAATATATGCCCTATGTTGTAGACGCTATAAAACCTTTGCGCAAACTAATCAATATACGCTTATTGCGATTTTTTTTTTTTAACAAAAATATGTAGAAGAATACATATCTGCCTAAACTGAAGAAAAAATAATATATTTTTGATTTAAAAAAATGTGGGATATTTATTATAGCAAAAAGTAAAAAAGATATTGGGGTTGATTTACTAAAGGCAAATCCACTTGGAAGTGCTGTCGCTGTAGATCCGAGGGGAAGATCCGAAATGAGTGGAAGCTCTGCTGATTTTATCATCCAATCATGTGCAAGCAAAAAATGAGTTTTTTTCTTCTTGTTTCCCTTGGATGTCCCCCTCAGATCTACAGCGACTGCACTTCCAAATGCACTTGCAGTGCAACGGGATTTGCCTTTAGTAAATAAACCCCATTGCGGTTTTTTTTCAAAATTGTTGCTCTTTTGTTTATAGCGCAAAAAATAAAAAAACCGCAGAGGCGAACAAATACCACTAAAAGAAAGCTCTATTTGTGGAGAAAAAAGGACATCAGATTTGTTGGGTTACAGCTTCGCACGACCGCGCAATTGTCAGTTAAAATGACGCAGTGCCGAACTGCAAAAAAAATGGCCTGGTCATTGAGCAGCCAAATCTTCCGGGGCTGAAGTGGTTAACATAGTGTCCATGCACATTAGTACACAACGCCAATGTGTATAATTATTTTGTCATTATAACTTGTTGTACAACAGTTTTTTTCCATCATTACAGACAGATTACTGCCTTCTAGTTACATTCCTAGCTTCCCTATTTGTTCTATATGCCTTTTGGCTGCAGCCCATGGTCTAATGTTTTCAGCCCACCAGAAAACGACCAGCTAAATAATAACCCTGTCTTTATCTCAGTCGTTTAACAAGTGCCATGTTCCCTTCTGCGTCCAGATTAATGCGTTCTATTGCACTGAAACATTGTTCATTTTTGCAGGTACAGAATGGTCTGCCAAGCCCTACACTGAGCACAAATGTTTACATCGATGACGGCATCAAAAGGAAGGCCTGGGCAAAGGCAGAAATAAAAGGATGCCTAAGAAGTCTGAATCGAGTTGTGGATGAATCAACCATGTGTTAAGAAGATCGGGTGACAATGACAAAGAAGATTATAATTAAAATGAATGGTGTACAAGGATAAGGCTCTTAGGCCCCTTTCACACTGGGGCGTTTTGCAGGCTCTACAACACTAAAAATAGCGCCCGCAAAGCGCCCTGAAACAGCCGCTGCTGTCTCTCCAGTGTGAAAGCCCGAGGGTTTTCACACTGGAGCGGTACGCTTGCAAGGACGGTCAAAAAAGTCCTGCAAGCCGCATCTTTGGAGCGCTGTAGGAGCGGTGTATTTACCGCTCCTATAGCGCCTCTTCCCATAGAAAACAATGGGGCAGCGCTGCAAACCCGCCTGCAAAGCTTTGTGGGTGATTTTAACCCTTTTTCGGCCGCTAGCGGGGGTTAAAACTGGCCGAATAGCGCCGCTAAAACTAGGGTAAAGCGCTGCTAAATATAGTGGCGCTTTACCGCCAGCACCCACACCGCCTCAGTGTGAAAGTAGCCTTATAGACCACATGTGTATGTAGGAGATCCTCAACAACTGGAAAAGAGATTTTTGTTGGATGCTTAAATCTAGTTCTGAAGCTCTGCAGTCCACACTTTTTTTTTTTTCTCCTATTAAAGTGTTAAGTAAACCCCTCTATCGTTTTTAGCCAAGGAAGCTGCCATCTTTGCCCCCATTTAATCTACAACTGCCAGGATGCTGCACATGTGATCAGTTACGACACCAGCCATTGGATGGTTTGACAGTTTGGTTGAGAGCACAACCAATGGGAGTGTTACATTTCCGGTACGTGCCAGAAACAAAACAGTTTTATGGATGGGTTTACTTCCGCTTTAAGATTTTCTATTAAGATTCATGTACACAGAACGTTGTTTGTTTAACCTCTCCTGAAAGATTTAACTTGACATCTAAAAACGTCTGTTTAGTGCGTTTACATGCAACGTTTGCGTCTAGAAGCGTTTAGAGGCTGTTAGGCATAATGTACACGGGACGTTTTTACAACCTCTCCTGAACAATTTAACTTGACAGATAGGGGGGTTATTTACGAAAGGCAAATCCACTTTGAACTGAAAGTGCTCTTAGAAATGCAGTCACTCTAAATCTAAGGGGTAAATCTGAAATGAGTGGAAGCTCTGCTGATTTTATCATCCAATCATGTGCAAGCTAAAATGCTGTTTTTTATTTTCCTTGCATGTCCCCATCGGATCTACAGCGACTTTATTTCCAAGTGCACGTGTAGTGCAAAGTGGATTTTCCTTTAGTAAATAACCCCCACAGTAACCCACGTTTAAATGTCCATTTTGCTGCGTTTACATGCCACGTTTAGAAAAAAAATGAAACAAAATGCGGCTAAACGCAAGTTACCGCATTTAGAAGTGTTTGCCGCTTGAAATGCCTCTAAACTCAAGGTCTGAACACATCTTTTTGCTTTCCAAAAAAGGCCTCTAAACTCAACTGTCTAGAAACAACCCTGTGTGCATGTACTGATAAGATAACAGAGGAGAGTTCAGGGGCAGCTACAAAAAATGCCCAACTGCTCCTAAACGTCCGTTTACCCGCAGTGTACACCGAATAAGTTAGAAATTGCTACCGTTGCTGATGAAGCGGCTAAAAATATAATGTGGGAACTTGCTTAGGTACACTGGCCACCTGGATCACTGAATTTGTCTACAACTGACTGAGTGGAGATCCACAATATAGACAATATTAACCACTTCCCGCAAAATGGCATACCCGTATGTCGGTACTTTGACACTAAATACCAGGGTTATGGCAGCAGCTAGCTGCCATAACCCTGGTATTTTCGGGAACAGAGTGTGTTTCTCTTTGAAATAAAAGCGGTCTCTGCGGTGGATTCGGCGCAAGATCACTTTTAATCCGCGTTCCAGTCGTCTCCGCCGCTTACCAGACCCGCTGGCTGAGAAGATCGTGTCCTCTCCCGTGGATGCCTGGCTGCCGACTGAGGGAAAGATGGCCCCAGCTCGGCTCCATAGCATGAGAGGGCAGAAGTGACGTCAAAAGTCACTTCCGCCAATAGCTCTTAAAAGGAGAATTAAAAAAAAAAAAAAAAAAAAAAATTGTGATTTAATCATTTAATATGATAGACCAGTGATGGCGAACCTTGGCACCCCAGATGTTTTGGAGCTACATTACCCATGATGCTCCACTACACTGCAGAGTGCATGAGCATCATGGGAAATGTAGTTCCAAAACATCTGGGGTGCCAAGGTTCACCATTACTGTGATAGACAGTCAAATGGCATTTTAAGGTGAAAAGACTAAAAACATAGCAACCTCAGATTCAGAATACTTTAATAATCCCAAAGGGAAATTATTGCAACACAATTACCACCCTCAAACAAACACAACACAAGATTAGAACAATGAACAGAAACAAGACACAAAGACATAACAAAATTCCCAATAACAGCAAAAAATAAAACAAATTAAAACTACACTCTAATAAACCATCCATACAATAAATAACACAGATTAAAAAAAAAAAAAATGAAAATCAAACTATTAAAATGCAAATAATACACCATTTTCTCTAGCATTACCCCAAATAATAATTAACATAATACCAACATACTATAAAAAACGACATAAAAATCCTGATGGTAAACCATATATTTAAATCTTCACCTCCAGCCCTCACAGCGAAGAATTATTTAATCTGATGAACACAGGCATAAATGATTTCCTGTGTTGCTCTGTGGTGCATTGTGGGTGTAACAGTCTGTCACTGATGGTACTCCGTAGACCGACCAGTGTATTGTGGCGTGGGTGGGAAGCGTTGTCCAAGATTGAATTTAAGCTGGCCATACACCTATAGATTATCTGCAGATTTTCTATGGTTAGATGGAAAAAGTGGGAGATTCCTCCATCAATCCACACAGTTTAGCGAACATGGAGAAATCTGTTTCACTTTTTCCATCTAACCATAGATTATCTGCAGATTTTCTATGGTTAGATGGAAAAAGTGGGAGATTCCTCCATCAATCCACACAGTTTAGCGAACATGGAGAAATCTGTTTCACTTTTTCCATCTAACCATAGAAAATCTGCAGATAATCTATAGGTGTATGGCCAGCTTTACATTGACTAACATTCTTCTCCTCTCCAACACTGTTAATAAAAGACTCCAAATCTGATCAAACAACATCACTGGCCTTGCGAATGAGTCTGTTGGTGTCGGCCCCCCTAGTCCTGCTTCCCCAGCATGCCACTGCATACAGGGGAGCGCTGGCCACCACAGACTCAAAAAACATCTTCAGCATCGTCTGGCCCTCAGACAAAAAGGAGAGGCGGCTCTTCCTATAGAGCACCTCAGTGTTCTTGCTCCAGTCCAGCTTATTATCTATGTGCCCCCTCAAGATACTTGTAATACCGCATACACACGACCGGACTTTCCAGCAGAAAAGGTCCAACGGTCTTCCCAATGGACCTTCGATGGACTTCCGAACGAATGGACTAAAGTCTAAAGTCCGCTCGTTTTGAATGTGATCACGTACGACAGGACTAGAAAAGGAAGTTCAATAGCCAGTAGCCAATAGATGCCCTAGCGTCGTATTTGGTCCGTCGGACCAGCACACAGACTAACAGTTTTCCCAATGGGAATTGAGTCTGTCGGACAGATTTGACACATGTTCTATTCCAAGGTCCGTCTGATTTTTTTAAAAAGAAAAACAATCGGACTATCCCACACACGATCAGACTATCCGACAGAATGATTTCATCAGGCCTAGTCTGCCGGAAAGTCTGGTTGTGTGTACACGGCATAACTCTTTACTACCTCCACATCCACTCCTCAGATGGAGACAGGGGTCACTAGTGCCCCCCTCCTTCTCAAATCCACAACCAGCTCTTTTGTCTTTGTCACTTTCAGATACAAATGATCATCCTACATGTTTCTTAAAGCAGGAGTAAACCCACTCAAATTTTTTATTTTTTTTGACCTGCAAAGGAAAAGGCATAATGAGCTAGTATGCACCACATACTAGCTCATTATGAAATACTTACCTTAGAACGAGTCCCCGACATCTGGCCTGATCCACGCCGAGGGAGCTGACATGCTCCCTCGGTGTGTCTTCCGGGTATCGCGGCTCTACTCTGTGAGTGGCTGGAGTCGCGATATCGTCACTCCCGCGCATGCGCACGGGAAATTTCTTACCAGCAGGGTCCAGCGTCTGCCGGACTTTCAGCCGAGAATCCCCTGTGTGCATGAGCCGCTGCCGTCAGCGGCGCATTGCTAGGGGAATATCTCCTAAACCGTACAGGTTTAGGAGATTTTTTTTTACCTACAGGTAAGCCTCATTATAGGCTTACCTACCTGTAGGTAAATGTAAAAAAAATTACTATACAACCACTTTAAGATTCTTAAAGTGGAGTTCCACTCCTAAAATTATTTTATCCTTTTTCAGCTGCATTAAAACAATAAATAACATTTGGGGGGAAAAAAAATAAAAATAAATTAACCGCTTGTGGACCAGTCACCGCAGTTTTAGTACAGCAGGTTGGCTCCGCTGCGCGAAATCACGTTATTGTACATGATGTCGCAAGGCTTGGATAGCAGGCGTGCGTGCCTGCCACAAGCTCCGTGACTCTGACCGTGGGTCCTGCAGGGATACCCACAATCGTCTCACGAAGAGGAAGAACAGGGAAATGGTAACGTAAAAAAGCATTTTCCTGTTCTGCCTAGTGACAATGACCAGGATCACAGCTCCCTGTAATCGAGAGTGGTGAACAGTGTTGTGTCACACACAGCCCCCCCCCCCGCCCACAGTTAGAATCACTCCCTAGGACGCACCTAACCCCTGCAGCACCCCCCCCCCCCCGGTTAACCCCTTCACTGCCAGAAACATAAGCTTTTTTAATCGCACTGAACGCTGTATAAATGTGAATGGTCCCAAAATAGCTCCAAAGGTGTCCGTTGTGTCCGCCATAATGACAGCCACAATAAAAAAAATATATAAAAATCGCTGATCACCACCAGTAAGAAAAATTTTTTTTAGAAAAATGCGAAAAAACTATCCCCCTATTTTCTAGGTGCTATAACTTTTGCGCAAAGCAATCAATAAACGCACATTGCGATTTTTTTTTTTACCAAAATTATGTTGAAGAATACATACATAACGGCCTAAACTGAGCAAAAAAAATGTTTTTTTATATATTTTTTGGGGATATTTATTATAGCAAAAAATGCGTTTTTTTCAAAATTGTCGCTATTTTTTTGTTTATAGCGCAAAAAAAAAAAAAAAAAAAAAAAAACACAGAGGTGATCAAATACCACCAAAAGAAAGCTCTATTTGTGGGGAAAAAAGGATGTCAATTTCGTTTGGTAACCATGTCGTATGACCGCGCAATTGTCAGTTAAAGCGGCACAGTGCCGAATTGCAAAAAGTGCTCTGGTCTTTGGCCAGCCAAATGCTCCGGGGCTGAAGTAGTTAATGCCTGTTGCTAGGGGGTCCCTCATAATCTGCCTCCTTACTCACCTCGGCGCCTTACGTCACTTCCCTCGGCGCTGGAAGAGAAATCACCTCTCCCCCCTCCCTCCCTCTAGGCAATCATCTGGGACTTGTGACAGGTCCCAGATGATTGTGCGGCCAGTGATGGTGCCCGGCTCGCACATGCACAGTGGGTGCCCGGCCGTGAAGCCACAGCCAGGCGCCCACAGTTACAATCCCGGCGCCACCAAGCGGAGGGGGAGACGAGCGGAGCTTTGTTCCCCCGCATCGCTGAACCCTGGGACAGGTAAGTGTCCGATTATTAAAAGTCAGCAGCTGCAGTATTTGTAGCTGCTGACTTTTAATAAGCTAAACTCCATTTTAAGGCCCCCCTATAGATCTATGCGTTACAGTCATGTGTGTTAGTAGTGGTGCCATTGATTTGAATTGGCACACCAATACACAACATGGCATGTGTTGTGGTGTACTTTTTAAAAATAAAAAAGGATCATATACAGTAGAGTTGTGTGATTAATCGTTAAGAATCGTTATTGCGATTTTTTTCCCGTTGTGATCTTGACAAAGTATTTCCCGAGTCTATGAATTCTCTGCTCTGCTGAAGCCACAGCTGTCAAAAGAAAGGAAAAAAAAAAACTGGTATTCTGCCAAGAATCACAACATTTTTTAGCAGTGGAATGCAAGTATAAACATTGTAACAATTTGTCCTTTAGATCAAAGGAATACACCTTGGTGTGTAAATGAGGGAAGTTTACCACTTAAACACTTCTGACATTTGTTGGTTTCAAGTTAAAATAATTTTTTTTTTTTGCTAGAAAATTACTTAGGACCCCCCCCCCACACACACACGTGTAATATATTTTTTATTTTTATTTTTTTTAGTAGAGACCCTAGAGAATAAAATGGTGGTTGTTGCAATATTTTATGTCACACTGTATTTGCGCAGCAGTCGCTCAAATGCAATTTTTTTGGGGAAAAATTACACTTTAATAAATAAAAAAAAATAACCAGTAAAGTTAGCCCAATTTTTTTTTCTGTATAATGTGAAAGATTTTACGTGCATTTTTGGAGTGGTTATCATGCATTGGCAGGCCATGTAAAATGAATCAGCTGCATGAAATACCGCACATTAACGTGCATGTGGTAACACTGCAAAGGAATGACCAGGTATAAGGCTGGATTCACACCTATGCAGTTTTAGTGCTTTTTGCATTTTGCAGATTTGCACCACAGTCCATTTACCATGGTTTCCTATGGAACAAGTTCTGTAGTGCAAATCTGCAAAATGCAAAAAGCACTAAAACTGCATAGGCGTGAATCCAGCCTAAAGGGCATCTTAAAAAAAACAAAAAAATATGGATTTTGCAGTCAAAGAACTCGGGCCAGTTTACCCCATAGAAATGCAGTGCAGATGCTTTTCTGCATGTGCTTTTTAGATCTATTGCAGTGCATTTTCCCTCTCTTTCTTCACATTAACCTCTTGGCGTCCGCACTATAGCCGAATGACGGCCACAGCGCAGACCTGAATTTCAGGGAGGCCATCATATGACGTCCTCCCCTTTGTGCATGCCCCCCTGCAGGGCATGCACTGTGATAATCGAGCCACTGAGACTCGGGTGATCACAGATCCGAGTAAGATCCCGGCCCCTTACCACGTGATCAGCTGTCAGCCAATGAAACACTGACAGCGTGAGGAGGAAAAAAAAAAAAAAAAAAGCAGATCCCCGGCTTATGTGCAAGGGACATCAGTCCCGAAGAGGAAGAGGCAATTCTGCCTCATCTGTGCCACCAGTACCCCCTGCCAGTGCCACCAATCAATGCCCACAAGTGGTGGCAATCAGTGCCACCCGGCAGTGCAACCAACCAGTACCAATCAGTGCCCATTATTGCCACCCATCAGTGCCGCCTCATTAGCGTACATCAATGAAGGAGAAAAATTACCTGTTTGCAAAATTTTGTAACAAAATATAAAAAAAAAAAAAAAAAAATCTCTTTAAATTCTGTCTTTTTACATTTTTTTAACAAAAAATAAAAACCGCAGGAGGTGATCAAATACCACCAAAGGAAAGCTCTATTTGTGGGGGGGGATATACAAATTTAATTTGGGTACAGTGTCGTATGACCACGCAATTGTCATTCAAAGTGCATCAGCGCTGAAAGCTGAAAACTGGTCTGGACAGGAGGGGGGGTTTAAGTGCCCAGTAAGCAAGTGGTTAAATAATGACGTGTGTTTAAGTGCGTTTTCTCACGTTCCAGTACAGTTTAGTGCAGAACAAAAAAAAAACTCAGCATGTTCTACTTTCTTTTCTGGAATTTACTGCACTGGTGTGAACTAAGCCACTGAAAACCATATAATCTACTATTCATGTGTTTTCGAAGCAGAGAAAAGAAAAATGCACTGGACTGCATGTGGTGTGAACTGGCCCTAAAGGTAGGTTAAAAAAGCTGCAGCTTTGAAAACTGCTCCTTAATCGCTTGCCGGCCAGTATAACTGTGGCAGGTTGGCTCGGCTGCGTGAATCTCCATAGGTGTACCTCAGGCTCGTAAATGGCGATCTGTGGGCGCGCGCGCCAATTGGTCAGCAGGGGAGCCAATCAGACTCTATGTCCGCCGGCCTCCCACGATTATTTCCCGCAGAGACAGAATGGGGATCTGCCAAGGTAAATAAGGCAGATGTCTGCAGAAGATGACACAGAAATCCTGTATTTGCTATGCCGGAAGACGGATCTGTGTGTTATCCCAGGCAGCCCATCCCCCCACAGTTAGTAAACACACTCAGGGAACACATTTAACCCCTTGATCGACCCTGGGTCTTAACCCCTTCCCTGCCAGTGTCATTAGTACAATGTCAGTGCATATTTTTAGCACTGATCACTGAAATAATGTCACTGGTCCCCCCCCCCCCCCCCAAAAAAAGTGTCCAAAATGTCAGTTAGGTGTTCAATCTGTCCACCGCAATGTCACAGTCCCACTAAAAAGATCAACACCATTACTAGTATGCCATAAACCTATCCCCTATTTTGTAGACATTATAACTTTTGCGCAAACCAATCAATATATGCTTATTGTTTTGTTTGTTTTTTTACCATAAATATGTAGCAGAATATAAATTGGCCTAAATTGATGAAGAAATTAGATTGAAAAAAAAATTATTAGGTGTGTTTTATAGCAGAAAGTAAAATATATTGATTTTTTTTTTCAAAATTGTCGCTCTTTTTTTGTTTATAGTGCAAAAAATAAAAACCGCAGAGGATCAAATACCACCAAAAGAAAGCTCTATTTGTGGGGGGGGGGGGGAGGAAATAAAATGTATTTGGGTACAGAGTCGCACGACCGTGCAATTGTCATTGAAAATAACGCAGTGCTGTATCGCAAAAGATGGCCTGCTAAGGATGTGGGTAAATCATTCCGGGGCTGAAGTGGTTAACCACTTGCTTACTAGGCACTTAAACCCCCCTCCTGCCCAGACCAATTTTCAGCTTTCAGCGCTGATGAACTTTGAATGACAATTGCGCGGTCATACAACACTGTACCCAAATGAAATTTTTATCACTTTTTTCCCACAAATAGAGCTTTCTTTTGGTGGTATTTAATTACAGCTGGGAGTTTTATTTTTTGCTAAACAAACAAAAAAAGATGCAAATAAAAAAAAAATCATGTTTAATAGTTTGTTATAAAATTTTGCAAACAGGTAATTTTTCTCCTTCATTGAAATGCGCTGATGAGGCGGCACTGCTGGGCACTGATAGGCAGCACTGGTGGGCACTGATAGGCGGCACTGGTGGGTACAGTTAAGGTGGCACCGATAGGCACAGATAAGACAGTACTGATGGGCACAGATAAGACTGCACTAATGGGCAAAGATGGGCACTGATAGATGGGACTGATGGGCACTGATAGGTGGCTCTGATAGGTGGCACTGCTGGGCACTGGTAGATGACACTGATATGTGGCACTGAGGTGCAGCAATGTTTTTGAGGCAGATTGTGGGCACTGATAGGTGGCACTGTGGGCACTGATGTATGGCACTGTGGGCACTGATGTATGGCACTGCTGGGTGGCACTTTTTTAATCATCTGGGGGTTACTGGCAGGAGGCAGGTGGGCACTGATACGCTGGCCGTGACCAGGACTGATGTCCCGTTCACGGCTGCCGGTGATCGGCTTTTTTTTTCTCTCTCCTCGCGCTGTCAGCGCGAGGAGGAAAAATAGCCGATTACCGGCTCTGTTTTGTCACATAATCAGCTGTCATTGGCTGACAGCTGATCAGGTGGTGAGGGGTCGGGATCGACCCCTTGCTCGGATCCATGATCAGGCGAGTCTCATAGACTCGCCGGTCACAGGGTGCGCAGGCCGCTCGTGCACGGGACGACGTCAATAGACGTAGTCCCGACAAAGCAGGTCCGCGCTGTAGCCGTCATTCGGCTATAGCGCGGATCTCAAGAGGTTAAAGAGGTTGTAAACCTCCATTTTCAATTTAGGAGATATTTACTTTGTACTGCGCCAATAATGTCATCGATGCACTAGTGAGTGCCATGGTCACACAACTTGGGCCAGTCACAGAGCCGGAGTCTGTGGCCCTGGAAGGAAGAGGGGTGAAGTTAGATGCAGCCTCCAGCGGGAACAGCGTGTTTGCAGGTAAGTGTCACATAATTTGCTAGCATACGATGCATACTAGCACATTATGCTTTTACTTTGCAGAGAACAGAAAAGGAAGAAAAACCTATCAGGGTTTACTTCCTCTTTAAAGTAGTTGTAAAGGCTCAAGGTTTTTCACCTTAATACATTCTATGCATTAATAATTGCTTCCCTCCGGTGTCACATTTGGCACCTTTCAGGGGGGAGTGGGAGAACTGTTCTTGACAGGTCCTCTTCCCTACTGCGGGAGACCGGGAAGCCGACTGATCTCCCAGACATTCACCCCCGCTCTTCCTTCCTCTGTCGCCCAGCCAATCAGAAAGTGCAGCCCGCTTCACGCATGTGCAGTAGGGAACCAGCAGTGAAGCCAAAAGGTGGGCTCCCTGGACAGGTAAGTGTCCATATAGTAAAAGTCATCAGCTACAGCAGGGGTGCCCAACGTTTTGAAGAGCGAGGGCCACTTAAGCGACTTGGTAACCAGTCGCGGGCCACAATGAAAGAGCAGGCGGATGATAGGTCCGTGCAGAGCGGGCATGGACACAGTCCACATTACTCTATGGGTCATCTGATCTGATCCACCCAGACGGAAGGGGATTGATCCCTTCTGGGTTTTTTTTTTTCAGATTGGTGGTAGGCAGGTGTAAATGGACACAAATCTGTTTACATCTGCCGTTTCATAGAGGTGAATGGAGGGTCTGATTGGGTTGGACCGATTGTGTGAAAGGAGCCTTTCACACTAATGCAGCGCAGTGAACCTGTGTCTTTCCTGCAGGTTAGCTACACTTTGCCATATACTTCTATTATATCCTGCATGTGTGGTGCATTTTCTGAAAGCTCACCAAACTCGCAGGTAATAACAGAAGTCTATGCCTTAGTGCAGGTAACCTGAAGGTGCACTTCACCTGCGGATCAGTTTGAAAACAGCCCAGTAACCACTGCGCAGATATGCCCATTTATACACTGCAATTTTAGTAATAAACTGACCTTTAATAACAGTCTTCCATTCAGGTATTGCCTGCTGTTGCTGTCCCCGGCAGAGTGCATTTGGTATCACATCTCTGCTCCACAGCTGCTTGCTTTGCCGGCTTCATTAACAACACAGATGCTCTGGGATGGCGGGTCGGCAACCCATGATCTGGGCTTGTCAATCTGCCATCCCACAGAAGGAGGTCGCGGGCCACATCAGAGGGCTCCGCGGGCCACTGGTTGAGCACCCCTGAGCTACAGTATTTGCAGCTGCTGACTTTAAAGGGATTGTAAAGTGAATTTTTTTTTATTTTATTTAAAATAACAAACATTTTATACTTACCTCCACTGTGCAGCTCGTTTTGCACAGAGTGGCCCCGAACCTGGTCTTCTGGGGTCCCTCGGCGGCTGTCTCAGCTTCCTCCCGCAGGTGCTTCTCACGTTCATGCGAGCTCCCTCGCATGGTGAGAAGCATCTGCGGGCGCGCCCCCGTGATACAGCCGGCGGCTATAGCTGCTCACCGTATCACACGGCTCCGCCCCCCGGCGCTCCGCGTCAGTGGATGTGATTGATAGCAGCGTGAGCCAATGGCTGCGCTGCTTTCCATCCATCCACTCCAGCCAATCAGCGGCCAGGCTGAACGGTGGAAAGGACATTGGGGGACGAGCGCAGGACTTTCGAGGGGTGAGGTAAGTAAAACGCGGGGGCTGGGGGCGCCGGGACTGTCAGATGTTTTTTCATCTTAATGCATAGAATGCATTAAGGTGAAAAAACATTTACCTTTACAACCCCTTTAAGGGCCAGTTCACACCAGATGCAGTTCTATTTTTTCTGCACCAGAAACTGACCAGAAAATGACTGCATGGTGATAACTACAGCCATTGGAATACATGGAAAACACTGTGCAAGCATTGTTAGTGCAGGAAAAAAAAAAGCACACGGAACTGAGCAGATCTGCATCTGGTGTGAACTGGCACTTAATCTTTTTCATTTTCACACCTGTATTTGCAGCACCCTTGAAGCCTGGTTAAAAAACTCCCAGTGTTAGCATTCCTGTCTTGTTGGTGTGACGTACCATACGTTGAGTGCAGACCCCCAGCACAACATAAGTGATGATGTTCTAGTCCCAGATTCTAAACCCATGCATGCGCAGTGCGATCTTTATCCCCCCGTTCATGGGGGGGGGGGGGGGGTGACAGGATTAGAACTGGGGAGATCACCAGCATATGGTGTATGTATAGGTACCAATAAACAGGAATGGTCGTTTTTTTGGGCCAGGCTTTGGAGATGCTGCAAACAGCTTACAGGTATGGAAATTATATTAGGCAGCATTTTTCCAAGCTACAGTTTTAAACTACAGACTCCCCCCTCCCTTCCTTGACTGCATAATCAATTTTATACAAATGGAAAACCTAGCCTTCCCCCATACTCATTGATCTAAAGGTAAGAGCAGCAGCTGGACAATTCATATGATTGAGAGACGTAGAGAAGCAGATTCTAAAACATTTGTTCCCATCTACTTGTTAATGAAGAAAAAGCAATAAATAATGTTGGTAACTCTCCGACTAATACATGAAATTTATATTATATATATATATATATATATATATATATATATATATATATATATATATATATATATATATATATATATATATATATATATATATATATATATATATTTTCCCCATGTATATTATTAAAGTCGGGGAATATATATATTTTCCCCGACTTTAAGAATATACATGAAAAAAGAAAAAAAAATGTGTGTGTATATATATATATATATATATATATATATATATATATATATATATATATGTTACAAAGTCCCTGCTAGTGACAGCTCGCTGTGTTACATAGGAAGGATTTCTGCAGAGCTGAGATCCCCATCATCAGATCCTGCTATACTATTACACATGACGTGTGTGTGCACGTGTGTGTGCACAGTGACTACACCTTCATCCTATAGAGACTACTCAGGACTCCTGGATAACAGCAACCCAGCCAGGAACTGAGCTGGCATCATAGATGGCACATTGATTATCATCATCCCAGACTGACAGTGACCTGTCATACACACATACAATGAATGCTGCAATGATCTGCCATTGTCATTGCTACACTGATCATCTACAATATTACACAACATTTCACCAGGCAATGAAACATCACTGTACATTACATACTAACAGTAAATAGTTACTTTGTACACAATGACAGCTGTACTGATACAGTAGGGTCAATGATTTCATTACAAAGGCTGAGACTGTGATGTAACAATGTAACACTATCCGGGGTACATGCTGTATATACATACAAATGATACGGCTCCACTCTTATCCGCACTTCTTCTGGGTGCACATCCAGAGTGTCCCCGAAACATCTTATTACAAGTCCCAATAGGATGACAGCACTCCAAACAAAAATGCTAATTCCTTCTACAAGCACCCATTAACAGCACATGCGTTCCAGTGCTTTTTTTTTTTCTGCATCCAAAATGCATAGAAAGTAGGTTACATGGTTTTCTATGGCATATTTAACACCAGTGCTTGCAGCTCCAGATGAAATAAAATATATATAAAATCACCTGGAATGCATCCGGAAGCGCATCAAAAACACCCATGAAGAATCATCTGGAACAGATCTGGAGGTTGTTTTTTTTGTGTTGTGAACTTGCCTTAGAGGAGGTTCAGAGTAAGAGCCGGTTCACTCCACTGAAACGCAGTCCGGATGCGTTTTTGCATGCACATTTACATGCGTTTTTGGCATGTTCTTGATGCAATCCAGTTTGTTTTTAAAGTGTTGTGGATGAGTTTTTTTCTTTTTAACTTTTGTTTTGCTTTCTGCTGTAATGCATTTTATTTTTTTTACACTTTTCTTTGTTTTTCTTTTGTTTGTGTTTTCTTATTTGCTGTAATTATATATATATATATATATATATCTATATCTATATCTATATCTTTTTTTTTTTTTACATTTTTCTTCATTCTCCTTGTTTTGTTCTTTGCTGGAATGCATTTTTTACACCTTTCTTCATTTTTCTTGGTTTTGTTATTTGCTATAATGCTTTGTTTTTTTTTGTTTGTTTTTTTACATCTTTCTTAAATTTTCCTTGTTTTGTTATTTGCTGTAATGCTTTTTTTTTTTTTTCTTAAATTTTTTTTTGTTTTCCTTGTTTTGTTATTTACTGTAGTGCATTTTTTTTACGATTTTCTTTGCTTTCCTTGTTTTGTTTTTTGATGTAATACATTTTTTTCTTCCTTTTTTTGTGTGTGTGTAATGCGTTTTTTAATGCGTTTTGCCGCATCCCAGTACAGTTCCTCACAGGAAAAATGTAGCATGTTCTACTTTTTTTGACAGTACTGGATACTGGAAAACACTGCTCTGGAGTGAACTCTGCTATTGGAATCCATGTAACCTACTGCCCATGCGCTTTTCATGTGGGAGGAAAAAAAACAAAAAAATAAAAAAACGCACTGGACTGCATCTGATGCACACCGATCCTATGATCTCCAACATGCTTCATGCATAGCTGCCCCCAAAGTTGGATTATAGGCAAAACCTTTTTCTTCCTTTTGCATTGAGTAGTTTCCTCTGAGTTCCATTGGGGAAATGTCCCTTCACTTCCTGCCCCAATCACCGAAACAGGAAGTGATAAAATCTCAGCTGCCACTAGAACTAGTGTCTCCAATGGAAAATTTCCCCATTATTACTGTTCTCGGGACCAAAGTTTTACTTCCCTTTCACTTTCATTAATAATGGTAAACAGCACAAATAGAGAGGCTGCATTTCCCCAATAGGGACACAGACAGCAATAAAAACCTGACAGGTGTTCTAATCCCTCTCTACAATAGAAGATCACAGTTCTGCCTTTAGTTCTGCTTTATAAGAAGCGTCTTTGTTGTTTACCTCAATGCTGAGTAGGGCAGATCAGACTATGAAGGGCATTGGTTTTCACTCGCCATGTCAAGTATGGCATTAGGCCTGTCAACTGCACCCATGCAAGTCAAAGGGACTGTGCCACGACCCCATGCCAAATGTGCATTTCAATGTTAAATCACCCAAAAAAGAACAACAAACCACACAGGTGTTTACAAAGCAGCTGTATCATCTTCTGCTAACCAGCTCTAAACTGATCTGAAAAGTGACCCACTGCAGACAGCTTTTCAGAGCCTACCGCTCATGTGAATAAAGCTGAAGGTTTAAATGCTCATCTAGGCCTACAGTACTAGGAAAAGGGACTTTTACTTTTCTTATCACTTACTCCCCTGGAAGCTGGTAAGCCACGCCTCT
This sequence comes from Lithobates pipiens, assembly GCF_037356315.1. Taxonomy (NCBI): domain Eukaryota; kingdom Metazoa; phylum Chordata; class Amphibia; order Anura; family Ranidae; genus Lithobates; species Lithobates pipiens. The sequence continues at coordinate 422,432,562 of NW_027507764.1, read as the reverse complement.
CCCTGATGTTCTGGGTTGTGGGCGGTCCTTTGGTGTCAGGACCATTCGCCCTGCAATGTGCTTAGTGACATCACAGTGTTAGCGACCAATGGTATGGCTTAGGGATACGGGTGTGCAATGTGCTTAGTGACATCACAGTGTTAGTGACCAATGGTATGGCTTAGGGATAAGGGTGCGGGGCCAGTCACATAGCATGGAGGGAGCTTACACGAGTGATGGATTAAGTTAAAAAAAAAAAAAAACATTTTTTACTGGTACCCGAGGCTAAAACCAACATCTGCCAGGGCCATTTTTTGGTTTTCCCAGAGCTCAGCTTTAAAGCGGTAATAAACCCAAAATATAATATATTGCAGCTTACCAATCATTGTATGTGGTGACTTGAATGAATGAATGAAATATTTTTATAGCGCACAGCGCTTCATTTGTTTCCTTTACTTTATCTCCCCCCCCCCCCCAAAACCTCCTGGATAAGGGAGCACCTCTAGACAGCAGCATTGTCAGTCTGGGGGGTGTTAGATGTACTAGCAGATTTAAATACACTAACAAATTGAAGCCAAACTCCGCCAAACACTTTATAAGCAGTTACAGCAAACCGTTTCTTTCCTTTTGGGATAAAGGTTCTGCATAAATGAATAACAGCTGATCATTCATTGTAAGTCACTCTCTGTTGGTGTTGAATGGTTTGTTTCAACCCTCTAACTGCTAAGTCTGATGGACAGCTTGTTCTGTTGAAACACAACAAAACTTACGGGCCAGATCACCAGGTGAAAAAAAAGGAAAGAAAGCCTAAAGCCCCATACACACTATCAGATTTTCTGCTGATTTTTGTCTTCAGATTTACCAAAACCATGTAGTGCAAGGGCCTGTCTGATTGCATACAAATTTATACTCCTAAGGTTTGATGTCATATTATATGGTTTTGGTAAATCTGAAGGAAAGAAATCAGCAGAAAATCTGATAGTGTGTATGGGGCTTTAGAAAAACAAAAACATCCATCATATCGGACTATAATAAATGTTTGCTTTGGGTTTAATACTACTTAAGAGCAGAGCTCTCCCCAGCCCCCGCTAGATGTATTCCTTCTAAGTCGCATCCTTGTATGGAGTGCCGTCATCCGATTGTCACATGTCACTATTGTGTACTGAGATCCTTATCTGGGGAATCTGGATAGCAATGCTGACAGCTAATGCAATGGATGCTCACTGGTATCACCTGGATCCTGGAAGAAAGTGATCCAGCCCCCTGTACAGAACAGTGATCTACCCACCCCCCCACCTACAGAACAGTGATCTACCCCCCCCCCACCTACAGAACAGTGATCTACACCCCCCCACCTACAGAACAGTGATCTACACCCCCCCCCACCTACAGAACAGTGATCTACCCCCCCCCCACCTACAGAACAGTGATCTACACCCCCCCCCCACCTACAGAACAGTGATCTACACCCCCCCCCCACCTACAGAACAGTGATCTACCCCCCCCCCCCACCTACAGAACAGTGATCTACCCCCCCCACCTACAGAACAGTGACCTACCCCCCCCCCCTACCTACAGAACAGTGACCTACCCCCCCCCCCTACCTACAGAACAGTGATCTACCCCCCCCCACCTACAGAACAGTGATCTACCCCCCCCCCACCTACAGAACAGTGATCTACCCCCCCCACCTACAGAACAGTGATCTACCCCCCCCCCACCTACAGAACAGTGATCTACCCCCCCCCCCCACCTACAGAACAGTGATCTACCCCCCCCCACCTACAGAACAGTGATCTACCCCCCCCCACCTACAGAACAGTGATCTACCCCCCCACCTACAGAACAGTGATCTACCCCCCCCCACCTACAGAACAGTGATCTACCCCCCCCCACCTACAGAACAGTGATCTACCCCCCCCCCACCTACAGAACAGTGATCTACCCCCCCCCACCTACAGAACAGTGATCTACCCCCCCCCCACCTACAGAACAGTGATCTACCCCCCCCACCTACAGAACAGTGATCTACCCCCCCCCCCCACCTACAGAACAGTGATCTACCCCCCCACCTACAGAACAGTGATCTACCCCCCCCACCTACAGAACAGTGATCTACCCCCCCCCCACCTACAGAACAGTGATCTACCCCCCCCCCACCTACAGAACAGTGATCTACCCCCCCCCCCCACCTACAGAACAGTGATCTACCCCCCCCCCCACCTACAGAACAGTGATCTACCCCCCCCCACCTACAGAACAGTGATCTACCCCCCCCCACCTACAGAACAGTGATCTACCCCCCCCCCCCACCTACAGAACAGTGATCTACCCCCCCCCCACCTACAGAACAGTGATCTACCCCCCCCCCACCTACAGAACAGTGATCTACCCCCCCCCCACCTACAGAACAGTGATCTACCCCCCCCACCTACAGAACAGTGATCTACCCCCCCACCTACAGAACAGTGATCTACCCCCCCACCTACAGAACAGTGATCTACCCCCCCCCCACCTACAGAACAGTGATCTACCCCCCCCCCACCTACAGAACAGTGATCTACCCCCCCCCCACCTACAGAACAGTGATCTACCCCCCCCCCACCTACAGAACAGTGATCTACCCCCCCCCCACCTACAGAACAGTGATCTACCCCCCCCCACCTACAGAACAGTGATCTACCCCCCCCCCACCTACAGAACAGTGATCTACCCCCCCCCCACCTACAGAACAGTGATCTACCCCCCCCCCACCTACAGAACAGTGATCTACCCCCCCCCCCACCTACAGAACAGTGATCTACCCCCCCCCCACCTACAGAACAGTGATCTACCCCCCCCCCCCCACCTACAGAACAGTGATCTACACCCCCCCCCCCCCCCCAACAGAACAGTGATCTACCCCCGTACAGGACAGTGGTCTATGCGAATATGCTGAAAGGAGCAGGGATCTACCCTTGAATGAGAACTGTGATCTCCCCCCGGATCCTGAGAGGCAGAGTGATCCAGAGATCAGCCAATCACACGGGGATCCCGGCTGACAGTGTCGGATCCTCCCATGCCGGTGCGGTCCAGCCGGTGGTGCTGATCGGGGGATCCATTGATCTCACCTGTATTTCCTGAACAGCTGATCCGACTCCCTGAAGCCGTTGTTGAGCAGCATGTTGATGCCCACCAGGGCCAGCTCGGTATCGTCCATGTCCAGACGATGGTGGTCGGCGTCCAGCTGCTCGGCCATTGTGCTGTACGGGGGGAGCCGATCATCCAGCTGTGCCGCCTCTACCCCGCACTACTGTCACCGACACAGCTCAGTCCTCCTTGTGTGATAGGAGGAGGGGCAGGAAGGGGAGGGGCCCCAGCTGCACTCTCTTTGTCATTGGAATCATAGTGATGGCTGGGAGCTGCCCCTTCATTGTGTGTCATTGTGTGTCTATTTATATCAGTTATTATACTCATCACCTGTGTGTGTGTGTGTGTGAGGACACCGACTTCTATACACATCTATGGGCTGCACTGCAGGAACATTATATATATATATATATATATATATATATATATATATATATATATATATATATATATATATATATGCACACCTTCACTCCCCAAATCCTTTACACCCCTTCCTCCACAATCTTAAAGAACCCCTCCCTCTGACAGTGACATTTACACCCCACTCCAGAGATCCACGTCATTATCCTATGAGGTGTCATCCTACGGAAAGGGCGGAGCCAGCGGTACATCATCAGGGTCTGAACACAAGACCCCCCCCCCCCAGGAGACCGCCAGCCCCTGATGATGTCACAGGGGAAGATGGTGGAATGATGGATCCCCCAATTCTGTCTTTGAGCACAACTAGGGCTGCCAACCCTTTTACCAACAAAATATGAAAAATTTACTGATAGAGAACTTTTTTTTTTTACTGACAACCTGAAAAATGACAAAGTCCTATTCAAAACTAGGAGAACTGGGTGGAAGTGAAGGCAAAAGCTAAAGCCTGGTACATACTAGTAGTCTTTTTCATTCAACCCAGCAGGGCTGACAGCTGACAGCTCGGGAGGAGCCGCTGTAAAGCCATGGCCAAAAGTTTTGAGAATGACACAAATATTCATTTTCACAAAGTCTGCTGCTTCAGTGTTTGTAGATGTTTTTGTCAGATGTTACTATGCTATACTGAAGTATAATTACAAGCATTTCATAGGTGTCAAAGGCTTTTATATACAATTACATGACGTTTATGCAAAGAGTCAATATTTGCAGTGTTGACCCTTCTTTTTCCAGACCTCTGCCATTCTCCCTGGCATGCTGTCAGTCAAGTTCTGGGCCACATCCTGACTGATGGTAGCCCATTCTTGTATAATCAATGCTTGGAGTTCGTCAGAATTTGTGGAGTTTTTTTTGTTCACTCGTCTCTTGAGGATTGACCACAAGTTCTCAATGGGATTAAGGTCTGGAGAGTTTCTTGGCCATGGACCCAAATTTTCAATGCTTTGTTCCTCAAGCCACTTCGTTATCACTTTATGGCAATGAGCTCCTTCATGCTGACATTGTTCTTCACCAAACTGTTCTTGAATGGTTGGGAGAAGTTGTTCTCAGAGGATGTTTTTGTATCATTCTTTATTCATGGCTGTGTTCTTAAGCAAAATTTTGAGTGAGCTCACTCCCTTGGCTGAGAAGCAACCCCACATATGAATGGTCTCAGGATGCTTTACTGTTAGCATGACACAGGACTGATGGTAGCACTCACCTTTCCTTCTCCAGACAAGGTTTTTTCCAAATGTCCCAAACAATCAGAGAGGAGATTCATCAGAGAAAATGACTTCAGCGGTCCAATACCTGTACTTTTTGCAGAATATCAGTCTGTCCCTGATGTTTTTCCTGGAGAAAAGTGGCTTATTTTCTGCCCTTGACACCAGGTCATCCTCCAAAAGTCTCCCTGTGCATGTAGATGTACTCACACCTGCCTGCTGCCATTCCTGAGCAAGTTCTGCACTGGTGGTGCCCTTATCCCACAGCTGAATCTACTGTAGGCCCCCTAAAGCCTTCTTCACAAATGCAGTGGAAATGTTTTTTATGGGATTAAGTTTATTTTTATAGCAAAGAGGGATTGTGCAATTAATGCAATTCATCTGATCACTCTTCATGACATTCTGGAGTATATACAAATTGCCAATCTTAAAGAACTGAGTCAGCAGACTTTGCGAAAATTAATATTTGTGTCATTCTCAAAACTTTTGGCCATGGCTGTACTAACTATCCGATGTTAGTACAGTGATCTCCCCTGCTGTGCTATTGTGTCCTGACAGGAAGACAGCCCTCCCCCGCCAGAATACTCTGGCCAGCGCTCTCAGCCATTGGCTGAGAGCGCTGATCGGAAGACGATCGGCAGACCTTTTTCTGCCGCATTGGAGCGATTCTGTTGGACAGGCTGCCATACACCATGCCCAATATTCAGCCCATATAGCCACATAGGCTTTTAACTTTAAACCTACTCCCACACATATTCTAAACCTAACTTATCTATCCCTGTAAAGAAAAAAAATCACTCTACTTACCTATTTTGCAGCCTGCCCAATCCCAGGCTGTGCTGTCAGCGGAATTTCTCAGCCTTTGTCAGCTCGACGATTCAGTTCGCATTGTGCGCTATACAAGTATTTCATTCATTCATTCATTCAGCTCTCTCCTGCACACAGAGGGCACCACTGGAGACCAAACCGGAACAGCTTCAAAATAGGTAAATACAGTGAACTTTCTTTTACAGGGCTAGATAGATTAGGCTTAGAATGTGGGTGGGATTTTGCATTTACTTCCACTTTAAGCAGTAGAAACAACATGTAAACAATAACATTACCCAAAACATGTATTATGTCTGGCTTTGCAATGAAGAAGTCAAAGCAGCATCACAAAATGTGTGATGACTAGGATTGGGAAATTCCCGGGAAGCCTAGGACAGTGCAGAAAAACAAGCCCTGAAATGCACGTAGCTTGCCATGGCATAAGTCATGATCTTTTTGCACCTAACAGTGGGCGTGGCTGCAAGAGGGATAATTAAACAGAAACTTATCCTAGTTGTATAAACTGCAAACTTGTGTCACAGTCTGTGTGCCCACAAAATAATGCTAATTACTGTGCCAAAAATCTCACAGACACACATAAATCTCTGGACAAAGGATCATTTTGAACAAATCAAGGGATTGATTTACTAAAGGCAAATACACTGTGCACTTTACAAAGTGTAGTTGCCCTCTGCGAGTGCAGTTGCTCCAGAGCTTAGTGAATGGGGTAAGGCTTCACTTTGTAAAGAGTATCCAAACTGTATTTTTGCTTGCACATGATTGGAAGATGGAATTAAGCAGAGCTTCTGCTCATTTACTAAGTTCTGGAGCAACTGCACTTGCAGAGTGCACAGTCTTTTTGCACTTAGTAAATCAACGCCTACATTTTTCCATTAGATTTGCTTTTCTGCACACAAAAACATATCGCTGTGGGGTTGATTTACTAAAGGCAAGTAAAATGTCCACTTTGTAAAGTGCAGTTGCACTCTGCACGTGCAATTGCTCCAGAGCTTAGTAAATGAGCAGAAATTCTACTGCCTTCCATCATCCAATCACGTGCAAACAAAAATGTTTTTTTTCCTTGCACATGATTGGGTATTCTTTGCCTTTAGTAAATAAACCCCTATGTAACATACAACATAGTGTATAGGGTGCAGGGGTATGGGGAGGAGAGAGGTAAGGGGTGGCACAGAAAAGAAAGGTTAGAGAGAGGGAGAATAGACATTCACTAATCTCTGTGCAACTTTCCTTGCAAAAAACCTTTAGTAAATCAATCCAGTGCCTAGGCTACACTCAAATTGCAAGCAGTGTTGTTAGTTCTTCCCAGCTGGGCTACAGAACCCTCTTCATCTCAATAACACCTCCTTATTCATTTCATCCTATGAGTTACCCTGGAGCAGAGCACTCAAACAGTGGAGTTAGCTGTTTATCATCCAGTAGTACCAGTGCTGTCACACTGTATGCAGGCATAATTTGTTCGTGGCCAAGCATACCTTGACTCCTACAAATGACCATACACTGTGCGTAGAGAAAGGGCCCTTTGCAGATGTAGCTCTGGGGTCACAGAGAGTAAATAAAAAACATTTTTTTTTCCTAGTACAGAAGCAATGTAAAAGGAAAAACAAATGATGAGATGTGCTCTACGAGTGGGGGAATGGGGGGGGGGGGGGTAAATTAAGGTTTTGCCCTGCTGGCAACCCTTCTGTTTGCTGGACCACCTTAAAGCGGAAGTGAACCCAGTTTCAAAAAACACTTATATTCCCGGCATGCCGGAAATGCTAACTTTCACATTGGTTGTGCTCTCAATCAAACTTTCAAACCTTCCAATGGCTGGTGTCATAACTGATCACGTGCAGCCTTATGGCAGTTGAAGAATTATTAGAGGCCAAGATGGCAGCTTCCTTGACTGAAAACGATAGGAGGGTTTACTTCCACTTTAAAGCCAAATCTACTAATCCTTTTCATTTGCAGTGAAATTGCTCAGAAAGATTGTCATCCTGTTGACAGTGTAACCTTAAGGCCCATACACACGATCAGACTTTTTGACAACAAACATGCAAATTAGCTGTTTTGGAGCAACATCCGACTGTGTGTACGCTCCATCGGACAAACTTTTTTGGTTTTCATCTGACTTTTGTTGGCTGTGCAAACGGACAAACTTTCTGGCAACAAAAGTCCGATGGAGCAAAGTCTGATCGTGTGTACAGAAAACCGTAGGACTTTTGTACAAAGTACAAACAGGCATGCTCAGAACCAATGCAAAAGATCAGACAACAATGCAGAAGTTGACCAAAGGTGGCGGTAAAGAGCAGAAAAACCACATAATTTGGTGAAAGTTGGCTGAAAAAGTCCTGCTGTGTGTATGCAATACAAGTTCAGGGCCGACGCCCTTTTTTTTTACAAAAATCCAAGGGAAAGTTCGTACAAAGTCCTATCGTGTGTATGAGGCTTTAGATAGACTTGTTTCTGATGGAATTTAATCCCCTGATGATTTTAATTGAAGATCCTACCTATATAATGTCAACAACATTTCTAGGACTAATCTCCTACAATCAGCTTCTTTTCCCCTGCATCCATTCCCCCTGACGCTATTAACATCACGTACTGGCTGTTAAAATGTAATACATAGCAGGTATAGATGTCAAAATGCAGTCACTGTTGTCTAAAATGACACTTATGTACACATGATCGGAATTTCAGCCAGCAAAAGACCAATGAGAGCTTTTCATCGGAAAAGCACGACTGTGTGTAGGCTCTATCGGAATTTAGCTGGCCGAATTCCCGCCAGCAAAAATTTTAGAGCATGTTCTCAATTTTCCCGACGGAAAAACTTTCTATCGGAAATTACGATCCTGTGTAGGCATGCTCAGATTCAACTACGAGATAGAAGCTATTGGCTACTGGCTATTGAAATTCCTTTTTCTAGTCCTGTCGTATGTGTTGGACTTCACCGCGTTCTAGACGGTTGGAATGTGGTGTGACCCTGTGTAGGCAAGACAGCTTGAGCGGAATTCCGTCCGGAAAACCATCAGACCTTTTTCCGACCATAATTCCGATACACATAATTCGTGTACACGGCATTACAGATAGTCTGCAAGTGTCACTAAAAAATACAGTGGGGGAGATTTACTAAAACTAGAGCGTTTACTAAACCTAGAGCGTGCAAAATCTGGTGCAGCTGTGCATGGTCAGCTTCTAAGTTCAGCTTGTTCAATTAAGCTTTGACAATAAAACCTGGAAGCTGATTTAGCACTCTCCAGTTTTAGCAAATCAATCCCAGTTTAACAATGTATTGTTACATTGTATTTACTATTTTATGTATATGTTTATAAAAGCTATTGGCTATTATTTTTTCTGATGATTTTTTAACTTCTATTTTACCATTCATTTTCATTTTATTTATTTATTTTTCATTTATTTTGTTGTTTTTAATGTATAAAAATAAAATAATATTTGTGAGACAATATTGCAAAAAAGCCTAACTTGTCCCCAGAAAAAAAACCAATGTATGTATTACTTTGTTTTTGTCAGTAAAGATAAAGTTATTGCCAAATAAACAGGCCCACCGTAGAAATGTAAATATTGCCCTGGTCCATTAGGGGAAGAGGATTATGAATAGCTGGAGTGGTCAAGTAAGCAACAAACAGATGAAGGCCTAACGCCATCTATTTTTAAGCAGTTACTGCAATTTTCTGTTGGAAAAAAAAATTAGGCCATTCGAATAAATGCTGATTATTGCAAGGATTCATGCCTGTGTTAAATGGGTTATCCCAACCCCTTTAAGTGCCACTTTTGGTGGACAACTTGGCATGTCAAAGGAAGGGTAAAAATAATAGATTTACTGGCAGGATCAACAGGGAATAAAAGGGTGGAACATAATGCACTGTCTTAATGCTCTTAATAGATGGCAGCAAATACATAATTTTTCATTTTGCCCTTAGTTCCACTTTAAAGCAAACCTTTACTGAGTAAAACATGGGGACGGCCATTGCCAATTTTCATTTGACTATGCTAGTTTTATGACTAATACACTCAGTGGCGGCCTGTCCATATTGGACACAGGGGCCCCCCTAATCCATGAGCCTGGCCCCTAATCTACATGCAAGGCGCTGGATGCATGGATTTCAATGGGTTTTTTTTTTAAGCACACGATTGAGCCGGAGGCTCTAATTGGCGACAAAAAAGGGTGAGCTTGGGGTGCAGAGCACTGCACCCTGAGCCCACCCAGTTGTGTGACAATAGCAAATTATTATTCCCTATGGTCTTCCTGATTCTCCTCCTGGCCAATTAGAAAGCAGGTCCTGAGACCCAATTAGCCAGGGAGTCAGGACTCCCGGCCAATCGGGTCTCAGGACCCACTTTCTACCCCGGATCCTTGTCATCTGTCTCCTAAGGTATGGAGGCCTCTGATCGATACCTTCCCGTCAATTTCCTCCGGGGTGGGGGGGGGGGGGGGGGGGCATTGGTTTGCGCTCTCCAAAACATTGAGCACCAGCCACCACTGGATCTACTGATCCACTGGGTTCAATAACATTTATACCAATGATCTAAAACAAATACACATAATTGAAGCCAGAGAGAAAAACAAATATCAACATTTGCATACTTGTTAACAGCTGCAAATCAAATAAAGATGAACCGCAAATTCTCTTCTTCCTGCATTTGTAGTCTTATCCTTGAAGCCATGTTTTCAACCATCCACACCTAGCTACCTTCTCACCAAATTCCTAAATAGTACAGGCCTAAGATGACTGGGTTCTCCACTCCTAAACAGCCAGCCAAATAGCATTTTTCAGCTTAATCCAGAGACAAGGAACAGTCTTTGAGATCAGTTTTTATGTTTTATTAGGGGTAGTAACCTGGCTTGGGAATAGGAATTATGGGATGCCCAACATGATAGCAACAAAACCAAAGGCAACTTCCTCCCTATGTACAACTCCAAACGATTCTTCTCCTAATCTCTGCACAACTCTGATTTGTTTCTTTACATCCAGACACTGACAGTCTCTAAGTGAAAAGATGCAAAAAACCCCCTTAAGGACTAGGAACTCTCGGTCCTTTTTGAAAGTAGCACAAAAGCTACATCCTGGAGTACCTTCAACTCCCTTGTAGACACTGGTCCCAGCTCTACCCACTGCAGCAAAATGCCAACCAACCTGGCTGCTTCTTCACCAGTCTACCTAACTGCTTCGGAGATCTCCCGGGGCAAAGTTTGCGAAGATTTAAGCACACCGTTATTTTTCCAGAGAGATCTGCTATGTGTGGCAGTCTCTCCCCTTATAAGTCCCTGTCTGTGCTACAGTACTCACAGTGTCCTCCTTGCTTCTACTACCTCTTAGGGAAGGCCACCACCAAACTGCTCCTGTTGTCAGGATCCTCCCAAGTCAGCACCTGAGCTCCAGCCAGAGGCACAGCACCCCCCCCCCCCCCCCAGACTAGGGGGTTTGCCTCAAGGAGGGCCACCGACAGTCCCCTCATCACTCCATCTCTATCTTTCACCTGATTTTCCTTGCCAGCATGACTCATCCATAGTTTTGAGCTGGCCCAACCATGCTGCCAGGCCCACCGCCTGGGGATTGATCAACTCCCCCAAGTATGCAGATAAATCAACCTGGCCTCCGCCCACTAGCCTCTAGAAGTTGTTCCAAACTTCCAGACCCGGGGGAAGTTCCAGAGACTTGTCTGCACAAGTTATCCAGCCTTGACCTAAAGTAAACCTATGACCCAATTAGGACTCACAGGGCAGGGCCGCTGATAGGCCAGTACAACTGGGGGCCCGGGCAACCTAAACAGAGACCTAATTAATGTTATGTTAAAAAAAAAATCAAATTAATGTTAAAAAAAAAATCCCCCAGCCACCTTGACTGACTCTCCCCCCCCCCCCCCCCCCCACCCCTTGCCGTTCTTTTTACATTTTTTTTTAGGCCGATAGCTCGATAGGCAGTGGGAGGGACTATTTTCTCTATTTCGGAAACGGAAGAATGTCCTCTCTGCGCCCGCTCCTCATGCTGGCTCAAGTTCCGGCCAGCGCGTCCTCTATATTGCCTTCCCTGGCGCGGAGTGATTCCTCCCCTTCTGCTATGTTCTTTGCTCGGCTAGAGAAAAAGCAGAGACGAGCGCCGGTACCGGAAGAAAAAAAAGTAGCAGATCGATCTGGCATCTGACTGGAAACTTTTGTGGACACTCGTACTCCAGTCCAGACAGCCACCAGCAACAGGATCAAGGAAGAAGTGACTCCTGGGGCCCGGCTAACACAGAACACAGACAGGTGTGTGCTTGCTTGGGGGGGGGGGGGGTGGATTCAAGATCTACTACTACTGCAGCAGCATCTTTACATTATGCCATTGGCAGCATGGGTGGCACTGTCTGCAGGTAGCACATGCGTTATGGGCAATAACGCATGCGGCATGGGTGGCACTGTTACAGCAGAATATGGCATTGGCATCATGGGTGGCACGGTCTCTGCAGGCAGCACATGCATTATGGGCCATAATGCATGTGCTGCCTGCAGAGACCGTGCCCCCCATGCCGCCAATGCCGTAATGTGCTGCAGACAGTGTCACCCATGCCGCCAATGCCATATTGTGCTGCAGACAGTGACACCCATGACGCTAATGTCATAACGCATGTGATGCCTGCAGAGACAGTGCCATCCATGCTGCCAATGGCATTATGTCAGCAAGTAGCACATGCGTTATGCCATTAGTGTCACGGCTGGCACTGTTTACAGCACGTTACAGCATTGGCGGCACTGTCTGCTGGTAGCACATGCTTTATGGCCCATAACGCATGTGCTGCCTGCAGAGACAGTGCCACCTGTGCCGCCAATGCCGTAATGTGCTACAGACAGTGCCAGCCATGCCTATCGCTTGTAGACAAACCTGCACTTTGTTTCAAGGCGGGGTCTGGGGAGGGGCTGGGACGGGGCGGGGCTGAAGGAGGGACCATGGGCGGGGCCAGGGGTGGAGCTGAAGGGGGCCCCGTCAGGTAGGCTGTACGGGGCCCCATGATTTCTATCAGCGGCCCTGTCACAGGGTAAACATGGGTCAACATCAATTTTCCTACTATACCACTAGTAGCACACTAGAGGGTGCTACAATTAGAGCTGTCTTCAGCTCAAGCACATTATTTCAATCGCGGCCTGGAACTTTACTGCATTTTTGTCAGGGACACTAACTCTGGAAAAGCCGAGTCTGGGACATATTCTCTGGTATGAAGAGCCACAATAGAGTACACACAAGCTTTGCTCTTCATGAAGGCCCTAAGCCTATAGACTCTGCAAGACCTGTGGATAGTATGTGACTGGTTTAATATGATATGCTGACATGTGAAATCCCCAGAGGCTTACATTGAGCTGGAAATCTTTACTTTTGTATATCTTTTGTATTGCTTTGTATATTGTACAAACCAGCTTAGGGAAATAATTATTTGGACTAGGAAAAGTGTGCACATTTCAAAACAGGCTAAGCTGAGAATGTTATAAGCAATGCTAGTAAAATGTTTTATATACAGAAGCCTTGGTAAAAAGTAAAAACAAGGTTTTCTGTTATAACTTTTAGCACTCCTATACATATTGCTGTTGTCATTCTTTCTGTCACTACTCTTCTGACAGCACACAGTATGTGCAAGAGAGCTGGGCAGAGGGTATACCAAGTGGGAGTATGGGTCGGAGAGGATTGTGGTAGTTAATACATTGGGATGTATATGCAGGAAGAGGGGGAAAAGTATAAAAGAAGGGGTATGTGTAGGAAAAAAGTGCAGAGTATAAAAGTGGGCAATATGTGTAGGAGGGAATGAAAGAAGGTATTAAAGTAGACAGTATGTATGAGAGGGTATGACAGCAGGCAATATGTGCAGTAAAGGGTTACCAGAGGGTTTAACAGCAGGCACCATATGCAGAAGAAGATTGCTAGAAGGGGTAACAGTACACAATATATGCAAAAGAGGAATACCAAAGGGTATAGCAGCACACACTATATGCAAAAGAGGAATACCAAAGGGTATAGCAGCACACACTATATGCAGAAGAGGAATGGCAGAGGGTATAACAGTACACACTATATGCAGAAGAGGAATGGCAGAGGGTATAACAGTACACACTATATGCAGAAGAGGAATGCCAGAGGGTATAACAGTACACACTATATGCAGAAGAGGACTACCAAAGGGTATAGCAGCACACACTATATGCAGAAGAGGAATGCCATAGGGTATAGCAGCACACACTATATGCAGAAGAGGACTACCAAAGGGTATAGCAGTACATACTATATGCAGAAGAGGACTACCAAAGGGTATAAAAGTACACACTATATGCAGAAGAGGACTACCATAGGGTATAACAGTACACACTATATGAAGAAGAGTACTACCATAGGGTATAACAATACACACTATAAGTGGCAGAGGAATGCCAGAGGGTATAACAGCATTCACTGTATACAGAAGAGGACTACCATAGGGTATAGCAGCACACACTATATGCAGAAGAGGACTACCAAAGGGTATAGCAGTACACACTATATGCAGAAGAGGACTACCAAAGGGTATAAAAGTACACACTATATGCAGAAGAGGACTACCATAGGGTATAACAGTACACACTATATGAAGAAGAGTACTACCATAGGGTATAACAATACACACTATAAGTGGCAGAGGAATGCCAGAGGGTATAACAGCATTCACTGTATACAGAAAAGAAATGCCAGGCTATAACAGCATGCACTGTATGCAGAAGAGGACTGTCAGAGGGTAAAACTACAAGCACTATATGCATAAGAGGGCTGCCAGGGGGTATAACAGCCGACACTATATGCTTAAGAGAGCTGTCATAGGGTATAACAGCCGGCACTATATGCATAAGATGGCTGCCAGAGGGTATAACAGCAGGCACTATATGCAGAAGAGGGCTGCCAGAGGGTATAACAGCAGGCACTATTTGCAGAAGTGGGCTGCCAGAGGGTATAACAGCAGGCACTATATGCAGAAGGGGGCTGCCAGAGGGTATAACAGCAGGCACTATTTGCAGAAGTGGGCTGCCAGAGGGTACAACAGCAGGCAGATAGTCATGGAGGGTAAAACAGTGACTAGTATGTGCAGAAGGGGAGTGGTAAAGTGGGCAAAAAGTGCAAAGGGCAGACCTCTGAAGGTAGACTCAAGTTTTCACAGGTGCTTTCCAGAGCTGGGCAATGAGAGAGAGTGCATAAAAACTAACAACAAGCTCTATGTACAGGTTCTATTATATGGGATAGCAGGAGCCATTGTAAAGTAATTCTGCTCATGGAAGACAAAGCAATAAGTTCACTTTGGGGCAGCCCTTCAGGAGCTTATATTTACCGTTTCTTCACTCTCTTGTCGCTCTTTTCAGCCATCCCATTATATTTTTTTTTAAAGAAGAGGAGGTCCACAATTGCATTAGATGATGATTGTCTTTCACTGTTCTCCTTCAGCTGGTCCCCAAATCGCTGACCCTCTCTTCCTGTTTTGAGGCGTCTCCCTAACTAGTCAACCACTAAGGAGACACATACAAAAACGTGGAGCGCCACTCAAAGCATAGCAAAACTTCCCCCTGCAGTCCAAAGAAAAGATCAGGTGCTGACGTTCTAACATGCTCATCCAGGCTGAAACACATCAGAAAACAGAAGGTGGAAACACCACACAACAGAACCCAGCCACTATATTGAGAGGTAAAGATATGGCTTTGGTCCCGAAGGAAGCTGAGGAGGATATGCCCATTGGCGAAACGCGTTGAAATCCAGTTAGTGAGGTTGCACATGTCCACCCACTAGCCTCAGGAGGCCAGTCAGTTGAATTAGTGCCGGGAATACACATGGCAGAGAACCACCATACACTACCAGGTGGATCTAGTCTGGAGCAACAATTGAACACAACATGTGCAATATGCACACAGAGATCAGATCAACCAACTGTGCAAACCAGACATGTTTGGATGTGAGATCAGGACAGGTCTGCAGCAGTGGTTGATGAGAAGATGCCGAGAGGTGAGACTGCATAATAAACACACAACCACACAAGTGGCTCCATATACCCACACGCACTGAGCCCAGCTGGGATGGATGGATGCTTCACATGCAACTAACAGCACTGACATCCCCTCACAATGGCATGCAATAAATCTATGAGTGTTCTGCTATGGAACATTAGCTGCTTGTATGAATTTCACAGAAAAAATCTTAGTATAGGCAACATTGTTTCCACATACACCACACACAAGTATAGCCTGGATGGATAAATGTTTCAAACAAATGTTGTGAGTTGTGATTATATGTGTCTCTTTATTGTGAACTATTACTATTAGATACCCAATTGAATATTCCGCCAATTACATTTAGGGTGGGATATCCACAATTATACCTCCAAGTGCAGACACTCACCTTTAATATAGCAGCCAGATATACACTATATTACCAAAAGTATTGGGATGCCTGCCTTTACACACACATGAACTTTAATGGCATCCCAGTCCCACCTTTTGCAGATATAACAACTTCAACTCTTATAGGAAGGCTGTCCACAAGGTTTAGGAGTGTGTCTATAGGAATGTTTGACCATTCTTCCAGAAGCATATTTGTGAGGTCAGGCACTGATGTTGGACAAGAAGGTCTGTCTCACAGTCCCAAAAGTGTTCTATCGGGCTGAGGTCAAGACTCTGTGCAGGCCAGTCAAGTTCCTCCACCTCAAACTTGCTCATCCATGTCTTTATGGACCTTGTTCGTGCACAGAGTCTAGCAAGCCATGCCTCTGCTCTCTGCTCTTATCAATTTCACTGACAGACGCCTATCTCTCTGTTGTCCTCGGACCCCTTCATTAGAAACCGGGCACGGGGGTGGGGGGGGGGGCATCGTTTTTTTACCTTAAGGCCGGGTTCACACCGCTGCGATGCGGGAACGCCGCGAATCCGCGGCGTTTTCCCGCATCGCATTACTCCCGCCGGCAGTTCACACTGCCCTATGCGGACGGCTGGGAGTGTCAATGATATGTTAATGACACCCCCAGATCCGTCCGCATATCGAAGTGCGATCTGCCGACTCGCACAGGAATCGGATCGCATGGTGTGAACCCCCATGCGATCCGATTCTGACCAAAAAAAGGGTCCCGTGCGAGTTTGCTGCAGGAGCGATGCGAATTCAGCCATACTATCTGTATGACTGAACTCGCATCGCTACGGAGATCGGATGTGATTTGCGGTGCGAATCACATCCGGATCTCCCCCCGCAGCAGTGTGAACCCAGCCTAAAGCAGATACATTTATTATAGTACAGTTTGCCAATTCTTAGATGTAATGGCAGCATTCGTTTTTTTTTAGGCTTTCTTTTTTTTTTAGCTGGCGATCTGGCCAGTATGTCTTTTGTTTTTCAACAGAACAAGCTGTCCTGCGAACATAACAATTGAGACAAGAATGTCGAGACAAACCATCTGACAATGATAGGGGTGCTTACAATGATCAGCTATTATTTATTCATGTAAAACATTTATCCCAAAAGAAAAAAAACTGTTGCTGTAACTGCATGTGTAACCGCAGTGTTAGCTGGAGTTTGGCTTCAGTTTTTTAGTATAGCTAAACCTGCTAGTACATTTAACATACCCCTTCCCCCAGATTAACAATGTTACTGCCTGCTGTATCCCCTATTCTTCTTCATCCAGAGTGGGGGCACTACAATACAGAAATCCCTAATCTGTGCAAAGTACACATTCCCTTCAAATTCCTCCTTTGTAAAAGTGGTTTGTCTGTTGGAATCTGCACACTCACATACTGTACGTTACCCTCTATTCCCAGCCTGTGGTGTAGCAATAGTGGTAGCAGTACCACAAAATGTTTCCTATTGTAAAACAGCATTGTGTCAGTGTGATTGGATGGTTCTTAAGAGTTATAACAACTCCTCTCTACACAAAAAAATTGCTGAATCAGGATGTGAAATAGGAAGTCAGTCCATACTCGCTAAACATCATTTCATTCCTCCTGACCACTTCCTGAATTCTTATCACATGATATATAACTGTATACACTACAGTTCAAAAATCTGTGATCAAAGTATTAATATATTGTAGTGCACTCCCCCTAAGGGCCGCAGATGAACTAGGATCCCCGACTCTGCACAGCCAGGCACATTGAATTTTCACAGGCACTACGCAGACAGAGAACAGTCTGTGACTTTGTTTTTGTTATTTATTGAGGGTAATAACTTGGATAGGGATGGGATGTCATGGGATGCCCATCTAACTTTAGCAGAACCTCTTCTTCCTATATACAGTCTCTATATACAGCTCCACTTCTTTGTCCAGCACACACTTGCTTGTAGAACCCAGCTGGATCACTGTGTGAAGATCTTACAGTCATTCAGTCAGATTAAAGGCAATGGCCCATTACAGGGAGGAACCTGAGGACCCTTGTTGTGTAGCAAAGATAACAGTGTCCAGCTTGTACTCTTCCTCCTGTGGTTACTGATCCCAGTACCACCTCTCCAGGCTCTGCCAATCCACCTGGCTGAAGCCACTCCTTTACTAGCTCTCCAGGCTAACTTCTCCACCTCAGTCCTCCAGACTGACACTCACAAGCCCACCCGACTGACTCTCAATAGATCTCCCAGCAGTGCTGACCTGCTTCTGCTGTCCTCTCTCCTTGCTCTGGTGCCTCTTGGAAGGACTTCCTCCATGTGTGTTGGCATAATCCTTCCAGCACCCAAGCCCTGGCCCTGGCCCAAGCTCACTACCCCCCAGTCAGCCTCCTCAGCACCCCATCTCAAATTTCTGCCCAAATCTCCTGCTGGCATGGCATAAATGTGTATTTATAAAGTGGCCTGCCCCCTGCCAGCCCTTTACTTTGGATTGGCTTAGGCCCTCATAAATATTCCAAGCAGTTCCTTCTAGCTTCCACCCACTATGTGTAGAACATTCTCCAATGTCCCAGAAAACAGGGGGAGGCACCAGAGGCTGCTAAGATGAGTCACCCGCCCTGAGTCACTGAACCCTGACCCAGATTCAACAGCTCAGGCTTAGCCCTGAGCTGAATAATTTTATCTACACTAACGCCTACTGTACAAAAAAACCTACCTTTCACCTAGCACACACTAGAGGGTGCTACAATATATTTTTTGATTTAATCAGGTCATACCAGTTTACATGGGGTACATTATAACAAAAAAGCAGGGTCATAAGAGATTGTAATGTACAAAGATTGGAAATGCTTTTATCACTTGATTTACATAAGGTACGGTAAGGTGAGTCACAGGACTGCTTATGTAGCTCTACTCTCGTGAAGGCCGCTGGTAGAATCTGTACCCCACTGGTTGCCCCGACTCTGTAAGTCCTCTGACACCTCTGACACCCTGGGTTCAGCCAGTTTTACCAACTATCACCAAAATAATGAACTTACACACTGTCAGTGAAACAATTTATATTTGTTTACTGAGGCAATAGTGGCACATAGAAAAGCATAACATAAAACTGTACATCATAAAGGTAACTTGTTAGAAATAATACGGCACTAGTGTGCAATGTGATTGTGTAATCTAAAGACCTCTACTCAGTGACATAAAAGAAATGCAAAGAAACACAGTACATATGAAATTCCTTTAAATCCTTGAAGCCTAGATGAACAGGCAGCAGAGAAGCAGTGGACTGACACTTAAAAGGACTATGTCAGACCACTCCCCCCTATCTCCTCAACCCACAGGCACGTAACATCAACTAGTGATAAACATGCAGCAAATGGTTTTATTTAGGTTGGCTGGCGCCTTTAAATAAGGTTCCAGAGAAATGTGAGCAGACCCTTTATGCTAAATAATATAAGTCTCTTAGTAAAATGAGGAAAGAACAAAAAGAGGTTAATGATAACTCCATGGAATCTGGCAAATCTTCAGCTAGCACTCAAGGATGATGAAGAAAATTATTCTTTGGTGGTGAAACAGAGCAAATTTAGCTGTGCTGTAATCAACTCCCTGTGATTGCAAACTTTTCCTGTATAACTAACTTACAAGCACATGGTCACCATTGTCTGTGGGTAATAAAGAACTTGCTTCCTGTGGGGCTACAAGTGTCAGAAATGTGGGCAAAAACAATGATGTCTATAGGCAGTGTCTATGGGTTCTAATGGGCAGGTGCCCGCTCACCGATCACCACAGAAGTTGCTGGCAACAATGCAGGTGATGATGATGATTTCAGGCTCACCCTCTGGGTCCTGATGTCTGATCCACTGATCAGACACGGACTACCCGGATCTGAAGTGTAACATTGAAGGATCTGGATCAACCTCCAGACCACTTCAGCTAAGAAGCGATGCTGTCAACAGATGTCCCTCTGGATGCAGCTGTATAGCTCCCGTCTGTGTAGGTCGAGATTCATCTGCAGCCCACACTGGCACAGAACTTCTGCTGGCAGATCCAGGCCGACGTTCCAAGAGAGCGATCTAGGCCTAAACCAGCCTTTTTATATCCTTTCCCAGCAGCCTGTGCTTTCCTCCTCATCACTTTGGTAGTTGTAGTTCAGGCCAGTCCTGCTGGAATTGAAACAGCATTCTGCACTACACATCCCATGATGCTTTGCTCTGCTCTAGTTTCTGTCTGTCAGGAAATGACACATGGAGTCCAAGCTAACACTAGGGAGAGACAGCTCCACATTAACAGCGCTTCATAATGTCTCTGAATTGCAGGCATAATAGCCAGCTCTGGGCTACACTTATATGATTTCATGGGTGTCTATTGAGTCTGAACTCTTACTATGCATACTTCTCCCAGGTCAAAGACACACCTGAAGCTTGAAGCATTGTTGCAGTGAAAGCGTTTATATTTTTATCCAAACAGGTTCTCTTTAAATATGGGAAGACATTTATTGATGTGCTTGAACCCTGTTAGTACACAGTCCTGCCACTTCCCAGAAATCTCTATCTTTATACTTCTGTGTGCTGTGTCTGGTGTCCACTTCCTAAATCAGAAGGGACATAAGCTATCATGCCTCCCTACAGAAGGCATGCAGAGTAGCCTGCAATATCGAAGGTATGTGCCATACCTATTGATAAGGCTGGAATTACACTGTAGTAATTATACAGTAAATGTGTTTTACTGCATTTTACTGCTGTAGTAAACTTGAAAAAAAAAACTTTTCCCCTGCAAGGCAATGTTATAATATGCTAGTATGCATCACATATTAGCACATTATATGAAACTTACCTTAAAACAAAGCCCTCCAGCAGCGTGCTGTCACTGCTGACAGGGCTTCCATTTTTACCTGGTCTTCCTTCCAGATTCACATGCCTTTGAATAGCTGAGCCGCAATGATGTCACTGGTTTACGGCATAGGGCATGCACATCTGTGTTGTACATGCTATACTGCATCTCTTTCCACTGTACACATTGTGCTGTTCATTAGATACTCCACACCTCTCTATATTGCATACTGATTTACATTCTATACTGCATTCTTTTCCACTCTCCACATTGTGCTGTTTATTATATACTGCACACCTCTCTATTTTCTACACTGTGCTATACATTCTATATTGCATTCCTGTCCACTCTTCACACTATGTTGTTCATTACATACTCCACCCTCTTCACTCTCCACACTGTGCTGTACATTCTATACTGCACCCTTTCTGCTCTTCATTTTACACTGCACATCTCTCCACTCTCCACACTGTGCTGTACATTCCATACTGAACTCCCTTCCACTCTCCAAACTGTGCTGTTCATTATACATTGTACTCCTCTCTACACTCTTCACTGTGCTTTGCATTCTATACAACACTCCTTTCCACTTTTTGCACTGTGCTGTTCGTTTTACATTGCACACATCCCTATTGTCCACACTGTGCTGTGCATTCCATATGGCATTACTTTCCACTATCCACATTTTTATGTTCATGATGACATACTCCAGAGCTTTCTACTTTCCACACAGTGCGGGACATTCTATACTGCACTCCTTTCCACCCTTTGCACTGTGCTGCACATGTAAAAAAATAAGAGCAGGTGTCAAGTTATATGAAGGGGTTTTATATGCAAATGCTGTTTCTTCTTTTTTATCCTTTTAAATGATTCTTGAAATGAAGAAAACAGACTCCACTGCCTTCCTTATATTACCATTGATCATTTCCTGATGTATATAGATGGCTAGGATTGAGACAAAGGAATTGTGATTCTTCCCCTTGGAAAGGTTCTACAAATGCCAAATGACACTTCCACCAGTTCTCCTGCAAAGTCTACTGACCAGGAAACTATTTGGCTGGCATAGCACCTATTTCTTCTATCCATCTATTTTTCTTTAGTATTTTAGGGATCTGCGGCCCCCTACTGTCCGTATTTGTAAATAACAGGGCTGCCTAATATCACAGAATTAAAGGGGTTGTAAAGGTAAATTTTTTATTTTCTACATAGCTTCCTTTAAGCTAGTGCATTGTTGGTTCACTTATCTTTTCCTTCGATTTCCCTTCTAAATGTTTTTTTTTCTTTGTTTTCTTTGTCTGAATTTCTCACTTCCTGTTCCTCCTCAGTAAGCTGTTCAGTAAGCTGTTCTGGCTGACTAACCACCAGCTCGAATGATGGTGAGAAGTTTACTGAGGAGAAACAGGAAGTGAGATATTCAGACAAAGCAAAAAAAACATTTAGAAGGGAAATCAAAGGAAAAGGTAAGTGAACCAACAATGCACTAGCTCAAAGGAACCTATGTAGAAAATAAAAAAATTACCTTTACAACCCCTTTAATTATGTATCAGCAATTTCTGTCTCTGGATCATTGGGCTGGAAACCCCAGAGGAATTGGAGATGGAGAGTCTGAGACCATGTGTCCTGCTATGGAGTGGCTGTTTGCTAATCCAGACCAGAAGCAAGGATTATTTGGCAAATGTTCCTATATTTAATATAATAGTTTAATAGTTTACTATATTGTTGCCCATAGCTTCTGTGTATATATATATGTATATATATATATATATATATATATATATATGTATGTGTGTGTGTGTCTATATATATATATATATATATATATATATATATATATATATATATATATATATATATATGACTACTGAGAAGTATATATGTCTCTTTGTTATCTTACATGCTCATGCATTATACCTGATAGTTAGGTCTGTGAG
The DNA here is from genome assembly GCF_037356315.1 of Lithobates pipiens. Classification (NCBI taxonomy): domain Eukaryota; kingdom Metazoa; phylum Chordata; class Amphibia; order Anura; family Ranidae; genus Lithobates; species Lithobates pipiens. The sequence continues at coordinate 422,409,912 of NW_027507764.1, read as the reverse complement.
GCAATGTACATGTGTTGTGGTCATCTTGCTGTATGTTAGTAGGTGAACCTTTTTATTGCAAAAGTGTTTAAGTGTTTATATGCAGCTCCTGTTATTCTTGTTAACCTTGTCCCTTCTGGTCTGGGATTTTATAGCTAGTGTTAGCTCAGGGCTCAGCAAAGTAGGCTGATTCTGAGCCCCCTTGTCTCACCAGAATTTCTGCTTCTAGGCTGGTTAGACAATATTTGGAGGACCTCCTCATCACCTCACCATTGCTGTTTCTGTCTTCAGGTCTTCAGCATCAAGATGGACAACGCATAACGATCATCCCCAGGGGCCCCTGCAACTGGACTTTGCCGCAACATTCCTCTGGAGGTATCTCTTATTATAACTATATGTACCCAGGTATATGTGCACAATTTCACCAGAACTCCTGTGAGTCCCTTTGCTGATATTACCTGTTTGTACATTGGATGTACTATTAAAAATGTTGTATTTTAGAAAGCATGTATTATTCCCTTACTGGTCTGTATCCATATACAGTACTTATTGGTTAATGTTTTATGCTGAGTGCAGGATTTACTCTACTCCCAAAGACTTTGATTAGATTAATGGATAATTTCCTAGAAAGGGAATCCCCTCTGTTTACAGAGGTCTGTCCTGGATGGAGGCACTACCAACTTTATGATTAATGCTACAAATGTTCATTTTCTGGTTTATTGAATCTTGTTTGGGTGGGGCCATTTCTCACCCCCCCCCCCCCTCCCCTCCAAAGAAGGCTACAGTATCTACAAAGGTGGACTGGTCTGTGTGTAGCACCCTTGTCCTAGAATAAGGCTACAGGTAAATTTAATTATGCTAGGTGGTAGTCAGCTTAGCTAATTTGTAGTGTTTAGTGGTCAAATGGCTTCTGTCCTAATCCTGTTTAGCTGTGGCTTCTCCCTTTTGTCAGTAGGTGGCACTGTTGCCTTTGACATTAGTATGATGAGCTACAGTACATTCAAGTTATGGATAAACATGCTTTTCTCAGCCCATCAGATTTGCTGCTAAAAATGCTGGGAGAAGCTATTTATTGAGGAATATGTCAGGTGATCTGAGTCTTCCCGCCCAGGGCTGCGGCTTGGATGGATGAGTGTGAAACAGCTCCTGGCTGCTAGGCATGAAGCCTGAGGCCTATCCAGGTGGTCTCCTGGCTGCTAAGCCTATCCGGGGCCTATCCGGGTGTTCAAGTTTCTGTTGAGAAAAACTTGCTAAAGATCCGGAGACAATTCTGAGAGGGATGGAGTTCTAGGCAAGGACCAGATGTGACTCTTAATGAGCTGGAGGCTATGAAGTGGCTGGGAGGACTTCAAGAGAGAATTCATCCAAGGGAATCTGTGTATGATGTTGTGAGTAAAGTTCAGTTACTAGAGGAGACAGCCTATCCTACAAAGTACAGATGTGCTGGTTCAGCTTAAAGCCTTCTTTCCTGTACTGTCTACATTATCTCACCTATTTTTGTAGTCTGCCAATCTGCCTGTTGCTGATCGTTATTAAGGGTGTCCTGTGCCCTTTCCCCTCTCTCCCACATTTTTCCTGTTTGAAAAAATAACTTCTCTCTTGATCAAGTATAAAAGTGACTGGCGCCCAACTTTCTTTTCTTCGTCATCTATGCCCAATAACCTGCACTCTGAGGAGTTATGTCAGCCATCCCTACCTCTGGCATTCTGGTACCATCAGGCTCCTGGAAAATTGGAATAGGCGCTACGTGTGTTAAAGTTTTTAGAATACAAGAAAAACTGGGATATCTCATTTTACTTTTGATGTAAAAAAAAGGCTACAGAACAGCGACATAATGTTCACTTTGCTTCTGCTGTAGCCAGGCTCTGATCAGATAAAAGTAATGTTTGCAGTTGTGCCTCTGGCTGTCAGCCGGCCCATTTTTTTTACTGGGTTGGCTTGGAAAGTTACTAAACTACAACAGAGAACTAGATAACGATACTATAGCATGCATTGACTTGCTTGTCTATATTGTTTAAAATTGCACAATAGAAACAGATAACAGGGTATTATTGTCACTTGTAAAAGGTAACACAAAAGATAGGGTTTAATCTACTTATATTTTGCCTTTCCTGGTTCCTCCCTACTGTCTCATAAAAATGCTAATAACTTTAAATAAAAACATTTCATAACATACCTAATTTTAGACCCAGTCACTGGTTATCTGTCCTCTATGCAATGAAAGCAGATCATGGCTGGTGGGAGGGGTCAGCAGGATGCTGTACATGGCTTCCTGAAAACAACATAGCACACTTCCTCAGTACTCCTTTCACAGCCATGATGCAAATGGTAAGCTGGCTCTTGGGAAGAGATATGCAAAACCAAGTGGTTGTAAAGGCAGAAGGTTTTTTTATCTTAATACATTCTATGCATTAAGATAAAAAGCCTTCTGTGTGCAGAAGCTCCCTCTAGCCCCCTAATATTTACCTGAGCCCCCTCTCGATCCAGAGATGTGCATGAGTGCCTCGGCCATCCCAAACTCTCCCTCCTGAATGGTTGAGACACAGCAGCGACGCCATTGGCTCCCACTGCTGTCAATCAAAGCCAGTTAGCCAATCAGGAGAGAGAGGGGGTGGGGTCGAACCGAAGCTCTGTGTCTGAATGGACACAGGGAGCTGCTTGTTGTGGGGGGGCTCGACAGGAGGGAGGGGCCAGGAGCACCGGTGACAGACCCGAGACAAGGAGGATCGGGGCTGCTCTGTGCAAAATCACTGCACAGAGCAGATAAGTATAACATGTTTGTTATTTATAAAAAAAAAAGAAAAAAAATAGACTTTAGTATTACTTTAAGGCTCCATGCACACTGAAGCTCAAAAAAGCTATTTCTGGACGCCAGATTGCTGGCAGAAAACGCTGGTTGAAAAACCTGCTTTTAACAGCGTTTTATACTAGCGTTAATGGGCGTTAATGAGCGTTTTACAGCGTTAGCGTTAATGGGCGTTTTTTATAAAAATACACAGAGGACACTCCAAAAATCCCACAATGCATTGAAAAATAGAATGCCGAACACTAATGAACGAGCGTTAATGAGCGTTAATGAGCGTTTGTCGTTTTTTGCCGCTGAAAAACGGCACTTTGAACGCGAATTTCTGGCGTTCAGAAAAAAGCCCATAAACTCCACTGCTCATTAAAGCTGAAAAACGTCCATGTGTGCATGGACACATAGGCTAACATAGAGTGGAGTTTATGGGCTTTTACAAAAAACGCCCAAACTCCAATAAACTGCAGTTTATCAGCTTCAGTGTGCATGGAGCCATATGCAGACTCAATGTTTCTACAGCTGCTGCTCTGGGCACCCTGCCTCTAAACTCTGATGCATGTTAGCCTATGTGTCCATGTACAGCATAGGCTTTTAGCAGCGTTTAGTGGCAGGAGCTTTTAGAGTCAGGAAAAAAACTCAAAAGCTACTAAAAGTGCCTAAAAGTGAGGTGCGTTTAGTGCTTGAGCATTAATTCATTTCAAAGGTCAGAAAAAAATAATTTATTATGGTCAATGAAATTAATTAACACCCTTTTTTCTTTGGTAGGCTACCAAAGCCTGAGTGGAAAAGCCTGTCCTCTGTATGCATGCAGTACTCTGTAAAAAATATTGTGCTGGGTCTACTCCAAAAAATTGAGGCAACTATTTGCATCAGCTTTTTAAGTATTGTCAACTAAACTTATTTTTGTCTGACTCATTAGACTTTTCATGTTCTCAAATTTGTTGTTTTAAGTAAAGCCAACTAAATTTGTTTCAGTTTATAGACCATCATGTTTTAAGTTAGGAATACATACCCTAACTTGTCTGAAACTATAGTTTTAAGTAAATCCAATGACATTTTTCCCGTTTATAGACCATAGGTTTAAGTAAAGCCAACTAAATGTTTCCAGTTTATAGACCATAGACCATAGGTTCAAGAAAAGCGAACTACATTTTTCCAGTTTATAGACCATAGGTTTAAGTAAAACCAACTCAATTTTTCCAGTTTACAGACCATAGGTTCAAATAAGGCCAACTCAATTTTTCCAGTTTCTAGAAAAGATTAAGTTAGGAACACATACATTCATTCAGGGCTCGAGTGCTGCGGGAACGCATGGGAACGGCGTTCCCGTACTATTTCCACAGAGGGAACGCCGTTCCCATTAGCTATCTGAGCCGGGCCGGCTGAGGCTATGCAGCGCGTAGTCCGCGCCGCTCCTCAGCCGCCGAGTGACTGTGCGTGCCCACGCCGAAGTCATGTGACCGGTTGCTAGATGCGGAGCGGCCCCTGCCTAGCAACCGGTCACATGACTTCGGCGTGGGCACGCACTGGCACGAGACCGTCAGTGTGACGCGCCGGACTGTCCTCCCGCTCCCCTCTACCCAGTGCCTCCTGTGGAAACAGCCGCTGCACTGTGAGTTTACTTAGTTCTTCTCCCCCCAGAACAGAAGGGAAGAGAATACCAGGAGGTCAGTCACTAGTAGTGTGTAAGTAAGTTGCATTCTGCAATACCCTGCCAAATTGCCAATACTCATCCATACTGCCAATACTCATCAATACTCTGCAATACCCTGCCAATACTCATCAATACTCTGCAATACCCCGCCAATACTCATCAATACTCTGCAATACCCCGCCAATACTCTGCAATACCCCGCCAATACTTTGCAATACCCCGCCAATACTCTGCAATACCCGCCAATACTCATCAATACTCTGCAATACCCCGCCAATACTCTGCAATACCCGCCAATACTCTGCAATACATACCCTGCCAATACTCTGCAGTACCCTATCAATACTCTGCAATACCCTATCAATACTCTGCAATACCCTGCCAATACTCTGCAATACCCTATCAATACTCTGCAATACCCTATCAGTATCAATAATCTGCAATACCCTGCCAATACTCTGCAATACCCTATCAATACTCTGCACTACCCTATCAATACTCTGCACTACCCCGCCAATACTCTGCAATACCCCACCAATACTCTGCAATACCCCGCCAATAATCTGCAATACATACCCTGCCAATACTCTGCAATACCCTGTCAATACTCTGCCAATACTCTGCAATACATACCCTGCCAATACTCTGCAATACCCTGCCAATACTCTGCCAATACACACCCTGCAATACCCTATCAATACTCTTCAATATTCTGCCAATACTCTTCAATATCCTGTCAATACTCTGCAATACTCTGCAATACATACCCTGACAATACTCTGCAATACCCTGCCAATACTCTGCCAATAAATACCCTGCCAATACTCTGCAATACCCTGTCAATACTCCACAATACTCTGCCAATACTCTGCAATACATACCCTGCCAATACTCTGCAATACCCTGCCAATACTCTGCAGTACCCTATCAATACTCTGCAATACTCTGTCAATACTCTGCAATACCCTGCCAATACTCTGCAATACCCTGCCAATACATACCCTGCCAATACTCTGCAATACCCTGCCAATACATACCCTGCCAATACTCTGCAATACCCTGCCAATACTCTTCAATACTCTGCCAATACTCTTCAATATCCTGCCAATACTCTGCAATACATACCCTGCCAATACTCTGCAATACCCTGTCAATACTCTGCCAATACTCTGCAATACATACCCTGCCAATACTCTGCAATACCCTGCCAATACTCTGCCAATACACACCCTGCAATACCCTATCAATACTCTTCAATATTCTGCCAATACTCTTCAATATCCTGTCAATACTCTGCAATACTCTGCAATACATACCCTGACAATACTCTGCAATACCCTGCCAATACTCTGCCAATAAATACCCTGCCAATACTCTGCAATACCCTGTCAATACTCCACAATACTCTGCCAATACTCTGCAATACATACCCTGCCAATACTCTGCAATACCCTGCCAATACTCTGCAGTACCCTATCAATACTCTGCAATACTCTGTCAATACTCTGCAATACCCTGCCAATACTCTGCAATACCCTGCCAATACATACCCTGCCAATACTCTGCAATACCCTGCCAATACATACCCTGCCAATACTCTGCAATACCCTGCCAATACTCTTCAATACTCTGCCAATACTCTTCAATATCCTGCCAATACTCTGCAATACATACCCTGCCAATACTCTGCAACACCCTGCCAATACTCTGCAATACCCTATCAATACTCTGCAATACTGTGCCAATACTCTGCAATACCCTGCCAATACTCTGCCAATAAATACCCTGCCAATACTCTGCAATACCCTGTCAATACTCTTCAATACTCTGCCAATACTCTGCCAATACTCTTCAATACCCTGCCAATACTCTGCAATACCCTGCCAATACTCTGCCAATAAATACCCTGCCAATACTCTGCAATACCCTGTCAATACTCTTCAATACTCTGCCAATACCCTGCCAATACTCTGCCATACCCTGCCAATACTCTGCAATACCCCATCAATACTCTGCAATACTGTGCCAATACTCTGCAATATCCTGCCAATACTCTGCCAATACACACCCTGCAATACCCTATCAATACTCTGCAATACCCTACCAATACTCTGCCAATAAATACCCTGCCAATACTCTGCAATACCCTGTCAATACTCTGCCAATACTCTGCCAATACTCTGCAATACATACCCTGCCAATACTCTGCAATACCCTGCCAATACTCTGCCAATACACACCCTGCAATACCCTATCAATACTCTTCAATATTCTGCCAATACTCTTCAATATCCTGTCAATACTCTGCAATACTCTGCAATACATACCCTGACAATACTCTGCAATACCCTGCCAATACTCTGCCAATAAATACCCTGCCAATACTCTGCAATACCCTGTCAATACTCCACAATACTCTGCCAATACATACCCTGCCAATACTCTGCAATACCCTGCCAATACTCTTCAATACTCTGCCAATACTCTGCCAATACTCTGCCAATACTCTTCAATACTCTGCCAATACTCTTCAATACTCTGCCAATACTCTGCCAATACTCTTCAATACTCTTCAATACTCTGCCAATACTCTTCAATACTCTGCCAATACTCTGCCAATACTCTTCAATACCCTGCCAATACTCTTCAATACCCTGCCAATACTCTGCAATACCCTGCCAATACTCTGCCAATACTCTTCAATACCCTGCCAATACTCTGCAATACCCTGCCAATACTCTGCAATACCCCATCAATACTCTGCAATACTGTGCCAATACTCTGCAATACTGTGCCAATACTCTGCAATACCCTGCCAATACTCTGCCAATACACACCCTGCAATACCCTATCAATACTCTTCAATATCCTGCCAATACTCTTCAATATCCTGCCAATACTCTGCAATACATACCCTGTCAATACTCTGCAACACCCTGCCAATACTCTGCAATACCCTATCAATACTCTGCAATACTCTGCCAATACTCTGCAATACTCTGCCAATACTCTGCAATACCCTGCCAATACTCTGCCAATAAATACCCTGCCAATACTCTGCAATACCCTATCAATACTCTGCAATACTGTGCCAATACTCTGCAATACTCTTCCAATACTCTGCAATACCCTGCCAATACTCTGCAACACCCTGCCAATACTCTGCAATACCCTATCAATACTCTGCAATACTCTGCCAATACTCTGCAATACTCTGCCAATACTCTGCAATACCCTGCCAATACTCTGCCAATAAATACCCTGCCAATACTCTGCAATACCCTATCAATACTCTGCAATACTGTGCCAATACTCTGCAATACTCTTCCAATACTCTGCAATACCCTGCCAATACTCTGCAATACTCTGCCAATACCCTGCAATACTCTGCCAATACTCTGCCAATACTCTGCAATACATACCCTGCCAATACTCTGCAATACATACCCTGCCAATACTCTGCAATACTCTGCCAATACCCTGCAATACTCTGCAATACATACCCTGCCAATACTCTGCAATACCCTGCCAATATTCTTCAATACTCTGCCAATACTCTGCAATACCCCACCGCTACTCTGCAATACATACCCTGCCAATACTCTGCAATACATACCCTGCCAATACTCTGCAATACCTACCCTGCCAATATTCTGCAATACCCTGCCAATGCTTACCCTGCCAATACTTACTCTGCCAATACCCAGACATACCCATCCATGCTCAGCCAATATTACAGTGGGGGAGATGTATATTGCAGTGGGTACTATATGGTGGTGGCATTTTCACAGGTTTTTGCAAATTCAATAATTATTTGCTGATTCGAAAAATGATCCAATCCATGACTCTGATCCGAGGAATGATCCGATCCGTGAGTTTTTTGATCCGTTGCACCCCTACCAGTTTTCCTCCGTGTCCCCCTCCGTTCTGCTGTCCCCTCCGTTCTGCTAATGTCCCCTCTGTTCTGCTACTGTCCCCCTCCAGTTTTCCTCTCTGCCCCCCTCCAGTTTTCCTCTGTGTCCCCCTCCATTCTGCTACTTCCCCCCTCCGTGAAAACACCTGCTTCTCTGATGAGGGCACTGTTATGGGGACACTCTGATGGGGGGGCTGTCTGAAGGGAACCCCTGCTCTCTGATGGGGGCACTGACAAAGCTCCATTTGATGGGCACTGATCAGGCTGCATTGATGGGAACAGATGAGTAAGTGGCCTGGGGCCTGAGCCCCACTTTGCAGAAACAATACAGGCAGCCTGAGAAGAGGAGCTCCGGGCCGGCACACTCAGCATGCCCGACCTCCCTCCCCTGCACAGACCAACACATGTGTGGACATCTTGCGGCAGAAGGGGCCCCACATATCGTAGCTTGCATAGAGACATAGTGCAGAAGGGGCCCCCAGTCATTGCAATCCCCTGCGAGGGAACCGTTTTCACACATTTGTGGTGGTTTTTTATTAGTATAGCATACAGCTTAAATTATTTTGTTACATCTGTTCTAGATTTATTTAAGGCATGTGAATTTTGGAGGTGTCCTTGTAAACTGGTACTATAAATGTTGCAGTTTATTTGTTAAAGGAGTATGATTATATATATGAATTTGGTGATGTCACCCATTAGGAGTGGGCTTGGCATTGAACGCCTATCTTCTCTATTGTTTATTAGTCTCATTGGCCCCCCTGTGCATTTATGGGATCCTTTGCCATATGTCACAAAATGGCTGACCACACATCGCAGCGCAGATGATAATAAATCTCGGAAAGTTGATAATCTTAAACGCCAAGTACAACGTTATTCCTGTTTGTGGGATATTTTCTAATGGGCTGTGTAACAGAATTTGGAACAGGGTGTATTTGTGGTAGAAATTCCCTGCGAGGGAAAGATCATCACCCATTGTGTTGATTGTTTTGTTTGACACGTTATTTTGTTTTTGTAAACTTGCACTTTACAATAAATGTTGTACTGTATTTTCTTTGAAGTATATATGCATATGAGCGTACTTTTTTTTTTTTTTTGGTGGGGGAATGGATCTTGGGTGGGAGTTCCCACACTTTTTTTCCCAGGACTTGACCCCTGCATTCATTTATTTATTTCAAGTACTTACATAGCATTGTCAATTTAGAGAGCCCTTTACATATACATTGTACATTCAGTCCCTGCCCTCAAGGAACTTTTAATTAAGATCCCTAAGTCACATTCAGAACACATGCAGTTAGTGTCGTGGTCGGCATTCAAACCAGCGACCCTTTTGCTGCTAGGTAAAAGTGCTAACCACTACACCACTGTGCTGCCCTATTAATTAGTTACTTAGTTACTTAGTTTTAAGTGATATTAATTAATGAATATTTTTTAAGTTGGTAAAACTTATTTTTCAAACATATTTTATATATGTTTGAAGGTTTATATATAAAAAATAATACAATAAAATGGTTTTAAAAAAAAAGGAATAGTCTAGTGAAACAGGCTTTTAAATAAAATCAACATTTATTATTTAAAAAGTGTCACAAATGTAATATTACTAAGCAGCATCATATATAAATGTAAACATTAAAAAAAAAGAAAATAAAATAAAAAAATGCCTCTTTCTCAGCTAACAAATCAAACTGAAACAAACACATGTATATACAGCATATCTGTAAAGTACTTTTTTTTTAAAGCCTTTTAGGAAAGTAATTTGCACTTTAACCACTTCAGACCCAGAAGGATTTGCCCCCCTAATGATCAGGCCATTTTTTGTGATATGGCACTGCATTGCTTTAACTGATAATGTGCAGTCATGCGGCGCTGTACCCCCAAAAAAATGTCCTTTTTTTTCCCACAAATAGAGCTTTCTTTTGGTGGTATTTCATCACCTCTGCCGTTTTTATTTTTTGTGCTATAAACAAAAAAAGACTGACAATTTTGTAAAGAAAAAAACTATTTTTTTTTACTTTCTGCTATAATACATATCCCAAAAATTTTTTAAAAACAAATTTATTCATCAGTTTAGGCCGATATATATTTTTCTACAAACTTTTGGTTAAAAAAAAACACAATAGGTGTATTTTGATTGGTTTGTGCAAAAGTTATCGCGTCTACAAACTATGGAATAGATTGAGGGACTTTTTTAAATTGTTTTTCCTAGTAATGTTGGCGATCTGTGATTTTTAGAGGGACTGCGACATTGCGGCGGACAAATCTGACCCCAAATGACACTTTTTGGCTACCAGTGACATTATTACATTGATCAGTGCTATACAAATGCACTGATCAATGTATAAACGACACTGGCAGGGAAGGATATAATATTAGGGGGCGATCAAGGGCTTAAGTGTGTTCCCTGGGTGTGTTCTAACTGTAGGAGGATGGGCTACTAGGGACATGACAGTACACAACTCCTCCAGCAGATCCTGCGCTTCTCTGCAGCACCCCTTTGTCTCAACTTTCAGTAGGCTCCAGAAGCTGACTCCAGCCCTCCTCTAGTGGTCCTCTAGACTTTGCACTTTCTTCTTCCCAGCTCTGCCCCCAGCTTCTTCTTCCCAACAGCAGCATAAGGTATGGGGGGTGCACTGTGATTTAAGGGATGGGGGAGAATCTTGACTTTTGATGGTTGGGGGCCCCTTGCATCCGATGCAAGGAGCAGTGAGGTTCTCTGGACATCTAGTCTTACAGATACAACCAGCTCTTTGAGGGCAACCATAATGCTGATGCAGCTCGTGATGAAATGGAGTTTTTCACCCCTGGCTTAAAGGGTCTACACAATATTGATTTTTGGTAGATGATAGCTAAACAATGTAAAGCTGGCCATACATGGTTCAGTTTTTCTTGTTCAGCCTGCTGACTGAACTGATTCCCCCATCCACACAATCGAGGTGGATGGGGGAATCTTCCCTGCTGCGCTACTATATTCTGAGAGACTTCAGAGATGTCTTCAGACTAAGAGGTCAGCCACTTCCACCTGGTGGTTTTTATAACCTCTCCTCTAAGCATAGCTCCACCCCAGGCCCTATCAGGGAGCCCTATATTAACCTGTGCGCTGCAGGCCATCAGTGCTGATCAACCATTGTGTATTCCTTTGTGTGTTAGCTTCCTGTTTCCTGCCGTGTGCTCTGCTTCTGTTTTCCGTTACCGACTTTGGCGTGTCTTGACTATCCCTGTTTGCCTGTGATCCTGACCTTTTGGCGTGTACCCGACTATTCTTGTCTGCTTGTGGCCCCGACCTTGGCTTGGCTTTGTCCCTCACCATCCCTATCCTCCTGTTGCCTACTGTGGGTGTGAGCTGGGGGACCCTGGGGGTTGCGACCTGGAGCCAGTTGCAGCCAAGTCCAACCTCACCACTAGAGGCGCTGGTGAACACCTGCTGGCTCTTAGACTCTGTGCCCCAGGGAATCTTACGCTCTAACCCCAGTGGGATCTGTCCCCCGTCTGCAGCAGTCAGCCGTAGGGTCCACAACCTTGCGGTGCACTCCTGATCCCTACGGTGTGCACCTGTCACCTCGCCTCAGAATACACACATCAGGACTGCAGCGGCTGGTCAAGCTGATTTTATCTGTCAGGGTGGTTAAAAGCGGGTCAGTAGATAAACTTCTGTTTAACTGTAGTGACCACAAGCCGATCAAACTTCAGCTGGCCCCTGCTGACCCGGCCAAATTTCGATCTATCCACAGACACCTTAAACGCTAAGTTTATACTATTGCAGATGTAAATCGCATGTGTGGGGATAGTTCTTAATGGCACCCCAATGCATCTGAAAATGCTGCGTGTTTTCAGGGGAGTAAAACTGCATCATGCTGTAGCACCATGCAGTTCTGTGCAGTTGACCTGTGGATCTGTTTTGAAAAAAAGGTCCAGGAAGTTTTCCTTGTGTTTCCTGCACGTAGAGAACCCATGAAAATGAATGGACCGCTGTGCCCACGCAAATATTCATCCATTTTTCTGAGATTTCTGTAGCAAGATCTCAAGTTTGAGACCTGTGTTAGATTTTGTAATTATTTCATGTAATAAAGACTATAGCAGTGGCAGTGCAAACATCCAAACCTTCAGGGTGGATGAGCACAAAGCCAAATACTATGGTGGGTACATCTCACAGGTACAGAGGAGCTACTCATGGATTGGGGGAGGTGAGAACTCAGATCATGATAAGTCTCTTCTATACCCTGTCCCAACATCCAGTGTGGATAGAACGTGGAGAGATAATCATTACAGAAATATTGTGGTGAGGTTGATGGGTCCTGCCAGAAAACATAAGGTGGACAGCAGGAGGTGGGCTGCCAAAGAACGTACTGTGGACTGGAAGGAGGAGCTGCTAATACAGAATCATCAAGATTTGGGAGACCGATAGATAGAAAGGACCGATCACTCAGATTTGGGTGTGTGTGCCAACACATGGAGAAGAGGCACATCAAAGACCTGAAGATGTGATATTTTGTATATCCAACAAAAAATATCACTCCTAGCAAACCAAAAATACAGTTAATCTAGCAAGTTCTAAATCCTTTCTCCTGGTAACTAAAGTAATTGCAGTACCAAAAAAGAGCAACTCTACACATCTGTAAGAAGGGTTTTAAAAGTCCAGGCCAGGACAAGTTGGTCTATGCTCTGGTCTGGCTACTTAAGTGTTCCAGTGAATGAAAATGCTGAGCTAGCATATGTCACAGCTAATAAAATCAACATAATACCTGCTCAGATAATTATAATGCGAGCTGCAGAGTCCCATTGGTGTCACATCAGGTAATGTTTATGTCTGCTAGTGAAAAGATTATATGAGATAATACAGGGACTCAAACTGACTGCTAGGTGAAGACAATTTTTTCTATTAAGAATAAACAGTAGTAGGTGCTAAAAACAGTGTCTGACAGTCATTTACCATCCTAGATTCCTCAGAAGTCCATCCCCAGTGATTGGGAATAGTATAAATACAGCTGTTCTGTGAAGCCCTCAAAGGTTTGTTAGAGAACCTTAATGAACAAACAGAATCATGAAGGCCAAGGAACACACCAGACAGGTCAGGGATAAAGTTGTGGGGAAGTTTAAAGCAGGGTTAGGCTATAACAAATATCCCAAACTTTGAATATCTCATGGAGCACAGTTCAATCCATTATCTGAAAATGGAAAGAGTATGGCACAACTCCAAACCTACCAAGATATGACCGTCCACCTAAACTTACAGGCCGGGCAAGGAGAGCATTAATCAGAGAAGCAGTCAAGAGGCCCATGGTAACTCTGGAGGAGCTGCAGAGATCCACAGCTCAGGTGGGAGAATCTGTCCACAGGAAAATTATTAGTCGTACACTCCACAAATCTGGCCTTTATGGAAGAGTGGCAAGAAGAAAGCCATTGTTGAAAGAAAGCTATAGGAGGTCCCGTTTGCAGTTTGAAAGAAGCCATGTGGGGGACACAGCAAACATGTAGAAGAAGGTGCACTTTCAGATGAGACCAAAATTTAACTTTTTGGCCTAAATAGCAAAACGTTATGTGTGGCAGAAAACTAACATTACACACCACCCTGAACACAACCTCCCCACCATAAAGCATTGTGGTGGCAGCATCATGTTGTGGGGATGCTTTTCTTCAGCAGGGACAGGAAAGCTGGTCAAAGTTGATGGGAAGATGGATGGAGCCAAATTACATGGCAATTTTAGAAGAAAACCTGTTAGAGTCTGCAAAAGACTTGAGACTGGGGCGGAGGTTCACCTTCCAGCAGGACAACGACCCTAAACATATAGCCAGAGCAATAGAATGGTTTAGATCAAAGCATATTCATGTGTTTTAGAATGGCCCAGTCATAGTCCAGACCTAAATCCAATTGAGAATCTGTGGCAAGACATGCCAATTGCTGTTCACAGATGCTCTCCATCCAATCTGACAGAGCTTGAGCTATTTTGTAAAGAAGAACGGGCAAAAATATCATTCTCTAGATATGCAAAGCTGGTAGAAACATGCTTAAAAAAGACTTGCAGCTGTAATTGCAGTGAAAGGTGATTCTACAAAGTATTGACTCAGGGGGGCTAAATACAAATGTACGACACACTTTTGACATATTTATTTGTAAAAAAAAATTTGAAAACCATTTTTAATTTTCCTTCCACTTCACAATTATGTGTCACTTTGTGTTGGTCTATCACATAAAATCCCAATAAAATACATTTACGTTAACATGACAAAATGTGGAAAATTTCAAGGAGTGTGAATACTTTTTCAAGGCACTGTATATTGGGAGTCGGAATATGGTGACAGTCAAATCTTTTAAATGCAATAAAGGGTTGAAATTTGGGCCAAAGGCTACCTTTTTAAGGTTGTCCCTCACACACACAATCTTTCAATAAAAGCAATCTGTGTGTACAGATACTCCTCGTTTATCGACTTATGCCGCGTACATATGGTCGGATTGTTGGATGTGAGCTTGTTGTTGGAAAGTCCGACTGTGTGTATGCTCCATCGAACATTTACTGTCGGAATTTCCACCAATAAATGTTTTCTAGCAGGTTCTCAAATTTTCTGCCAACAAAACTTTGATGTTGGAAAGTCCAAACGTGTGTGCACAAGTCCGACGTACAAAAGTTCACACGTGCCCGGAATCAAGCAGAAGGAGCCGCACTGGCTATTGAACTTCCTTTTTCTCGACTCGTCGTATGTCTTGTATGTCACCATGTTCCCACGTTCGTAATTGTTGGCGAAAATTTGTGTGACCGTGTGCAAGACGTTTAAGCCAACATCCTTCGAACAAAAATCCACGGTTTTGTTGGCGGAAAGTCCGATCTTTAGTATGGGGCATTACCTGTTTAACGACCACTCAGACTTATGACCAGCTCTTCCCACCCTAATATACATCATTATATTGTACAGTACAGTACATTTGTATTCTGTACTTATGCAAATTAAAACAATGTTATTGAACTGGAGTTTTGTGTTTAGATGTTTTTTTCACAATACAGTACAGTACAGTAATTAAGAATGCTTAAAATATTGATTACCTGTGGCTCCACGTTTAATGACCAATTTGTTTAACGACCTTGTCGTTGGAATGGAATTGGTCATTTAGTGAGGAGAGGTGAGGAGAGTTTATGTATTATTGAATTTTTCAATCAAATTTTAGCCAATGAATTTAAAAGGTTCCATTGGAAAAAAATCCCATGAGAAAAGTTCTTTGTGTTATTGTTTGTGCTTATGATCACACATGCCTTTTTCCATTGGGCTGATCTATAGCTATGATCATATATGGAAAAAAAAATGAATAAGCAATTGTACTGTGTATAACCCCCGTTACATTATCAGGTTATTGGTCTACCCTGCACACACAATTTTTTAAACATATTGTGGGAACCGTATTTTTCACTTTTTCTGAGCTTAAATGTGTGGACAGAAGTTGCACGGGGAAAGGTGCTTATCTTATATATCAAAAATAAATAATAATAATGAAAAAAAATTGGTTTTGTGAATAATGAGATTGGAAAGGAGCAACAGCTGAGTCTGAATCATTTTGATTTACATTTAAAAGAAAGAATAATCAGCAACCGTTATGCAGAACTACAGGACTTAATTGTCTAATAAAGGACATTTAATTAGACCGCAAGCCAGGCAGCTAAATATACAGTTGATAAATATTTTTTGCACAGAGGCCAATAGCGGGACACTTTTAACCCCTGCTAGCAGCCACAGAAAGGGTTTAAAGCACCCGTGTTGTGGCACTGCCGAATTGCTTTGCAGGGGCTTCAGCAGCGTTGCCCATTCATTTCAATGGGCAGGGCGTTTTGGGAGCTGTGTATACTATGCACCGCTCCCGCTTCGCCCCAAAGATGCTGCTTGAAGGACTTTTTTACCTGCAAGGGCACCCCCCCCAGTGTGAAAGCACCCGTTGGCTCCCGTTGCTGTCAAAGTCAGTTAGCCAATCAGGAGAGAGAGGGGGCAGGGGCGAACTGCAGCTCCATTTCTGAATGGACACAGGGCAGTGTGGCTTGCCTCAGGTGCCGTCATAGCAAGCTGCTTGCAGTGGGGGCACTCAAGGGGAGGAAGGGACCAGGAGCAGCAAAGAGGGACCAAGAAGAGGAAGATCCGAGCTACTCTGTGCAAAACTATTACACAGAGCAGGTAAGTATAACATGTTTGTTATTTTAAAGGAAAAAATATTGACTTTAGTATCACTTTAATGCATTCTCTGCAATAAGGTAAAAAGCCATTTGCATGCAGCTTTCCCCGCCAGCCCCCCTAAATATTTACCTGAGCCTGATCTCGATCCAGCATTGTGCACAAGAACAGCAGCTCAAACCATTGGCTCCTCCTGCTATCATTCCCAGCCAGTGAGGAAAGACTGGGGGAGGGGCTTAGCCACGCTTTGTGTGTCAATGGGCACATAGAGCCAGCTCAGGAGTGAGCACACACAAGTGCCCCCAGAGCAAGCAGCTTGCTATAAGGGCACTTGGCAGAAGGGATAAGCCAGGAGTGCCAGCGGGGGGACCCCAGAACAGGAGTCAAAATCATTGTACAGAGCAGGTAAATATTAAATGTTTGTTATTTAGAAGAAAAATGTCTTTAGAATCACTTTAAGGAGGATGTTATTACCACTTACCACCAATGTAAAGGGATATTATTTGCCTAGGTAAGATGGTATTTTCTCCCACTAAGTACCAAGGTAAGGGAGCATTCACTGTCTACCAACATAAGGGAGATTTTTTCCTTCCACTGAGCACCAATGTAAGAGGGCATTCTTTCCTCCATTGACCATCAATGTAAGGGAGCATTCTTCTTCCCACTGAACACTGATCTAAGTGGACATTCTTCCTTCCACTGAGCACCATTGTAAGGGGGAATTCTTCCTTCCACTGAGCACCAATGTAAGGGAACATTCTTCTTCCCACTGAACACTGATCTAAGTGGACATTCTTCCTTCCACTGAGCACCAATATAAGGGGGAATTCTTCCTTCCACTGAGCACCAATGTAAGGGAGCATTCTTCTTACTTCAACTAAGCACCAATCTAATGCCGTGTACACACGGTCGGACTTTCCAATGGCAAATGTGCAATCGGAGCTTGTTGTCTGAAATTCTAACCGTGTGTAGGCTCCATCAGACAGTTTCCATCGGAATTTCTGCCACACAGAATTTGAGATCTGGTTCTCAAATTTTCCAACAACAAAATCAGTTTGCGTAAATTTCGATCGCGTGTACACAATTCCAACGCACAAAGTTCCACGCATGCTCGGAATCAAGCAGAAGAGCTGTACTGGCTATTGAACTTAATTTTTCTTGGCTCATCATACGTGTTGTACGTCACCGCGTTCTTGACGTTCGGAAATTCCGGCAACTTTGTGTGACCGTGTGTATACAAGACAAGTTTGAGCCAACATCTGTCGGAAAAAATCCCATGGATTTTGTTGTCGGAATGTACGATCTTGTGTATGCGGCATAAGTGGGCATTCTTACGTCCACTGAGCACTAATGTAAAGGAGCATCTTCCTTCCACTGAGCACCAATGTAGGGTGGCATTCTTCTTTCCACTGAACACCAATGTAAAGAAGCATTCTTGCCCAATAAATGACCATCAATGTACGGGAGGTTTCATCCCCTTCACTGACCATCAATGTAAGGGAGCATTCTTCCTTCCACTGAAGAACAATATAAAGGGGCATTCTTCCTCCCACTGACCATCAATGTAAGGAGGCATTCTTCCTCCCACAGAGCACCAAGGTAAAGGGTGTCCTTCCTTCCAATGACCACCAATATAAGGAGCATTCTTCCTTCCACTAAGCTCCATGTAAGGGACATTCTTCCTCCCACTGAGCACCAATGTAAAGGAACATTCTTCCTTCCACTGACCACCAATGTAAGGGACATTCTTCCCCCCTTAAAGTCAATGTAAGGGGGCATTCTTTCTCCCACTGAGCACCAATCTAAAAGGATTACTTCCTCCCACTGAGTACCAATGTAATGGAGAATTCTTCCTCCCAAGTGAGGACAAATAAAAGGGTCATTCTTCTTTCTATTGACTACAATTATATGAGAGACCTATCAACAACCATAAATAAGGGAATGTTCAATGTTCCACTGACCACCAATTTAAGAGGACACTTTTCACTGGCCAACAATATGAGACATTTAAATGAAGATATGTTGATGGAGCACTTGTTTAGGATGATAGGAGATAAGTGTGCCTGGTGCTATTTCTTTTTTTATCCAATCAGCAGTGTTTAGTCTGTTCTGTGCTGCAGAGGAGGTTCCATATCTGGCTATGCTATCTAGTAGGGGTGGCTGAATCACAAGGCTGGTTGTACAGAACTTCGTTCTGAAAAGCCTTTACATGGCTTTGATTAAATCCAGTGAAAGACCAATGGTGATTGCACTATTACACTATTTTACAAGTGCTTTTTGCTTTATCAAAGAAGTCTTACTTTCTGTTCTTCTATTAGTAGGCTTTCATGTGCTAAACTTTCCTGTCATACAACGTTACAGTACAGTATATTAAACGAGATATCTCTTCCTCCAGGCAATAGACACATACGCTTTAACACCCTATGTATTAATTAGAATTTCATGAACTCCAATAAAACAGTCTGCAAGAAAATAAAAAGATATTATTTTATCTCTAATCTGGAATGGCAAACTGGGAACTGAACAAACGTAATAACAAACTAGTCATTTCAGGAGTTCTCACTGAGAATGCATACAGATGGAACAATGGCCTGGATACAAAATCCTAATGTTTGAAAATGCAATAACCATGCCAGAGCAAACTACAATGTTTCTGAATATATTGTATACATAAAGCCATTGTAGTTCAAGGAGAATAAGACAGTGTTTCATTACTATGATTTAACTCAATAGCGTTGATTTACTAAAACTGGAAACTGCAAAATCAGCTTCTAACCTCAGCTTGTTCAATTAAGCTTTGACAAAAAAAAAAACCTGGAAGCTGACTGGTTTCTATACAGAGCTGCACCAGATATTGTATGCTCCCGTTTTAGTAAATCAACCCCAGTTTGTTTTCTGTGCCAGAGAAATAAAGGAGAAGTATGGCCAAAGCTTTTTTTTATCACTGTTCCTTTGGATCACAGTAGTGCAGTTTTTTCTAAAGCCTGCTGTTGGCTGACGTCACTCAGTCCAGGCTCTGGAAAGATCCCGGCTTTAAAGTTGGGATCCACCCAGATGCCTGGATCAGCAGCTGGTTTAGCCTCTCAACAAGTTGCTAGGAGGCTGAGCCAGTCGCTCTTGCCCCCTCCACAGCCCGGAGCTCCAGTGAGCGCTGAAGGGGCAGAGCAGAGAGACGGTGACTGATAGTCACTGGATCTCTGCTCACTGAAGACTGAGAACTCAGCGATCAGTGGTCTTTGATTGCTCAATTTTCAGATTTAGAAACAGTGAGGGAGAGATACAGCATCAGATTAATGCTGTATCAACCCAGGTGTGTGTGTGTATATATATATATATATATATATATACATATATATACAGTTTTGCTCTTAAATTTACCTATCCTGGCAGAATTTATGATTTCTTGGCCATTTTTCAGAGACTATGAATAATAACACAACAACTTTTCTTTCACTCATGGTTAGTGTTTGGCTGAAGCCATTTATTATCAATCAGCTGTTTTTACTCTTTTTAAATCATAATGATGACAAAATAAATGCAGTATGTTATAAAAAAATACTGGAGGAACATTTGCATTCATCAGCCAGAAAGCTGCGCATGGGACGTACTTGAACATTCCAACATGACAATGATCCAAAACACAAGGCCAATTCGACCTGTCATTGGCTACAGCAGAATAAAGTGAAGGTTCTGGAGTGGCCATCTCAGTCTCTTATCACTGAGCCACTCAGGAACTGGAGGCTTTTTGCCAAGAGGAATGGGCAGCTTTACCATCTGAGAAGATAAAAATCCTCATCCACAAATACCACAAAAGACTTCAAGCTGTCATTGATGAAGGGGGCAATACACGGTATTTAGAACTGGGGTATGTAAACTTTTTATCAGGTCATTTGGGTAGTTTCTGTTATCATTATGATTTAAAAAGAGTAAACAGTTGATTGATAATAAATGGTTTCAGCCAAACAATAACCATGAGTGAAAGAAAAGAAAACACATCAGAATCGCATCCATGTTCATTTTTTATGCATTTTTGTTTGTAATATGTGCTGGTTGTTAGGCGCTGACACCCACCCTTGTCCTAACCAGTGATTCATCTCTGCTGCTAGCAGCAGGGATCAGTCTTCAGTTGTTAAGGAGCTGGCACCTGTTGGCTTCCTAACAATGATGAGTTAACCCTTTTGTCAGGGATGTAAAGAAATGGCATGCGGGTTCACCCCCTCAGGTCTGGTTTTGGTTTTGAAGGGGACTCCAGTTGAGCACCCCTCCATGTACCATACTAGGCCAAATGCACCTCATGTTGATTAGGACAAGGGCCTCTTTCCAACAACCCAGGGCCTCTGGTTGTGGGGGTGCTGGGGTGACATATCTGAATTTGGAACCCTCCTATAACAAGAGTGCCCCCAGATCCTGCCCCCCATGTGAATGAGTATGGGGTACAAAGTACTCCTACTCAATCACCAAAAAAATGTCAAGTAAATAAAAACACAAGACCGTTTTTGACAAGTCATTTATTTAAAATAAATTTCCCCTGATATATATCCATCATCAATCAGAATAAACACTGGCCACCGACCCGCACAATTAAAAAAAATGCCACCCAGTGAACACGACCACTCTCGTCCGTGACTCCACCTCCTAAGACATCTTAGTTTGGGGCCTCCAAGGGCCGTCATGTCACATCATAGGGGGCTGGGCACCCAAGAAAGTCGTGTTCACCAGGCTTTTTCAATGCTGTGGCATAGTCTGACTAAATCTGGTCAAATGACTTTGTAGTCAATAACAGAATTGCACTAAGCTCCAGCGTGTTGATTTGGAGGCAGACTTCTTTCAGTGAACAAGTCCCTGGCACCAAAAGAGTCTCCAGAACTCCTCCCCAGCCTGTCAGGTTGTCATCCATCTTGAAAATATTCCAGACCAATGGAAGGAAGAATTTCCCTGTCCCCAGGGGTAGATTCTTGAGTCACTAGGCCTGAGACAACCTTGTTCTGGGTGACAGGTGAATGGGTTAATCTAGAAACTGTGTTTTCTTTTCACACACTGACAGATTTTTAAATTACAATGCCCAGGAGCCGAAACAGGCCATACAGGATTGCTTTAAAGGAGGCCACCCTCAAGCCCAAAATCCTCATTCAAAAGCAGCAGAGATAGATAGCTTCTGGACTGCAGAGTTCAAAATTGGAAATGCAAGACAAGGAGATTGTCTTGACAAAGGAAAAGCCTTGAATTGAGCAGTATCTAGGAGAAGATGATGAGTCGGATCCATTATTGACTTCTAGACACTGCACCGCTGATGACATTAGGACCTTAGACTGCTGGAGTGTAGGGGAGAAGATGCTATGGTGAACCGTTCTAGCAGCACAGAGGATTAGGTAAGTAAATCTTCTTTAACCAGTCCAATAGACTTAAATATGTAATTTAATCTTTAGGGGCAGCCCCACTGCAAGAGATCATATTTAAGTTTCTCAGGGTCAGGCTTTAAGGAGTCCTCGGGACAGGATTCCAGAAGTTGGTGTATCACAGTCCTGGACCTGCTCTGTGACTAGCTGCCTCAGTATACCAGATGGAGAGTGTCAAAAGCAGAGCCCAGCGCTCAAAGGTCACATTACATGCCAGTTCTGAATCTTCATTATAGTGAGGTCTGGGTACGGCCTCCAAGACGAAGTACTGAGTACTAGAAAAACAGCATTTTGGCTCTGCAGTAAGAAAATGAGCTTGACTGAAGGATAAAAACTGAAGGATAAAAACTGAAAAAACACCTAGTTAAAAAATGTGTTTCTCTCTGCTAGGACACTAGCAAAAAAACTGAAGCGTGATGAGAGTGCAAGAGGTTATCTTGGCTAACAGCTTATGTCTGTCAGTCTCCCAACCCATACGCTTCAGAATTACTTCTACCCCTTGTCAATTAATAAATAATTAAGAAAACAATGTTTACACCTAACTTGGAGCTTTAACCACTTCCCGACCGGCGCACGCCGATGTACGTCAGCAGAATGGCATGGACAGGCATATTGGCGTACAGGAACGTGCAGTTTTAAATGCCGCCCTGCCATCACGTGCCGGTCGGGACCTCCATGAGTCTGTCGCGGGTCCCGCGGACTCGATCACCACGGGTAAACCCGCGATCATCTCACGGGGCGGCTGAACGAGGAGATGCCGTTGTAAACAGCATCTCCCCGTTCTGCCTAGCAACAAGTGACGCTGATCTCTGCTCCATGTGATTGGAGCAGAGATCAGTGTTCACTAAAACAAAGCCCAGCCCCCCACAGTTAGTAACACGCCCCTAGGAACACTTATACCCTACACTGCCACCCACTGGTTAACCCCTTCACTGCCAGTGTCATTTACACAGGAATCAGTTCATTTGTATAGTAGTGATTGCTGTATAAATGACAATGGTCCCAAAAATGTGTCAAAAATGTCCGATGTGTCCGCCATAATGTCGCAGTCACAATAAAAATCGCTGATCGCCGCCATTACTAGTAAAAAAAAAATATTAATAAAAATGCCATAAAACTATCCCCTATTTTGTAAACGCTATAACTTTTGCGCAAACCAATCAATAATCGCTTATTGTGATTTTTTTTAACCAAAAATATGTAGAAGAATATGTATCGGCCTAAACTGAGGGGAAAATTTTTTTTTATATATATTTTTGGGGGATATTTATTATAACAAAAAGTAAAAAATAATGTGTTTTTTTCAAAATTGTCGCTCTATTTTTGTTTATAGCGCAAAAAATAAAAAACGCAGGGGTGATCAAATACCACCAAAAGAAAGCTCTATTTGTAGGAAAAAAAGGACGTCAATTTTGTTTGGGAGCCAAGTCGCACGACCGCGCAATTGTCAGTTAAAGCGACGCAGTGCCGAATAGCAAAAAGTAGTCTGGTCTTAAGCCAGCAAAATGGTCCGGTCTGAAAGTGGTTAAATGGTAACTACACTTTTGTAGGGAAAAAAATTGCAAATGAAAAATATAGCATAAACAATTACTACACAACTTATGTTATAATTGAATGTAAATAAAATGACCTTTTCTTTTCAATCTGTAAAATGCAATATGGTAACCTAGAGGCGTTCTGTACATAGTTGGTATACAGAAAGCCTCCAAAAATCGAAATTTCCTGCTTCTGTGATTGGCTCACTGATTTTGATTGGCTCACTGATTTTCCTAGAAGTTTGCAATGAGACACTGCCCAATTGTTATTTACTTCTAAGGGGATGCAGACCCTGCAGATTTCCTCATTAGAACACAGAAAGTGCATTGGTTGATTTTTATGAAACAGTTACTCTCTCATTTGGAATGAGTATGCAATCAGTCTGGTGAAACAAATAGCTCTTTCTTCACAGCAACAAAAAGTAGAAATCTGTTTGTTGATCACCCAGAGAAAATGCTGCCTCATTGTTCTGGTGACTTCCCATGATGTCCTGCACTGACAAGAAAAGGAATGAATGGTGCTAGATGTCACTTTGAGGAGGACTTCTGCTGGACCTCAGAGCACGTGAGCCTGTGGGGAACAGCATTGTATAGGTCAGGAGGTGACTATTATAGTTAGAACTGCAAAAAATAAAAATAAAATGCTGGTGGGCCATATTGTAAAGAAAATGGTAACCCAGGGTTGGGCATTCAACTGTGGTATATGCGACTAATACCTTCCTCTGTGTTACATACACTTCCATTAACTACTGCACCAGCTGAAAGGTCAAGTCAGGCTTGTATTTGGAGTAATATCCTTTTCTGTTATGATCTGCTAAAATGGTTAAATGTATAGTCTTGCCTATATTTCCTGTAAAGGGACAGCAGTTATCAGAAATGAATAAATTGCCACTGCCTGACAGTCTAATTTTCGCACTATATGATGTTGACAACACAGTTCATACAACAGGAAAGGGAAAGGTCCCCCCTGCATTTCTTAATGGATTAGACCTACTTCTAGAAAAAATATATAATTACTGAAATTCAAATTGGGTTATGTTACGTGCCTCATTGCTTTATTTCATGATTGGTGGATTGTTTTTAATGTTGGCTTGACACCCATTCATTTTAGACATTTGTAGTTAAGAAGTGTTTTCTGACAATGGCTATGATTAAGTGCCGCGTTAGGGGTGAAACGCGTTAGCCATCTATCCTGTTTGCCATGATTTGATGATGTGACTGTATTTTGGATTATATTCTACTAAATAAAGATGCCTTTTTGAAGTGCGGCCATTCAGGAACTTCTTTTTCTCTCTTACTACGAGCAGAGCCAGCACCTGTGAAGTCTAATTAGGGTGGATACCTTTACTGTGGGATTGGAGACTAGAGCGGTAGCTTTGTACTTAGTGTTTTCTGACAATAATTGCAAAGATTAAAAACTAGGATGTCAGAATGAGAAAAACTGTAGCCAAGGCACAAAAGTGATTAGGTTACTGAAAAAATATACAGGGATTGATTTACTAGTACTGGAGAGTGCAAAATCAGGTGTAGCTCTGCGTGGAAACCAATCAGCTTCCAGTTTTTTTTGTCAAAGCTTAATTGAACAAGCTAAAGTTAGAAACTGATTGGCTACCATGCAGAGCTGCACCAGATTGTACACTCTCCAGTTTTAGTAAATCAATGCCTTTATACAAAGAATAACTTCCAAGATGTAAAATTAGTTTGCAATAAAAACTCAGCAATTAAAAATTGTCTGAAAACAATAAAAATCTGTTTTGTCTAAGGCTGAACTCCATCCCCAACAACATATACTTACTTTTCCTTCCGCTCCCCACTGCTCCATTCAGCACTGTTAGCCAAAGGGAATACCAGGTACTTCCAGGTATGGAGAAACGTGATTGACTCCATGAAACACACATGAATCCACAGCTAATAGTAAACTACAAGTCCTGCAACTCAGAGTTTAAAGAGGGATCTTTTTTTGGGTACCAATGGCTGATCAGATTGGTGTAAAAGCAAACGTAAGGTATATGCCAGTGATGGCGAACCTATGACACGCGTGTCAGTGCTGACACGCGTAGCCATTTGGGGTGACACGCAAAGCGCTTCATCCTCGGCTCCTGCACGGCCGCCGAGGATGAAAGAATCTCTGCTGGAGGAACGGGGGGCGTGACGTGCGATTTTCCCCGCCCACACTCACTCACTCACTCACTGTATCACCACCCCTTTCTGAGCGCAGGGGCTGCTGGTAAGGCGTGCGTGCCGTGCGCACACACGTCATCAGCACGGCGAGGGAGGACCCGCAGGAGAGGAGCGCGGGAACAGTGCGCGCCTCTCTCCAGTCAGGCCGGCACAGACTCCTGGGACTGCCGGTTACGACCGCACCACAGCAGGGAACAGCGGAGTGCCAAGGGGAACTGTGAGCGCCATCAGAAACTATTGGGGTGCCATGGACTGATTGCCCACAATAACTGAGATAAGTGAGGGGGAGTTTGTGTTAGCCAATTAGGGGTTAACTAGCCTAACAAGCTATCTATAAATCTGCTGTCACTGGCCCACTGATGGAGCACCCAAAAAATAAAAAACAAAGGTTAAGTAAAGGGAGTGGTAGTAGCAGTGGCCGACCCTTTCAAGAGACATGGAGCGAGATGTATGGCATTATAGAAAAAAATGGCAGATCATTTTGCGTTCTATGTACTGAAACGGTAGTAAGCAGAACGTGGAATATAAATAGACATTTTGAAACGAATCATTCCCAGCTCTTGGAAAAACGTGAGGATGAAAGGAGGGAATACATTTCCAGGAAGCTACACCTTTATAAGAGCCAATCTAACTCCATCCTTAAATTTATAAAAGGCTCTACAAATTTAAACTCAGCAAGTTTGAGCATTGCTCACTCCATAGCTCAGCATGCAAAAGCGCTTAATGAGGGAGAATTTATTAAAGAAACTCTCCTAAGATGTGCGCCAGTTCTATTTCATGATATGCAGAATAAAGATGCAATTATTAAGAGAATATCTGAGTTACCACTCAGTAGAAATATCATAAAAGACCGAATAATGAGACTGAACACAAACGTACAACAGCAATTAAAGAGAGACATAAGGAATTGTAAATATTTTTCCATCTCTCTTGATGAAAGTACTGATGTCACATCGCATGCTCAGTTGGCCATTATTGGTCGATATTCTGATGGTCACACAATGAGAGAAGAGTTGATAAAGTTAGTATCAGTGCCAACAAGTACATCAGGAAGCGAAATATGTAAGGTTGTTATGCAAACATTCTGCGACCTAAGCATTGATATATCTAAAGTTGTGTCAGTGACGACAGATGGTGCCCCAAACATGGTGGGGAAAAACGTTGGATTTGTGAAATTGTTTACAGAAGCTATTGGACATGCGATTGTGCCTTTTCATTGTATTATCCATCAGGAGGCTTTATGTGCCAAGGCAGGATTCACTGACTTAAATGACTTAATGTCAGTTCTAACAAAAATAGTTAATTTAATAGCTGCTCGCCCCCTTCACAAGCGAGAATTTTCAGCACTTTTACAGGAGGTTGATTCCACCTACAGTGGACTGCTGATGTACAATAATGTAAGATGGCTGAGCCGAGGCAAGGTTCTTGAGCGCTTTGTGGAGTGCTTTGAATAAATTAAGGTATTTCTTGAAGAGAAGGATCTGGGAAACTTTCCTCAGCTCAATGATGATAAGTGGGTCAACACCCTGATGTTTTTTACAGATCTCTCTGTTCATGTTAATGAACTGAACTTAAAGTTACAAGGTTTTGGCAAAAGTATTGATGTTATGTTTGGATACATAAAAGCTTTTGAAAGTAAAGTAAAAATTTTCAAGCGAGATGTAGAAACTAAAACGTATAAGTATTTTCCTCGAGTACAAAAGCATTTTGAGAAGGCCAGTGCAGCTGTACGAAATGAAGTGGAACTCTTGCATATGAAGTACCAGCATGTTTTAGACTCGTTACTTGACCAGTTTACTGATAGATTTAGTCAATTTAGAAGCCTAGAACAGACCATGAAAATAATTAAGTATCCTGATGTAGTAGTCTACAATAGTTTGGAATTAAATGGTTTCCAATGGATGCAAATAGATGATTTGGAGATGCAGCTTGCAGAATTTCAAGACAGCATCTGGGCTCAGGTGTTTGTCGACTTGAGGTCAAAGCTGGAGAATCTGGAAAGGGGCCGCTTGGAGAATAAAGATGAGTGCCACTACGAACAGGAAATTTGGAGTGCCTGGAACAGACTACCAGACACTTTTAGCACCCTGACAAATATAGCAACAGCTTTACTCACAATTTTTCCTTCTACGTACTTTTGTGAGACCTTATTCTCAGCATTAAATAATATCAAAACCAACAAAAGAAACAGATTGACAGATGAGGTTAGTAGCGCTTTCTTGGGCCTGAAGTGTACAAAATACCAACCTTCAATTGAAGATTTAGCCAATGAAATTCAGCAACAAAAAAGTCACTAATAGGCCGGTTAGTTAAAGAATTCGCCCTCCCCCTCACTTATCTCAGTTCACGGCAGGGCTGTGGAGTCTGCTGCTTCCAGCTCCACGTCCTCATCAACATGCCGCTCCGGCCCGCCCCCGCTATGAATATTCATAATCTTCGCCCTCGCGTCACTAGGAATATTCATAGCAGAGGTGGGCTGGAGCGGCATGTTGATGAGGACGTGGAGCTGGAAGCAGCCGACTCCACAGCCCTGGTTCACGGCACCCCAAACAAGTTCAATAATATCAAGGGCAACATACGAAATCGACTGATGAACAAAGAAGTTACTAAGCAGGTATGTTAAATAATTTGTTTTTGGTTTATTAAATACAATTATATATTGCAATTATGCATTTTTGTAGTTTAAACTATAAATTGCGCAAAATTATGTTTTTTTGTCGAAGTGACACACCACGCGAGTTATGCTCGATTTTTTGCCGATTTTTGACACACCACGCCAAAAAGGTTGCCCATCACTGGTATATGCTGTAGGGCAGTAGGGGATTATTTAAAGTTAATCTGTTGCTTTGCCCTGCATTATGACTCAAACATGATGAAGCAAAACTTAATTTAAATAGGAAATATTAAAACCATGTTTTTAGAAATATATCTGAAAGTGATAACCGCAATGTAAATAATATTATCATCTTTTAAAAAACAGGTTTCCATATATCCTTTGTAATTAGTCCATATTTGCTCATTACATATAAAGGACTTGCTTCCTGGTGGTAGAAGGCTGCTTCTCTTATCCCACTGAGAGTCTACCAGACAGGATCTGTCTAAATAAAAACCGTGGACTTTTCTACAGTCCCTATGTAAAACACAATGTTCATTGAAGCAGGACACAATGAGATCAGACTGCTTAGGCTTTAGGTCAGGGGTCTCCAAACATTCTGGGAGTAAACAATGCCAGATCTTTGGTATTACAGGGATAAATTGTTGGTATCATTGTGAGGAATAGTGCCCTATCGTTGATGTCAGTGGAAGGAATAATGCTCCATCGGTGGTGTCAGTGGCAGGAATTATGCCTCATTGTTGGTGTCAGTGAAAGGAATAATGCTCCATTGTTGGTGTCAGTGGCGGGAATTATGCCTCATTGTTGGTGTCAGTGGAAGGAATAATGCTCCATCAGTGGTGTCAGTGGCAGGAATTATGCCTCATTGTTGGTGTCAGTGAAAGGAATAATGCTCCATTGTTGGTGTCAGTGGCAGGAATTATGGCCCATTGTTGGTGTCAGTGGATGGAATAATGCTCCATTGTTTGTGTCAGTGGCAGGAATTATGCCCCATTGTTGGTTTCAGTGGAAGAAATTATGCTCCATTGTTGGTGTCAGTGGCAGGAATTATGCTCCATTGTTGGTGTCAGTGTTTGGAATTATGCCATATTGTTGGTGTCAGTGGCAGCAGTTTGGAGAGCACTGATTTAGATCATAAAAGAGTGCATTCAAAAAAAAATGTTATCATTATTATTCATGACAGTAAAATTTAACATTTATACTCCAAAAAATATTGTAGATTGGTATTGCTCGTTCATGTAAAGTGTAGATTTTAATGACAAGTCCACGTTAATCCTTGTCTTAGGTGATGATATCAATACATTACAAGCTCTCTGCTGACATTCTGACTTGCTTAGCTGTTGTTATTTTCTGAAACAGAGAGTTCAGTGCATTGATCATGCCTCGCTACAAGACAAATCTTTGATATATAAAGTACAAAGCTGCCTTGTTAACTTCACTCATTAATAAGAGGAGGATGCTTTACGGAAAGGATATTACTCAGTGTACATCTCTCATTAGAATCAAGCATTTTTACGAAAAACATTTTTTTTTGTCCTAAAGCATTGGACACATGGGGGTTATTTACAAAAGGCAAATCCACTGTGCACTGCAAGTGCACTTGGAACTGCAGTCGCTCTAAATCTGAGGGGTAGATCTGAAATGAGTGGAAGCTCTGCTGATTTTATCATCCAATCATGTGCAAGCTAAAATGCTGCTTTTTATTTACCTTGCATGTCCCCCTTGGATCTACAGCGACTGCACTTCCAAGTGCACTTGCAGTGCAAAGTGGATTTTCCTTTAGTAAATAAACCCCATAATGCTGTCTTCTCTGCTCCATTATTGCAGAGGTTTTTAAAGCCAAGCTTTGGTATTATTTACTGTCAGGTAAGATATAAATGTCCCAAGAATGTGGACATGATCTTCTGCACCCAGCAGCCGTGTGAACATAGACTAAAACCATATTGATGGAGGACATGTCAAGAACATAAAAGATACAAGTATTTGTGTTGCTGACAAATTGATGCTTTAAATCTATCTTTCATGTATATCAGTTTTCCAAAAGTTTAGTCGCATCAGTATTGCAGTTCTGGGAAAGCATTGCCCAAAATAGTGACATTTTACTGAAGGTCTACGGCGCAAAGAATGGGAAGAGTGTATGTAACATCTTTTAACCTGGTATAACAACTAGTCACTAGCACTTATATGCGGGACTAAAGTGGAACTTGGCACAAACTGCTTAAAGCCCAGCTCCAGAAAAAAACCTTATGTGGTCATTTTGGCATTCTTCCCAAACACTTTTTATCCCCAAAAATGTCTAATTTTTAGCACTTAAAATTTTTGCTCACACCTCTGTCCAGCCATGACAGGCAATGCTGTGAGCTGAACTCACTGGTTCCACTTACTTATTATATAAATGAAGATATTCCTATAAAGAATTCAACTTTGTCTTATGTATGTGAGTTTACTTTTTCTTTCATATTATGTACACAGTATATCAGTACAGTATATATATATATATATATATATATATATATATATATATATATATATATATATATATAAAATATATATATATATATATATATATATAGATCTATATATATATATATATATATATATATATATATATATATCTAGATCTATATATATATATATATATATATAGATATCTAGATCTATCTATCTATCTATCTATATATGTATATATATATATATATATATATATATATATATATCTGGATCTATATATAGATATGTTTTATATATATATATATTTTAACTTTGAAGGGTTTTTCCTAATTGTAACATTTTTTCTGACATTTGGTTAAAGCTGATCTCCAGGAAAAGCGAAAATCCTCCCTTGCAGTGGGGCTGCCCCTAAAATGCAAGGGCTAAATACTGTATGTGTTTTGGTCTAGAGCAGTATTTCTGAACCTATTTCCCAGTGAAGACACTCTTTAAAATTGTGGACACTCTAGAGCAGTGATGGCGAACCTTGGCACCCCAGATGTTTTGGAACTACATTTCCTATGATGCTCATCTACACTGCAGAGCGCCTGAGCATCATGAGAAATGTAGTTCCAAAACATCTGGGGTGCCAAGGTTCGCACTCACTGCTCTAGAGGCACCCCCTTCTAAAATGTAAAAACAAAACTAATATTGCAGCAGCATCCACACACGTAGGACACCAAATATTAGAAGTGATTTATTCTTTAAAAGCAAATACATTTTTGCACACTGGTACTGCCTCATATTATATCATTTCTTCTTCCTAATTTTCTCACCCCCACGTAACTAACGTGACACCAGTGCTGACAGAGAGGGGTTGGGGTGGCAAATAAGGATGCTGTGCAGATCCTCCTCATCAGCCAATGACAACAATGGTTGTTGGGACACTGGCGGGTGGCATGCACAGTGCCCAGGGTTGTAATGTTGCACAATGAAAACCTGTGGCTTTGTGTAACAAAAAGCAGACTTGATCCACACTGCCTTGTACACAAATGTTGGGCAATTTAGGCAAATTTTTAGGCGTTTTGCCAAGGCCCCCCTGGAGAACCCAGAAGGCACCCTGGTTACAAAATACTGTTCTAGAGTACTAGAAAAATAACTTTTGTTTACCTGATAGAGGAGAGTGCCAGCTGACAGGAGAATCAAGGAATAAGGTAAGTAAAACTGTTTTTTTTCCCAGTACCCTAGACCTAAACGAGCATTTGACCCTTGTAGTCCAGAGGTAACCCAACCGCAAAGAGCAATTTTTGTTTTTCTAGGGGATAGGATTTAAATCTCAGTTTATAAGTACTGCTTTGACCTAAAAGAAAGCGGTATCTTCAAGGTTTGTCCAAAATACATAATTATCATGTACAGTGCTTAACCTCACTGAAGCTGTCAGATACTACCCACAGAGCAGCAATATTCCGTGTACATACACCAAGAAAGTTGATAGACCTTTTAATTATAAACTCTGTTATAACAAAACATTTACAATTAGCACATATCATGTTAAAAACTTTATTAATTGGAAATCTTATTAAATCAGTGTTTTCGTTATGGTCTTTAACATGTAAAACCATATCCATAGTAGATGTAGAAAATGGTTTTATCTATATTGACGTTTAAGAGTAGTGGTATAGGATTGGACAGCCTCAGTAAAAAGCTGTAACCACAAAGTTTGTGTCTTGTCTTAATAAATCCCAGTTTTTGGTAATACAGTAGATAAAAGCAAAAGAGTCTGTGTTGTCTCTGTTTTCACTGATAACTGTTCCAAGACCATGTAATCTATCACAGCTAAACAGAATGTTTTCCCACAAGGCACCATTTTATCTGCAAATAACAGCTTTTCAAATTGAGGTAGTTGCAATTTAGATTGGCTTTACATTTTAACAAACTGCAAATAAGAATATCAGAAGTGTTTAGAGTTCCCAATGTCCATTTTCCATTCTTAGAATAAATCCTTAATATGTGAAAAAGTCTGTGCAGCAGATCTCAATAGACCCATATTGATGAACGTTCCATGGAGAGTGATACGTGAAATAGACTTATCAGTTACACTGCAGGACATCTGCTTAGACTGATGGCACCATGGAGTTTTAAGGTTTTAATATCTTTCTTATTGACTTTCAGGTTCTTCATACAGCCCTCAAAGGATCTCTTGACCGGAAGCCATGGCATTTCCAAGGCATCTGTAAACAGACAAAATGTCTTATAAGCATAATATGAAATAAGACCAGACAAGTACAAAGGTGTTCATGAAGTATGTAGACTCTTAGCAATACGTTACAGCATTAGGCAGCTGGACTTATTAGGCGTAAAGCACATTTTTAAAGCCCGCTTGCCCATTTGCAGAGTTGGAGCAGACAAAGAACCTGTTGTTTCTGGCTTACAGAATACACATTTGTTTGATTTGAGAGGCTTTAGGCCTATATTTAAAATGTCTTTATCCTAGGTATATGTA
The DNA here is from genome assembly GCF_037356315.1 of Lithobates pipiens. Lineage (NCBI taxonomy): Eukaryota > Metazoa > Chordata > Amphibia > Anura > Ranidae > Lithobates > Lithobates pipiens. The sequence goes on along the minus strand of NW_027507764.1, from coordinate 422,376,765 downwards.
CAAAATGATGCTCTTCCATATAGGCACTATTCTGATTTCACAGAAAACCGGAGGATGATAGCGGACGCATTTGTTGACATCCTATAGAGAACAATGGGTGGTCTGATCGGGTCTGCCTGAAAAACAGACAGGTGGACACGATCGGTCCACTGATGTGAAAGGGTCCTAAGTCATGATAACATGTTTACAGTTTTATAAGCACATTATATTTCACTTTACAGACCATTATTTACAGTCTTTGTATGAGATACTGCTATGTTCAGATCTGTATTAATTACAGGTCTGAATGCAGCACATTATATTCCCATGTAAAGAAAGAGATTAGGGTCAGTTCGAAAAATGCATTTTAATTCCAATTGCTAGCTCTTTGGCAGTCAACCCTTTTAATGCCTTTTTTATTCTTATTATCAAGGTTTTTTTTGTCCGTTTATTTTGAGGTCGTCACTTGTAGTGGGCTGACCCATTCATTGTAAACTTTTTTCTTTTGCTACAAGGCTTTCTTTTAAGAAAAAACATGGGCCTTTGCTTTAGGGTGGTGGTAATTTGGGGTTTTCTATGTATACTGTTTTTTTTAATGTTGATGTGGCCTTTTTTAAGTTTGTTCTGCTCAAAGTGGGGCATTCATTAGTTACATTCTGTTTTTGGACCTGGCACAGCATGGAAAAGAAAATGCCCAGAGTCCAGTTTAAGGAAGAAACTAAGTGCAAGATCAGTGGGCACCGAAACCACCTCACATTATAGCATTCATTTTCACTGAATCCCCCTTATCCTCATAGATTTAATAAAAGTCTGACATACAGCAGTTAGGCCTATCATCTCTAAATAAAACTGTCCTTCTGTTTGTTAATTTTACATTGCTGTATGCTCCGCAATATCTTAATTCTTGTAGTAAAGCTTCAGCCAGTGTTGTGTTGTTTCTAGTAAATTTAGGCCTAGACTTTCTATTTAAAATTGTCCTACTGCTGGCCAAATTTATACTGCACAGTTAACTGTGGCCCCTTACTTCTTGTATCAAAACACTCAGTGAATCAAACCAGGAAGATTTGCCATCACTACTTTTAACATACATAAGCTGTATCATTGCATTGATTAGGACAGTGATGGCGAACCTTGGCACCCCAGATGTTTTGGAACTACATTTCCCATGATGCTCAGCTACAATGCAGAGTGCATGAGCATCATGGGAAATGTAGTTCTAAAACATCTGGGGTGCCAAGGTTCGCCATCACTGGATTAGGAGGAACAGGGTACCCACACCTTCTATTTAAAGAAGATTGCATTGCATTACCTGGGACTCCTCCAATGTACAATGGAGCCTTAGTACTTGATCGCAGTGCAGAGTTGGAACCAGCTGTCTGCTTGGATTCATTGTCTAGATAGAGATGAACAGCATTTCTCTTCTGACTCACTAAAAAATAAAGACACCATTAATAGTTATGTTACTTCAACTCATAATGGCTCAACGTGCCACTCAGTATAAAACAAGTGTGTAAAATGAATGATAATTCCTTAGCATTTGAAAATACAACAGTGTATGCAATAAAATCTTAATGTCTGAGGATTTCTCAAGCTTTTGAATGCACTTCTGTCTTGGCTGAGGTTCATTCTGCAAAACGAATTAGGCAGATAAATCCAGCACAATAATAACTGCTACTTTCAGGCTTGTATGGCTGTGGGAGGCTGTTTTAAATATTTTATCATTTGAGCATACAGTTGTAATGCCGACGAACAAATAAAATATTATTAGTCAATATTTTATTAAAACCAGAATAACGGGCTTGTCTACTTAGTGATTAAAGTTAGTTTAACCTGCTTATATTTTACTGTTTCTGTTTCCTTTCTCCCATGCATCAACATTCTAATTCATTTTATTAAACTGTCCTACCTACATACCTAATTTTAGACCCAGTGACATCTTCACTGGTTCTCAGTGCTTCTCTATGCAATGCATGCAGATCATGCCTGGTGGGAGTAACCACCAGGATGCTGTAACATAGCTTCATGAAAACATCACAGCACCATGCCTTAGTACACTTCTCAAGAGTGCTCAGCACTGATGAAGGCAGTGAGATGGCCCCTGGCAGGAATTACGCAAATATCAAAATACCTAGGTGGTTGTCAATTTGGAGGTTTGGGAGTTACTAACCAGGCTGCTTTGCATGAGAAGCACTTTAGGTAATTCACCATGTAATTCTGAACCTCCATGATTAAAAGTACTGAAATGCAATGAATGAAGGAATGAGCCAGTAAGGTCAAGGAGGAATGAGCTAGTTGATGCTGAGAAGATGATGCTAAGAAGCTCATTGTGTCTAGTGAAATCAGAGTAAGCGATTTCAGTACAGGAGAGGAGCCTGTACAACTGTGCAAGACTAATGCCCTGTACACAAGATAGGATTTTCCGATGGAAAATGTGTGATAGGATCTTGTTGTCAGAAATTTCCATCCGTGTTTGGGCTCCATCACACATTTTCCATAGAAATTTCCATCACACAAAATTTGAGGTCTGGTTCTCAAATTTTCCAACAACAAAATCCGTTTTCTGAAATTCCAATCATGTGTACACAATTCCGACGCACAAAATGCCACGCATGCTCGGAATCAAGCAGAAGAGCCGCACTGGCTATTGAACTTCATTTTTCTCAGCTCGTCGTATGTGTTGTACATCACCACGTTCTTGGTGTTCGGAATTTCCGACCAACTGTGACCGTGTGTATGCAAGACAAGTTTGAGCCAACATCCGTCGGAAAAAATCCATGGATTTTGTTGTCGGAATGTCCGATCGTCTGTACAGGGCATAAGGCTCAGTTAACACTGCCGAGACCTGAAAGTCGCTCGACTTGCGTTGTGACTTTGCCAGGCGACTTGAGCACTACTAAATAGAAGTATAGAATGGAAGAGAATAGAAGCCGCCTTGAAGTAGTATAGGAATCTTTTCTAAAGTCAAAGCAACTTCAGTAGTGCTAATTAAGACAGCTCTCATTGACTTTTGAATTTTAGGATGAATGCAATTTCCCAAACGAAATACATAGACTGTTATACCGTGTACACATGGTCGGATTTTCTGACTGGAAATGTTGGATGTGAGCTTCTTGGCTGAAAGTCTGACCGTGTGTATGCTCCATCGAATGACTTTCCACCAACAAATGTTGGATAACAGGTTCTCAAATTTTCCACCAACAAAATGTTTTTGTCTGACTTTCTGATCGTGTGTACACAAGTCCGTTGCACAAAAGTTCACGTATGTTTGGAATCAAGTACGACCCGGAAGCGCTCAGTCTTTAAAACTAGCGTTCGTAATGGAGATATCACGTCTTGTATGTCACTGCGTTCATAATTGTTGGCCAACATTTGTGTGACCCTGTGTATGCAAGACAAGTTGGACCCAACAACCTTCAAACAAAAATCTGCGGTTTTGTTGTCGGAAAGTCCGATCGTGTGTACCGTGCATTTAAAAATTTCTATGAATAATTTTCCATCTGGTTCCTTAAAATTTTCTTGTTGGTACGGTTGAAAACAAACGTCAATTTGCCCCATTGTCAACTAGAAAGTCAAACTAATGTTAATAAGCATGCAAACTATTTTTTTGATTTGTTTAAAAAAATTGTGTTTAGCTAATCTTGTGATTTACACAATCTCGCCATGCTGCATAGCCAGGATGGGCATACCAGTATTCATTACTGCAGTATCATCTGCCTTCTAATTGGATACTAAACTGGTATTATCATACTTCTGATGTATATTCTAGTGTCAAAGCAAGCTAAAATTTTAAATTTAAAACAGTGTGAACATAATTATACCTGTGCATCATGATAGTTTACCCCTTTTTTTATGCTGTATATACAGTATGTAGTTCAACTTTGTATTTAGCAATAATCACATACAGCTGTCTTTTTGATTTGTAGTGTCTGTGTGTTTATTAATAAATACAAGGACACTGGTAGTTGGCCGTTGTTCTCACCTGTTATGGTATGCCATTTGCCATCACACAACACCCCTGGAGAAGTAACTGAGGCTTTAAAAGCACCAGCACCATTATTAACAGACATGGTTACCTGAAAAGAAAAAAAACATGAAGTAAAGAGTTGGACATATCAATCGTGTTTCTTTAGTAGTAATTGGTTTATATCAGATTTACTGTGTCAAAATTCACCAGCCCTTATTAGCTGCAAGATACTGCAGGCCTGCAATGTGTGAGTTTGACCTGGATATAGAATATTTGTTGTCCTGATGCAAAAGTCATGCAAAAGGGCTATCCTGGAAGGCAATAAAGAATAATTTTGGCATCAAAGGTGCTCTTTATTTTATAACATCCTCTTGATGCAAAGCGGGAAGGAATGATAGTGCACATGCAATTTCCTTTCATCTAGTAAAGCTTGCCATACATTATGCAATTTTCTTTCCTTTCCAGTCCCTGCTAAACCGGTTGAGATTCAATCCATCTATGGCCGACTTAAAGCAATATTAAAGCCTTGTTTTGTTTTTTTAATAACAAACATGTTATACTTACATTCTCTGTGCAATGGTTTTGCACAGAACAGCCCAAATCCTCCTCTTCTTGGATCCCATGCCAGCGCTCCTGACCCCTCTCATCTACCTAGTGCTCCCACAGCCACAGCAAGCAGCTTGCTTGGGGACACCCAAGCCTGCACGCTCCCAAGTTGCGGCTCTGTGGGTCCATTCACACATGGAGCCGTGGCTCGGCTTCTCCCCCTCCTTCTCCTGATTAGCTCACTTACTGTGCTTGATAGCAGTGGGAGTCAATGGATTCTGTTGCTGCCAAAAGCCAATCAGAAGTGCAAGTCCCCAGAGAGGCAAGGCTCTCTTGGACATCGCTGGATCGAGAGGGGGGGCTCAGGTAAGTATTAGGGGAGGGGATGGGGGGGCTTCTGCACACAGAAGGTTTTTTACATTCATGCAAAGAGTGCATGAAGGTAAAAAACCTTGTGCCTTTTCAACAACTTTAAGTCCTATGACATATTTCAAGATCTACTGTACTGTTCAAGGACCTGTAGTTGTCTTCACTCCATTGTTCTCAAGGAGACAACTGTTCATTTATGGCCTGTCCGAGGCAGCATTAGTAATTAGATAAGCACAATAAACGTCTTACCTTCCCACTCTCCATGTAAAGGCTCAGTCTGTTGTCTGTTTTGTCCCCTAGATGTAATAATACATTGGATAGGTCTTGTGGTCGGATTTCAAAACTAATTTCAAAATCAAGTCCTGTGTCAAAAGTACTATCTATAAAAAGAAAAAAAGATGAGGTTAACCTGGACATCTTATCTAGTGCAAATGGCTGATATTGTTTATTGGCAATTTTACCTACCTGCAACGATGTATCCCGCCTCTTGAGCAAAATACATTCCTGGTTCAAAAGAGCCTTCATAACATGGGATGACACCGACTGTGTGGGATGGTTTGTCTAAGGGCACTTCATTTATCTTTGCATTTTTCAGACAACCAGTAAAGCTTTTCTTTGGCATACCCTGAAATATATAAGCTTGATTAGTACAACAATTTTAATAGCGGTCCCTCCCTTCAGTGCCCAAGCCTCGAGCTGTGGGCAATGCATAATACTTCCAGGAACTATTAACTGTTCCCTCTTGTCAAGCACATACAGTAAGGCTCCTTTCACATGGGTTGTCTGATCAGGTCCACCTGTCAGTTTTTCAGGTAGACCTGATCGGACCCTCCATTGCTGCCTATGGAGTGTCAGATGTCAGCAGTGACATGTCCGCTGGCATCTGCCGCTATGTGATCTGATCCTGTCCACAAAATCTAGACAGATGTTGGTCCTATTTTCCCTTCATCTGACTGATCGATTCGGATGAAAATGGACAGGTTGTCCATTTTCACCTGTTTTTCCCATAGGGGAGAGCAAGACTGAGTCTGTCTCTGCTCTGCACAGTGATCGGAGACGGACCTGTCATCCACCTGTTCAGTAGGGATCGACGGAGCAAAGCGGATTCCGCAAAATGGAGGTGCCCGTGTAAAGGAGCCTTACAGGCACAGTCTTGGGAGCTTCTTACATAATTTGAATAATTCAATGATAAGACTACCTCTGGCTATTTCTGTCCATTTTGGAGTCTCACTACAAAATTGGTATTTAACATACAATTAATTCAAATTTCATACCCCTAGTAACTTCTGTATCAGCAATGCAAGCTCAGAAATCTATGGTCCGGAATGACATAACAAAACAGAGAGCAGATTAAAATTTTCAGCATCTACCAGAGAAAATTGAGTACTGTTCGAGATTTTATTTGCACTAACATACAATTTTTTCAGGACAAGCTTTTGGGGTATGTCCCCTTCTTCAAGGTCCAAGCAGGACTAATTCACAAAAGTTTTAGCGGAATGTTAAAATAAAAAAAAAACAAGCAAAAAAAAAACACAATCTGAGGGAAAGGAGAAAAAAAAAAAACACATACAAATCAATGTATGTGGCAATGGTAATAAAGCTAGCAGCAGAGCTAGAGAGATAAGACAGAGGGAAAGCTATAGACTGGAGGGGGGATGATAGTCAAAGAGGGGGTCTGTAGTATGATGGGTAAGGAAACCAATATCTAAATTTAGGCTATTATTTTTTGTGTCAAAAAGAAGTATCATTCTTAGTTCAAACGTTTTCCTTTCCTGGATAGTTCTGAAATTTCCTTTAACACTCTCAGACGGCTACAGCGCGGATTTACTTTGCCGGGAGGCTGTCAATAGACGTCCTCCCCTTTGCACGCTCGCCATGCCCCCCTGAAGGGCACGCGCAGCGTGCGCTGTGATCACTGAGACTCGGGTCAATGAGACTCGGGTGTTCACACATCGGAGTAAGCAGTTGATCCCAGCTGATCACATGATGTAAACAGAAGATCGGTAATCGTTGACAGCGCGAGGGGATAAAAGAGCTGATCACTGTCTTCTGTTGAAGGGACATCGGTCCCGAAGAAGAAGAGGCAAAGCCGCCTCATATGTGCCCACTAGTACCACCTCCCAGTGCCACCAATCAGTGACCACTAGTACATAAGTTCCAGCAATCAGTGCCACCTATCAATGCCCACGAGTGCCACCTACCAACGCCTACCAGTGGTGCCAATCAGAGCCTCATCAGTGCCACCTAGCAGTGCTGTCTATCAGTGTCACCTACCAGTGTTGATCAGTGCCCATCACTGCCACCCATCAGTGCCCACTATCAATGCCACCTATTAGTGCCCTTCAGTGCCACCTATCAATGCCCTTCAGTGCCACCCATCAGTGTCACCCATCAGTGCCACCCATCAATGCCACCTATCAGTGCCCACCAGTGCCACCTCATCACTGCCCATCAGTGCCACCTATTAGCGTCCATTAGTGCCGCCTTATCAGTGCCCATCAGTGTCGCCTTATCAGTGCCCACAAATGCAGCCTATCAGTGCCCATCAGTGTAGCCTCATCAGCAGACATCAATGAAGGTGAAAAATTACCTGTTTGCAAAATTTATTAACAAAATATAAAACGTTTTTTTTTATTCGGTCTTTTTAAATTTGAACAAAAAATAAAAAACCCAGAGGTGATCAAATACCACCAGAAAGAAAGCTCTATCTGTGATAAAAATTTTAATACAGTGTTGTATGACCGTGCAATTGTCATTCAAAGAGTGACAGCTCTAAAAGCTGAAAACTGGTCTGGGCAGGAGGGGGGTTTAGGTGCCCAGTAAGCAAGTGGTTAAGAACTAAAACATTGAGGTCTTCTATAGTGTGGTCCGGTTGTGAGAAGTGATGTCCCACAGGTGTACAGAAACTGTCTTCTTTCTGCACACCTGAATGAGTACTGCTTGGACCTTGAAGAACGGGACATACTCCGAAAGCTTGTCCTGAAAATTTTTATGTTAGTGCAAATAAAAAAAGCATCACGGACAGTACTCAGTTTTCTCTGTCACAATTGCACTAATATGGCTACAATCACCTCAGCATCTACCAGAAAGTTGAGATATCAGTTCTTATTGCACTGACGCTTTCATGCCATGAACATATAGAAATGTATGTAGTGAGGGTTCATGCTGACTGAGCTATAACTCTTACTTTAAAATAATATTATCTTCCTATGTAGGGCTAATGTATATGTTTAATTATTACCTGTACTTTAAGAGATGGAACGCCACCAAGATAAAGTAGTGTTATAGCTTCCAGGCTGAACTGTTTTTTCATACTTCCTTTACGAGCCTTTAACCCATCAATGACAAGTCGACCATTGAGCCCATCCCAGCTAAACACAACCTTTAAACAATAATGTGAAGTTAGATGAGATTTAATAATATATTGCAATATAATAATCAGCTTTAGGAAATACATATATTGAAAAAAAGATTCACATGCAATTAGATGAGAAAAAACATTTTTTGAGTTTTCTTGAGTTGAGTTAAAGTGTTACTAAACCCAGGACTCTGCATTCACTATATCTGGTCTCCCACAGTACACAGAGCATGGAAATTAAATTATTTTAGTAAATATAAACTGCTAAATACCTTTTCTCATCAGCAGTATATAGCAGTCTTGTGACTTCTATCAGTGTCTGGTTAAAGCTTGTAGGAGGAGTTTTCACTCTGTCCTATGAGGCTGCAGGACCCCTGACCCTCGGTCTGGACAGTGCCGATTGGCCCTGTGCTGATCACATGCCCCCTCTCAAGAGAAAAAAACTCTAGCAATACACACTAAAGTGAGCATGTGCAGAGTAACTCCAAAGGCTCTGTCTTATCAGGAGATTGATTGCGGGCAGTAAGAGAGGGGAGGATGAGAAAAGACAGGATCAAACAGCCTTTTTACACAATGCAGAGGATTAACCCCTTAGGTTTCACAGTGACTATAACAAGCATTCTTTACTGCATATACAGACTGATTTTACTGTTGTGGGTTTAGTAACACACTGATTATTATTTAATAATCAGTATGGAGGAAAATTAATATTAAAAAACAACATTAATGACCACAGAATTAACATGAAGAATGATGTCATATATACTTTATAAGGGGATACTTGTGAAATCATAAGTATTATTGCTCCAAGCGCTTAATGAGATATCACATGATTGTACAAAAGGATGGTGGTATTCTCATATAAAAGCATTTCTTCTATAGTGATTGTATTTCAACAGAGATATTGTGATTATTCTTTCATTGTCTTTAGATATTGTATACCAATATTCTCAACAAGAAAGAAAAAGTAAAAAAAAAAAAAAAAGGTTTTGAGTCAGCAAAAGCTGCAAAGTGGCAGATTTCCTAATCAGCTCTTAATACAGCATCTAAAAGGAGATAACAAACAGATAAGCCCTTCATGTTGTAGGAAGACAGAGGATTTCACAGCATCTTAAGTCCTCCTGTAAAGAACCTAAGTTCACACTGAAAGCAACTCTGAAACTGCTACTTTACTTGAAGTAGCATGATTTTAAAGACGCAGGTTAGTGCGGTTTGAGGTGCGACTTGCCTGACATCTGTGCGACTTCATGCACAGATGTCTATGCAAGTCGCACTTGAAATCACAGAAAATAGTGCAGGACCCTTTTTCTTTAAATCAGTGCGGCACTGCAAAGTTGGAGCTGCACTGATTTTACCAGTGGGTACAGACGGGTAACAGACATGTAAGAAAAATGGTGAAAGATTTGGAGATAAAACATATTGAGAGCGACTTCAGGAACTTAATATGTACAGTCTGGAGGAGAGAAGGGAGAGGGGAGATATGATTAAAAAACCTTTAAATACATCAAGGGGGTGACTAAGGTTCAAGAGGGCCATTTTTTCAATATGAAACCAAAATCAAAAACACGGGGACATGACCTCAAACTAACTGGAGGGGAGTTCAAAACTAATCTTAGAAAATATTATTTTACTGAAAGGGTAGTTGATACTTGGAATAAACTTCCAGCAGAGGTGAGGCAGTGGCTTCAAACATGCTTGGGACAAACATAGATCTATAGGCAGACAATAAAGTTAACAAAAAGAAAAGAAAAAAGGGCAGACTCCGTAGCCTACTCAGTTGTTTTGGGCCATCACTTTTGTTAGTTCCATTGCTGACAATAGGGTGCCACTTGTCATGCAATTTGGAACTGTCAAATCGCATGACAAGTTGCATGTGTGAACAGGGGGCTGAGACCTATTTCCCAGTATCCACAGGCATTACAGGACCAAAATCTGATTATTTTTTTTAAGTCATTTGTACCTGTCTGGCCAGATTTTACAAGCTAATGGTGCTTAAGGGGATGCCTGTAAAAGGTCTCATACTGGTGAACACCAAGAGCTGTAGAGGGATTGTAGAGGGATTACGCCGATCATACAGTCACAAGCAATCAGGGTGTTTCTATTGCAACCGGAACTTTTCTTCCAGCATTTTCTATCACAGTTGCCTGTCATAATGCATGCTTTATTAATAAAAAAGATATCGGTAAATACATACTGTATGCCACTTTCCATCGTTGTATTTGTCTTGGCTTCTTATTTTTATCTTGTTGTCTTTAGTTCCCAAGGAAAACACAAAGTGCCCCTTGGATATATGAAGAGCCAAGTGACTGGATGCCTGTTTGTCAGTCATTAAGAGTATCAAGCCGGACGATTTGACAGTGCGTACCTCCAATGAGAAATGTGCCCTGCAGAGCAAGAGAGAAAGAAGATTTGTCATTTTAATAAAACATCCTAGATCTAATCTCCAACCACTATTCTCATCTGCTGATGTGCATAGCGATCCGTGACATGTGATGGCGACAGAAAGGACAGATGTGGGTTTGATGTGCGGGTTGTGATTGACAGCCTGACTTCACCTTCTCTATGCTGTGCAAGAAGCAAGATGGGGGCACCCAATGGAGGAATAACTGGGTCACACAAGACAGAATGATACATAGTGCTTGTTCACAGATTTATAAAGATTGAATGGTTCACATTTTACAGTGTCTTCTGTAAACTGAGAAAAATAAGTAATTCTTATTTTAGAGTGCATATCATAACCCTAATCTTAACAAAAGTCTTGTAATACATGTTAATATTATGTTATGGGAAATCGGGGCATTTTTAGATGCTTTAAAAGAAGCCACCCATAAAGTAATACTCTATAACTTCTGTAATCCAGCATTCTATCACTTATGGGATAATAGTGTAGATTTGTGTTAGCCTCATTGAGTTTATTTTGTGTTGGTTTATTGAGCTTTTGGCTGCGGCCTTTCCCTTCATTAAACACTTTGGGGTTGATTTACTAAAACTGGAGAGTGCAAGATCTTGTGCAGCCCTGCATAGAAACCAATCAGCTTCTGGGTTTTATTGGAAAATCTTAATTGAACAAGTTAGAAGCCGATTGGCTACCATGCAGAGCTACACCAGATTTTTCACTCTCCAGCTTTAGTAAATCAACTCCACTGAGTTCCCTGAGCCTTCAGTCTGTCTGTGAACCTCTGTAATATATGGATTCTGCTTTAATTGACAAGGTATTTATTATCTTTTTCTAAGAGTAATAAAAAATATCTGCCAAAGACACTTTTGTGCTCTCAAGATAGTCATTTTGCAGGTTATATTCACAAGACAACAGCTAGATCGATTTCTCGTCCTGTAATAGTCTTACCTCTCTTTGAAAATCTGCTTGTTTAGATCATAGACCAAGTGGCCTTCTGGAGAATCACCAAACATAAAGGATTCCAGGGAAGATGTCAAGTTTGCGTGAATAGGACAGCTCTTCTGAATGCTCTTCAGGTTCGGGTCATACTGTTTCAAGAGACAAACAGGTCAATTAACTAACATTTTTTCTTAGAGACGTATTTATAAAGCAGTGCATCTGACATTCACCAAATGTTTGAATCAAGCCGATCTATTTAGTGCACATGTTTTAAACATTTAATCAATCAGTGATTGATTTACTACCAGTGAATATTTGGTGAATTGCACACTCACTGCTTTATATTTATAAATGTGCCCTTTGGCATACCTGTCATGAACAGTAGTGTAATACATGGAAGGTGAAAACCTTGCATTTGCTGATTGATTAGAATTTTTCCAAGGTGTTTTTTAATGCAAATTGTATAAACAAAAACCATGTTTTTTTAAAAAATCTTTGAACATAACTGGTTATTTAAAGTAAACATATTCATATATATATATATATATATATATATATATATATATCATATTCAATAAGCTGAACAATCTCTACTCATTTTCTACTTCAACGTGTTCTTTTTTATTATTTTGTTAGGTAACTCATTATTAAAACATCATCCTTTAAAGTACTACATAGGTTTCTCTCTACTCAATATCTAAATGGGTCCTAATGGATTTCAAGTGGTTCTAAGGGCAGGTTTTAATACCTTTATGCATTCTATGAGTTAAGGCAAACAATCAGCTCCCCCCCCATACTTACCTGGGCCCGATCTAGATCTAGTGATGTGCATTAGAGCTGAGAATCTCTCGTGTTTCTCTCTGTTCATTGGCAGAGACACAGCAGCAGGAGCCATTGGCTCCTGTTGCTGTCAATCACAGCCAGTGAGGAGGGAGCAGGGGTCAGGGTTGAGCCACACAATAGACACACAGAGCCAGCTCAGGAGCGAGCAAACATGAGTACCCCCATAGCAAGTGGCTTGCTGTGGGGGCACTCGGCATAGGGGAGGAGACCAGAACAGCGGCGGGGGACCTGGTAAGAGAAGGATCGGGGCTGCTCTGTGCAAAACCATTGCACAGAGCAGGTAAATATAACCTGTTATTTTAATAAAAAATATGGCGCCCTTACCAACACTTTAACCATTTTAGGCCTAAAGCGGTAGTTGAAAATGAGAAAAAAATAACGTTTCCCCTGCAGTGCAATGTTATAATGTGCTAGTATGCACCGTATACTAACACATTATGTGAAACTTACCTTAAAATGAAGCCATGCAGGGGGATGCTGTCACCGCTGACAGAGCTTCCATCTTCCCCTGGTCTTCATTCCGGGCTGGCAGGCTCCGGTCCTTTAAATAGTCAAACCGCGATGACTTCACTCCCACGCATGCGAGCGGGAATCACTGCGTTCTGAAGGAATGGCACGGGTATGCTGTTCTTTCAGAGCACATGCGTCGGTAATATCACAGACTGCTACATGAGTAAATATTCCCTAAACGGTGCACGTTTAAGGGATATTTGCAGTACCTACAGGTAAGCATACCTTACCTGTACAGGCTTACCTGTAGGTAAAACATAAGCAATAGACTTTACTACCACTTTAAATGGGTTTCACTAGGGGATGCAACATTTTCAATGCACAAAATACCTATATTATTAAAAATAAAAAAAGTATATGTAGAAGATTTTGCATTACCATGCCAAGGTCATTAAGGCTGAGCCTTAAAGGCTGCTTCATTGCTTTCAGTATGAGAGGCAGTGGGGCCTCGTCTTGCATGCATGTTCCTAGTGACACTTTACTTTTCTCTGTGTTCATAGCAAGGTCCTGAATAGCAGGCTTTTGTTGTGCTCTAGAAATGAATAAAAGAACAAATAACTATTAATATAGAACTTAAATACTGAAAATTTAAAAAATACTAGTACAGTTAGAGGGGTTGTAAAGGTTCATGTTTTTTCACCTTAATGCATGCTATGCATTAAGGTGAAAAAACATCTGTCAGTGACAGTCCTCGCAGCCCCCCCATTTTACTTGCCTGAACCTTCTAAATTAACCCACGGGGACGTGCTCTCTCTCTGCCTGGGGTTCTCGGCTCTTAATTGGATAGATTGATAGCAGCACGGCCATTGGCTCCCGCTGCTGTTAATCAAATCCAATGACGCAGGCGCCGGGGGGCAGGGCTGAGTCCTGCATTCAGCATCTATGGTCGCCGAAAGCTGGACTCGGGAATGCGCCCGCAAGGTAACCCCCGGGAGAGTGCTTCTCCCAGGGGGTTATCTGATGTGGGGAGGAGCTGCGAGAGAAGCAGAGGGACCCCAGAAGAGCAGGTTCGGGGCAACTCTGTGCAAAAGAAGCTGCGCAGTGAAGGTAAGTATGATATGTTTGTTATTTAAAAAAGAAAAACAAACCTTTAGTGTCACTTTAAAATGGAACTGTCAGTGGATCTTAAAGGAACTGAACTCTGGAAGATGCTCCCCAAAAAATGGCAGGTAGAGGACAAAGAGCTAGTTATCAATTTTGTCTGTGCTCTCCCTGAAGCTGATTTTTCTGTATTATCGATTTAACGCATTTTGTTCTGCACTATGACTATGTCTCTAGCAAAAAGAACAGTGATCAACAGCAGGGAAACCACAAATCCCAGGCTAATCTGCTAAAACCAGCAGTCAAAGTCAGAAATCCCTGAGACCTTACACCACAGACATACAGCAATGGAGCTTTAACCAAAGAAATGCCTAAGAACCCTACCATAGCAAGTGCACTGCTATTCTTTGAAGATGAATCCCAGAGTGAGGCACTGATTAGGGAGAACTGACATTTCTAGATGCTCCCTAAAACATAGCAAATATTCATTTTTTGAGATCAGTTCCATTTTAAGTTTTAAGCAATGGGAAACATTCAGGTTTCTGCTCCAGGCTGAAATTAACTTACCTCCAGAAGTGCACAGAAATGTAGGGATGTGATTCTTATGAAATATTTTAGGGGTATTAAAGGTCATATGGTATCAGTATGGGTGCTGAAGTATTAATGCCACATCATATCTGGACTAGATAACTAGATCTGCTTGTACAGTTGTCATCAACCCTGTCCTCAGGGCCCACTAACAGGCCAGGTTTTATGTATTACCTTGGGGAGATGCAATCACTGAGCAGCAAATGATATCACCTGTGATCTATTTCAGTTATCTTGCAAACCTGGCCTGTTAGTGGGCTCTGAGGACAAGGTTGATGACCACTGTGCTTGTGTATGGGAAACTTATCATGGATTTCCATTTCACACTTCTCCTATGATTGTTTACAGGCCATTGAAACTTATGTCTGACTGTAGTGGTACAGCACCAGAATTTATCGGCAGGTGCAACTGTTGTTGAAAAGAAAAACTCCTGCTATTAATTTCAGGAAACCATTAAACCACCTGCCCGAGAACTTTTGTTTCTCTAGAGGATGAAAAGGTGCAATACACAAGCAATATGCAACAATCCGGGTGTGTAAGCGTATTTTTAACTTCACACTGCAATTGATTTTCAGCCAAGCCAGGAAGATGAAGTGTTTCTGGTTGGCATACGAGTGACTGTGGACAGGTGAATATCTCAGTGCCTGTTTCTCTCAGTAAGCAAAATAGTCATCTCTAGACAACCATATGCAGGAAATTTACATAAGAGGACAATCTCTCAACCATACTGTTTTTCCAAGTTGACTGACATCCTCATATCTACTATAGCAGGCAGACACCTGCCGGCTGACAATGGCCGAGGTATTATTTAATCATCGGGTTAGGAAAATCTCTCAATTGCTATTGTTCTCCTTCCATATGCACTGACATCAATGGCAGAGCTGGCCTTTTTTTTTGTAGCGCAGCCCCAAGGGCATTTGGATCATACCTGCCATCTAGAGTGTATAAGCAGTCTTAGAACATTATTTAGAATTGTTTGTTTTGCAAAGGGTGAGGAAGGTTTAGACTATCTGTCAAGTTTCTTTTTATTACTTTGATTGTCACTATGGGAAGATTTCCCTCCACTTCCCGTCCTGGTAGCATGACAGCAAGCAAGTTAAAATCAACCCAAAGTGATAGAAAATTCCTCCTTTGGCAATAGTCACTGGCACGGGTGTCCACATTGGTAGATATGTCCCACCTGCTTCAGTGACAATTTTTGATTTCACCTCAATTTTTCTCGGTGACAATTTTCAACATGACACATAATAAGAGTGGATCTGCACAACAGGACTGCAAAATCTGACGAAGGTTCTACATCTTCCATGGTCTTTCCAAAACTACAAAATGCCTTTCTGGCTGATGGGTTCATGTCAGTTTTCACCTGACAGTTTAGTATACTACTAAAACTAAGGACAGTGATGGCAAACCTTGGCACCCCAGATGTTTTGAAACTGCATTTCCCATGATGCTCATCTACACTGCAGAGTGCCAGAGCATCATGGGAATTGTAGTTCCAAAACATCTGGGATGCCAAGGTTCGCCATCACTGACTTAGGACAATAGATGCCACTGAATTGCCAAGAGGTGCAGTGGTCCAGCTGTAGTTTAAACCATAAAAAACTTTTAAATAACATCTGTACTGCAATTGGGTTGCTCTACTAAATGCAAAGAGGCTGTTTACATAGCAAAGTGAATTTTAACTTTGCAAGGGAAATTTCCCCTAGTTTAGTGACTTCTACATCCAATTACGTGCAAGCAGAAAAAAACGTTTTTTTTTTATTGTGCTTGCACATGATTAGGTATCTGAATCAGAATACTTTATTAATCCCAAAGGGAAATGATTGTGACACAGCCACATTCAACAAAGACAACACAAGATCACAACAATAATTACCAGAACAAGACACAGTGACACAACAAAATAGCTATTCTATACAAAGTACATTTTTACCACATTTACTAAGCTCTGCTAAGTGAAAATCCCCTTTTACAGTAAAAATTCAGTTTGCAGAGTGAATATTCTCTACTCTTTAGTAAATCAACTCCAATGAATTAGCAAAATTCATGTTTAGTTATTCTTGTATTAGTATAATTTTGGTGAAAGAGTAGTCATTTTTACAGTTTGTTTTCAAAAGACATGTGCTGTCTGTTAAATAAGTGATCAGAATTACAGACTACAGGTATTTGGCTTAAAGTGCCCCTTGCAACCCCAAGTCTGACATGGTTATTGGGATGCAGTGCCCTGTCCAAAGTGTTATACAATTAATAGCATATTGTTTAACATGTTATGCATTACCTGGAAATGAAAACATTAGTCACACAGCCTTTAAATCCACTTCCTCCTAGGTAGACATCAGTGGGTGATAAATTTGGGGATGCGGTGGAATCCGATTTTTCTGTCACATCCTTGTCATCAACTAAAAGTCTCATCCTAATAAAAGAACAGAGATTATAATTTATTTTAGCTTGTTTAAAAAATAATTGGTATATTTATTTTCAGGATTCACCCAATAATCACATTTTGAAGCATTTTGTCTGCTTGTTAATTATACAGTTGTATTGTGGGGATTGTATCTGTTTGTGTTCATTTACTTGCAAGATCTTTTTCACCACAAATCTTGCTGTATTCATCACTCATGCAAAGACAACAGCCACTACACTATGCTTACGTAGGCCATAAATAACTCGATTTATATTCCTTCCACCAAAATCACTTGAATAACTCATCAGCACAGTCAGTGTTGATGGGGGAATGTCTCCTGCAGCGCAATTGTGTTCTCCTCCGCACGGAGCTTTCCTAGCCAGCAGAACACAACGAATACTGCTATAGCCACAGGCAGTAATGAAATGTGAAAAATCCAACAGGCTGGTTGTACTCAAGTCGATGGATGGATCAACTTGGGTACAATCAGCCTGCCCGTACATGGCTCATAATTAAGCCGTTCCTGCTGAACTGGCTGAATTTTAATCAATGTGTGGCTGGCTTTATATCCCTGGCAAAATCTGAATCAAATTTTCTGTTTAGACTATCATCCCATTGACCTCAAATTTCAAAGTCAGCTATTTAGATACAACAGCCCTCTTACAAAGTTAGTATGGTGGCAGATCAGCACCAATATTTAAAGTGGACCTTGAGGGTTTTTTCCCAACTTTCCATCTATTAAATCTTCTGTCCTTGTTGTTTTAATTTATATATATAGTAGTAGTATAGATAGTAAAACCTTTTTTTTCTGCCAGTAAATACCTTATACAGCCCACTTCCTGTTTCCTATCCGGTAAAAAGCCTAGCCTTATGCCATCATGCATAGCTCTCTCTCACTCTCATGAGAGTTTGCCAGGAAGGGAGGGGGGATGAGTCATTAGAAGGCCAATGAGAGCTGGAGGTGTGCCTCTGTGTAAATTCAGGAAGTCGAACAGGCAGCAGCTTAAGCTGCCCACAGTTAAAATGGCTGCAGTCAGACTTAGTAGTGGGCGATTTCTGCAGCATATTTGGCAGGTACAGAATCACAGTATATATAAAGTAAGATGCAGAATGGCAAATATGTTTTTATTACAAATTATGTGAGCAGACTGTAGTTCCTATTTAAGGTGGTGCTGAGGGTAAAATCTAGAAAAATATCTCTCTCTTCTTGTATCATATCATATGGGTACATGTGGAGGGAGGAACTCTATGTAACAGTGGGAAGCGCTTTGTAAGACCTTTGAATGAACAACAAACATACTGTATATTCTATACGTTTTAAACAAGAAATCCAATACTTCAGCTGTAAATTTGATGTTGAGGATTGCTTTCACAATTTTATGACAACTTTTCAGAAAGTCACAAAGTTAGTATTTTAATGCAGATGCTATAACAAAAGAAAATCTTCAAAAGTATTTTCTATGAAGACAAAGTTAAGGAAATTGTTTTCTTTATATGTGCTACTTAAATCTGGGGATTTAGTACTATTTCAAGACAAAAATACAAGATCGAATTAAATGAGTAAAAATATATTAATCCTTTACTAATTGTAATTTGAAAAAGATAGCTTTAAAATGTAAGACCATGTGCAGTGCCATACACATAGTATTTTCAGTGTTTTTTTTTTTAGAAACTACAAAGGTGTTAATTAATCTCCAGGGACAGAGAAGAAATATTTCGGATAGTATTTAACAACGTGTATTTAATCTCCTGCTGTTTCTGCTAAAATCCAACTGATTTATCATGGCACTTGCTATAAATAGTACAATCTGTTTTTGTGCTAGCAGCATTCAAAAGTTAACTTATATTGAGATTAATATATGGGCTACATCTGCGTCATGACCCCTTTCAAAAGTAGTACCGTATATACTCGAGTATAGGCCGACCCGAATATAAGCCGAGGCCCCCAATTTACCCCCAAAAAACTGGGAAACTTATTGACTCGTGTATAAGCCGAGGGTGAGACATGCCTGTCCATCCCTGTGTGTCCGTCCATCCCTGTGTGTGTGTCCATCCATCCCTGTGTGTGTGTCCATCCATCCCTGTGTGTGTGTCCATCCATGCCTGTGTGTGTGTGTCCATCCATGCCTGTGTGTGTGTCCATCCATGCCTGTGTGTGTGTCCATCCATGCCTGTGTGTGTGTCCATCCATGCCTGTGTGTGTGTCCATCCATCCCTGTGTGTGTGTCCGTGCAGCCGTGTGTGTCCGTGCAGCCTTGTGTGTCCGTGCAGCCTTGTGTGTCCAGCCTACCTGTGTCCCGAGCCCGCATCCCGTCCCGAGCCTCCGTCCCGTCCCGAGCCGAGCCGAGCCTCCGTTCCGTCCCGTCCCGAGCCTCCGTCCTTCTGCCATGCCAGGATCGCCGCTCTTCGTCGGCGCCTCGGCGGCCATTCCACTGTTCAAAAGCCGCGCCTCCGTCTGTGATAGGCGGAACACTCAATTTCCCAGCAGTCTGTGTTCCGCCTATCACGGACATCCTCTCATCCTCGTCCGTAGTATGAGGATGAGCGGATGTCCGTGATAGGCGGACCACTGACTGCTGGGAAATTGAGTGTTCCGCCTATCACAGACGGAGGCGCGGCTTTTGAATAGTAGAATGGCCGCCGTCTGTCTGCTCGACACGCTGATCGAGCAGGCAGACGGCAATGACTCGAGTATAAGCCGAGGGGGGCACTTTCAGCCTCAAAAAAGAGGCTGAAAATCTCGGCTTATACTCGAGTATATACGGTAGTTGCCTGACCCAAAACAAATATGAAGATCAGGCGTGCTGTCTTCACTTGAGGCATCATTGCAGTTGCTGGATCAGTATAATAGTCAGACACTTGGCATTTTGTTAAGGAGTGCTCATCAATATCTCCATGTTTCTTTAGTACAGGTTCCCTTTAGCCCACTTTGCATGAAGGTGAAATTAAATTATTACATTTAATTTGCTTCGACAAGTTTTGTATGACAGCCTTATGTTATGATCCCTATTGCAGTTTATATTTTACATTATTTTGTAGGTTACCACACTAGAGTATACCATTAATACAGCAAAAACTAACTTGATTACTGTAATTGTACTTACTCATCATCCTTCTTTATCACAGATACATAATGCATTGATCCATCTGCATATTTGCCCTTTGATTGTAGCTGATAATTTTTGGTATCTACAGTTATGATTCCATTCTTTAGAGAGACCTGTAGGTCATCAGACTATGGAAAGAAATGAACCACACACATTAATGCAGCCAGAGATGAGAATGACAACATTAGCAAACATTTCTGTAGTCCAGTGGAAAAGTTCCCTGTACAATGACTGTGAACCTCTACAATCAAAAAAAGGAAACATTATTGTAAAAGTACATACCTGTGTCTGGTGAGTAAGCAGAAAGGCATTGTTCTGAGGTGTTTGAAAACCAAATGATGCTTGAAAGACACCTGGGAAGGTGAAGCCATCTGGTTTCAGTCCCAGAGTTCCACCATTTGAGAACTCTGCTGATCGGACAATCTACACAAAATGACAACACTGTTAGTACAAACCTATGGAAACAATGCATACAAATGAAGCGACATCAATGTGTATTTTGCAAACACACAGAACATAGAACAAAAAGACACTAACACTTCTGAACCCAAAATTGATGATTCAACATCTAAACCAGTGGTCTTCAAACTGTGGGCCAGGGGGTCGGATGCGGCTCTTTGCTTGCCTTTATCCAGCCCTGGAAGTCCTATTCCTGACACTGATACCAGGCACTATTACCCCCACTTACACGAATGCCGCATACACACGACCGGACTTTTCAACGGACTTGATCCGGCGGACTGAATCCGACGGACAATTCGATCGTGTGTGGGCTCCAGCTGACTTTTTCTTCCCCAAAGTCAGGCGGACCCAGAAATAAGACTTGGTTCAAATCTGTCCGCCGGACTCGGCTTTCTAGCGGACAATCCGGTCGTCTGTGTGCTAGTCCAACGGACTAAAACCAACGCTAGGGCAACTATTGGCTACTGGCTATGACCTTCCTTATTCTACGTCATCACGTTCGAATCCGTCTGACTTTTGGAGTGATCGTGTGTGGCCAAGTCCATTCGTTTGAAAGTCCGGCGGACCTCAGCTGCAAAGTCAGTCGGATTGTCCGCCGGACCAAGTCCGTCAAAGTCCGGTAGCGTGTACGCAGCCTAACAGTAGAGTACATTCCTCCCACTGACACCAACAATAGGGGCACCACACCTCCCACTGACACCAGCAATCGGGCAGTAATGTTCCCACTGATGCTTATGATGGAGCACTTTTCCTTATCCTGATACAAACAATGGGGTACACTTTCTCCCACTGATACCAATGATGGGGCATTGTTTACTCCCCGGGCATTTTGTACTCACACTGGCCACCCCTCTCCCCTCCCACCCCCCAAACTCTGACATACAGAAAACTGGCCTTTTGTTTGGAAAGTTTGAAGACCCCTGATCTAAACAAAAATTAACAATAAGAAGAACAAGAATTTGTTCAAAAAGATTATGGTGGTTGGGGTTAACACAACTAAAGGGCTGTCAGGAGCTCTCATTGAGAGAGCTTGACTATGCCTATTTTTTCCTGCCAGATCCACCATTCATAGAAGTCATATTACAGCTTCTTTGAATTATGCAGGATCACATCCAACATTTGTTGTCGGAAAATCCGACTGTGTGTAAGGGGCATTAGGCTTTAAACAAAAAAGCAACAAAAAAATCTATAAAATAACTAAAAAACAGCAAATGTATCTATTGCTCATGTAACCAAGTAAGATGTTTAAGCCGCTAGAAGAATGAAGCACCTTTTCTCTGTGAGAGAAGTCCATCTATTAATATGCATAAAACCGTACTGGGATGGGGTGATTTATAGTGTATTAAATCAGGAAAACCCGAATCCCACAGCATGTGGCACCTGTAACAACATCCACTTACATTCCACCCATCAAAGCATCTTCGGTTGACTCCGTATGTTTCTGAAAATATGGTTCCACTCTGTGGGGACTTAACATTTTTAACACATCCACGGAAAGAAGGAGTAGTTATATCAAACCTATTTAAAGGGAAAATAAAAGATCAATATATGTAGAAATACTAATAATATATGTGTGTATTTTTTTTTGTTTTCAAATGCATGCACCACAACTCTTAGAACAAAAGAATAGAACGACTGTTCGTTATTTACTCACTTTTCTATAAATGACTTAGGGGCTCCACCCAAATAGTAAGTAGAAAAGGTAAACACATCAACACCTGTATCGTTTATGCTTTGCAGACCTTGACGTACACGTAACAATTTAGTCTTTGGTATAATATACACCTCAGTCTGTGGAAGGTAAGAAATAAAAGGGATAATTTAGAAAAGATGCTATTTTTTAGCCTAGCAAGTGCACCAGTGTTTATATCAAGCAACCAATCATATGGCGTAACAATTTAAAGCAAATTAATACTTTATTTATTACAGGTACTTATATAGCGTTGTAAATTTTTGTAGCACCTTACATATTTAGTATACATTCACATCAGTCCCTACCCTCAAGGAGCTTACAATCTAAGGTCCCTAACTCACAGTGATACATACACATACTAGGGTCCATTTAGACAGGAGCCAATTAACCTGCCAGCAT
This sequence comes from Lithobates pipiens, assembly GCF_037356315.1. Taxonomy (NCBI): domain Eukaryota; kingdom Metazoa; phylum Chordata; class Amphibia; order Anura; family Ranidae; genus Lithobates; species Lithobates pipiens. The sequence continues at coordinate 422,354,165 of NW_027507764.1, read as the reverse complement.
ATCTTTGGATCATGCTAGACAAAATAAGAGGCTTGCCTTATAGGAAGCAGTGTTAGAAGATTTTATTTACTTTGTGAACACGTTTCCCTCGCTATGACCCTCTGCAGAGAGCACCCCAAATTCCTATGTAAGTTCTGATTTTCTGAGAAAGGCCAATCTCATGCAGCCAATTGAGTTTCCTCCAAGCCACCATGTGACAGTACTGAACACTGCATTCTGGCTAGGTAGTATGGAAAAAAGCTCAATTCACAAAGCTTTATTACAAGGGTAAGGTCCTCAATTTTAGCAATGTACAGTAACTGTAAATGTAATTGGACTGAAAACAACTGTCACTTTTTTTTTAAAATAAGTATACAAATATACATTTTCACCAAGTCTGCTGACTCCGTTTTTATGATGGCAATTTGCATGTATGATATATATTTGTATATACTCCAGAATGTTATGAAGAGTGATCAGATGAATTGAAATAAATTGCAAAGTCCTTCTTTGCCATGAAAATGAACTTAATCCTATAAAAAAAAAAAAAACATTTCCACCTCATTTGTGAAGAAGGCTTTAGGGTGCCCAGGAAAGTCCAGCAAGTGCCAGGACCATCTCCTACAGTAGATTCAGCTGCGGGATCAGGGCACCACCAGTGCAGAGCTTGCTCAGGATTGGCAGCAGACAGGTGTGAGTACATCTGTACGCATAGTGAGAAGAAGACTTTTGGAGGATGGTCTGGTGTCAAGAAGGGTAGCAAAGAAGCTACTTCTCTCCATGAAAAACATCAGGGACAGACTAATATTCTGCAAAAGGTACAGGGATTGGACTTCTGAGGAATGTGGTAAAGTAATTTCTCTGATGAATCCCCTTTCTGATTGTTTGGGGCATCTGGAAAAAAGCTTATTGGAAGAAGAAAAGGTGAGCGCTACCATCAGTCCCGTGTCATACCAACAGTAAAGCATCCCAAGACCATTCATGTGTGGGGTTGCTTCTCAGCCAAGGGAGTGAGCTCACTCACAGTTTTGCCTAAGAACACAGCCATGAATAAAGAAGGATACAAAAACATCCTCCGAGAACAACTTCTCCTAACAATCCAAGAACAGTTTGGTGACGAACAATGCTATTTCCAGCGTGATGGAGCACCTTGCCATAAGGCAAAAGTGATAACTAAATAATTTGGAGAACAAAACATCGAAATTTTGGGTCCATAGCCAGGAAACTCGCCAGACCTTAATCCCATTGAGAAATTGTGGTTAATCCTCAAGAAGCAGGTGAACAAAAAAACTCCACAAATGTTGACAAGCTCTAAACATTGATTATGCATGAATGGGCTGCCATCAGTCAGGATGTGGCCCAGAAGTTGATTGACAGCATACCAGGGCGATTTGCAGAGGTCTTGAAAAAGAAGGGTCAGCACTGCAATTATTGACTCTTTGCATAAAATGTAATATAATTGTCAATAAAGGCCTTTGACACTTATGAAATACTTGTAAATATACTTCAGTATACCATAGTAACATCTGAAAAAAAGATCTACAAACACTGAAGCAGCAAACTTTGTGAAAATGTATATTTGTGCCATTTTCAAATCTTTTGGCCACAGCTGTACAATCTGCAATACAAATGCTTTAACATTATTTGCTATTATGTCATACAAATTAAAAAGCACTGTTCAATACATACCAAATGCTCCTTTCCATCATTTACACGTCCAAAGGTACTCTTGATTTGTTTCACTGGGCCTGAATTCAGTTTATATTTGAGGACAAGAACACCATCTTGAATTTCAACACTGATGTAATTGTCCTGCAAAAGAAAAAAATGACAGCATTATCTTTTGAGCAAGGGGCATACACGATTTTCTATTGTAACCAAAAGAAACTCTAACATTAAAAATATCCAAGCCATAATGCATAATAACCAATTAGACAGCAGCACTTACAACAGAAACATGGGCAATTCCAGACTGCTGCAGAATGACAAATCTGATGAGAAGTACAAATCAGCTGTACTTAACAGTTATTCTCTCCCCCTGGCCAGAATTGCTGAAGGTTACTAGTAGCAAGTGATATCTTACCAGTATCAATAAACTGTAAGCAGAATAACTGCTGTTTTTATTGTCTTTTGCAGTGCTATTCGCACTGAATGCATAACCATTTACTGTATATATATATGAAAATAATACCTCTTTTTCTGCAAAGAATAATAAGCCATTATCTGCTGTGGTCTGTATGGTTTGCTCATAGCGTAACCGCAGGTTATCCCCAGATGGCAAGGTGTATTTTATGGTTGCATATCCAATACCTTCAAAGAAACTTCTTTCTGATTCTTCCTTGTATCTAAGGCAATAAAAAGGCACTGTGTTAATGAGCAGCAGCAAACAAATAAGCAAGAGATGTTTCCTACTGATTTATAATGAACAATAACCAAAGATCTGGTACACTGGGCATCCACTGACATGGATAACTAAGGGCCACACAGGCACAAAGGACTTTGTAAAATAATTGATGTACAATTAGCATGTGCCTTAATAAAGACCATTTCTGTGCAATACAGGGATTTTAATGGTTTCACGGATTAAAACATATTCTATCATAAATATAATGCTGCTATTAATTTGACCAGAGGAAGGCATGCACTTGAAGGCCACATCATATCAGTTATAATAGCTTAAAAACAGTTTTATATGAATTTTGGGGAGGCATTTTAAAACACCTGTATTGACAGCCTTTGGGCTTGTGTCGACTGGCTTGTTTGCAGGTGAATTCCTTTTGCATGCTTCTGCGATCATTTAAAGTTCATTGCCAGAATTCACACTGTGCATCTGATCTGCAGCTGACCTGTGACATACCTTTAACCTCCTCTAAGCTTCCTCAATCTGCTTCTAGCCTCTGTTCCATTCTCGTTAACGCGTATGGGGGGGGGAGAAGCAGTTCTCACACATCGTTAAAGTTGAGGACATTATGGAAATAGAAGGTCTCCCTCACAGATACAACTCAAAAGTTTACTAAAACGTGGTTCTATTGGCTTGAATTTTCCTGTATGAATGAATTTAAAAATATTCTGGCAGGATGATCTTCTGAACTGTTGAACTGTTACATTTTCTTTACTTTGTCGATTCTCAACATCCTTGTACCCAACTCATCTTCTGGGTGTAAATTATTTCACACAGTTTGTGTACTCCCACTACCCCTCCCCATATTTGGTGCTGCACCACCTGTCCCCCCCCCTTTTTTTTCTCCCTTCTTTGTTTTCCCCTTTCTTCTCTATGCCTATTCTTCTTTTGTCATGTGGTCCATCCCATATGCCCCTCCACCCTGCGTTAGGTTTTCTGGTGGGAATTGCCTGACAAACTGTCTAGTTTTTTTAAGTCTGTTGGGCTGTAATTTTTGAAAAAAATGGGTTAAAACATTCTTATGTTGTGTTCTCTAGACCTAGACTTATGGTGGTATCTTAATGGTACCCTTTTTGAATGTGTACATGGATGGTTTTCTCTATGCACCTTTTGTTTCGCTATGTTCTTTCTGCTCATTGTAAATGTGAAATTTTTTTATAAATAAAGAATGCATAAAAAAATAAAATACAGATCCTAAATATATCCTAAATTCCTACTAAGAACATAATACATTTTTCCCATCAACATGCTTTATACAGGCACATGCGTGGTTATGAAGTGGGACTGCTGGCAGTCTGAATCACCCACTGCTTTACTATATCCCTTAGGATCCCTGGTGTTAAGCTCTGTGTTGCTGGTTCCACCCACCTACAGCATCCTTTCTGTAGGGTCATACTCTACCTCTTGGATTTTTCGTTCATGTTATATTATGGAGGATACATCTAAGAAATCTTTCTGAGAGATCTCTTATCAGACTCCCAGAGATATATTAGGATTGTTAAGTAATTTAAAACTCCAGCAACTACTAAAACTGATTACTGGAAGATATCACCTCTTATGACTGACTGTTACAAAATGTAATACAGGTATCTACTGGACATATACAGCGTCAGTTACATTATAGCAGTACCTTTTGCAAGGTTCCACTTTTTTAGTGTCGATGTTAAATGTCTTGCGGAAATTGTACAAGCTGATTCCATTTTGGTTTAGGTCATCTAGTTCAATGCATCCTCTGTATCTTTGATAATCCAATCCTCGTGGCGGCTTTAAAAAAAATGCACACTTATTGTTTCATATATAAAAACATAAAAAAATTATACTGTATGTTATAATATATTTCTTTGATGCATTTGATCTTGTACATTAATAAAGGAAGTGCTGGGCTAGTGGGCTCTAAAGGGCTGTTTGGAGTCAGAACATTAGCTCATGAATAACCATAATCTCCAATGTCAATGTCAGTGATTGCCAGCCAACATATATATATATATATATATATATATATATATATATACATATATATATACATATATATATATATATATATATACATATATATATATATATATATATATATACATATACATATATATATATATATATATATATATATATATATATATATATATATATATATATATATATATATATCACTTTACACCACAGTTTGACTTTTTGCAGGTAAATGAGGAATCACTTCAAATATAAAAATGATATAAGATTTAAACAGATTGTCCAAGCCTTTGTCAAGATTTTATATATCAGACTATATATAAGAAGTGATGCCAAGGACATAAACTTGATAAATCATTGAATCAATAATCAGATAAAATTCTCATCTGCTCGGTGATGCAATAAATAACCTTCAAGGTCATCAACTGTGCTCCTACATGCCATTTGTAGTTGACAGTCTAAGGTTGGAGACATGCTTTTATATTTTTCAGCACAGAGCAAAACATAACTTATCCCATTATCACCCTAGTGTTAACAATCACATGAGTGAATGTAGCATAAAGATATCATGGAGGATGATGCTTATCAGTGGAGCCAGGGCACATTTGGTTACATTTCCTGGAAATTATAGCAGAGGGCCTTTGGTCCGCTAGGATCATTGAACTTATTATTAAAGGTGTTTCAATAGATTGGCTTTTATGGGGAAAAAGGGGGTGCAGAGGTGGTCCACCAGGCTCACTGAATTATGGAATAAAAGTTCTTATGCCTGAAGCTGCAGAGCCTGGGTATTTTACTGCAAAAGACCACAATAATGGATTGTAGAACGAGATTTTAATGTGGTAACACCTACGGTAACTAATTGTGGATGGTACAGGTCATTTCTATGCAACATGTCTTTTCCTAACATGCATGGACATGGGAGGAGTGCAGAAATATTCCCTACCACAAATACATGGGACAATGATAGGAATACATTTTATATTATTAGAAGGTACATACACTAAATCTCATATTAGATAAACTAGAATAATATAGAAATTGGACTTTTAAGGTACCAGACACATTACACAACACACGTGATTGTACAGGGCACAGTGGGGGGGGGGGGAGGGGGCAGATGGTTGGGAAGATGGTTGGGAATGGTATGATAGGCTGTTGATATATGACCGGACATGCCTCTTCCTTTTGTTCCATCTAGCCCCGGGAGGTGGCCTTAATCCTTACTATCATGTACTGAGCCCCCTATAGGTGGTGCTGTTTTTGAGATGCCACTGGTGGTTGGGGATTTGAGAATCAAGATTGTGGGTTTTTCCAGCTGGATCCTGTTACTATTGGGTGCAGTTTGAACTTCCATCTACTGGGAGGCTACGTGGTGGCGGCTGCATCCCGTTTCTCTATTTTTTTAGATAATCTCATGAATCATGAGCTGTGGTACCACTGGTACTCTCACTATCCATCTCTATAAAAGAATCTTATATTATATTCAGTCTTATTCACCAGCCCCTGGACTATCTTCTGGAGAGGAAAACAACCATACTGCCCATGCACACTTACCGTGAAGTCATCTGGGTATCCTCCAACGTAAAAGACAACGTCATTTTCAGAGAGGTTGAGCAGAGTGCCTTGCTGCACATCGATAGTGGAACTTAAAACAGGGTCTGGCTTATTTGATGTGAATGCCTTTGTATAATTTAATGTAACATACTGGTAGATCCTGAAATAAGAAGTACAAAGCCTACATTATATTTCAGTAAGGATGTTAGAAAAAATATTGTATGGTATACTGTACATATACTGTACAGATACAAAAAATAGGCAAAAAACACACATTTTAAAATTGGAGTAACTTGAAGATTAGAGGTTTGAGGATTAGAAGTATTTTTATGAGTACATTATTCACATATTATTCATTTCTGTATCTGATCATTTAAAGTAGTCATCCATATTTCTCTGACAATCAGTGGTGGCCGCTGATAAGGGGCGCAGGGGCGCCGCCCCCTGATCCATGCACCCGGCCCCTAAACTCCATGCAGGGAGCTGGACACATGGATTTCAATGGGTTGTTTTTTTTGAAGCACATGATTAGAGTCTGAGGCTCTAATTGGCTTCAAAAAGGGTGGGTCCACTCACTTGTGCGACCTATGGGGAATAATATTCGCTAATGTCTTCCTGTTTCTCCTTCCAACCAATCAGGAAGCGGGTCCTGAGACCCGATTGGCCAGGAGTCCTAAGACTTGATTGGTAGGGAGTCCTAAGACCCGATTGGTCGTGAGGAGAAGCGACCGCTGGGACTCGGGAGGAGATGCAGGGGGGAAGCCGCCAAAGGCACATCCCGGATGGGGTAAGTGTGGGGCTGGTGGACAACCTGGTGGGTGATTGAAGCAGTGGTTGAGCGACTGGAGGGGGAGGGGGGAAAGTGAGGGGGCCAGGTTTGCTTGCGGCCCTCCCCAAAAAAATTGAACGTCAGCCGCCACTGCTGATAATGTCAGTCATTAGGACTCTGGAGTCATGTTTTAGTAAAATAACCCATTTTGTGTTTTCTGATAGAGCCCTCTCCCGCTTTGCTACAGTAAATATAGGAAGACCGACATCTAACAATGTTCTCTTTTAGTATATGCTATTTTAAATATTTTTTCTGGCTGTACATAATTGGCTCTTAACCACTTGCCGACCAGCTATTGCATTTTTACTGTGGCAGGCCGGCTCTCCTGCACAAAATGATGTACCCATACGTTGGTCCATGCATGTGAGATTGCGGGCATTCGATGTCCACCGGCCGCCCACGATCACTGTACATAGAGGCTCTGCCAATGTAAACAAAGCGGATTTCCATTCTGACAGGGGACATCTCAGAGATCAGCCCATCCCCCTATAGTTAGAACACGCTGAGGGAACACATTTAACCCCTTGATCGCCACTGGTCCCCAAAAAGTGTAATTTAGGGTCAGATTTTTCTGCCACAATGTCGCAGTCCCACTAAAAATTGCAGACCGCCACCATTACCAGTAAAAACAATTAAAAAAAAGTCCCTAAATCTATCCCATAATTTGTAGATGCGATAACTTTTGTGTAAACCAATCAATATACGCCTATTGTGATTTTTTTTTAACCAAAAGTAGAAGAATACATATTGGCCCAAACTGATGAATACATTTGTTTTTAGATTTTTTGTGGGATATGTAGTATAGCAAAAAGTAAAAAAAAATTTTTTTTTCAAAGTTGTCACTCTTTTTTTTAATTATAGCGCAAAAAAAATAAAACCGCAGAGGTGATCAAATACCACCAAAAGAAAGCTCTATTTGTGGGAAAAAAGGACATTCATTTTGTTTGGGTACAACGTCCGCACAATTGTCAATGCAGTGTCGTATTGCAAAAAATGTCCTGGCCATTAAGGGGGCAAATTCTTCCATGGCTGAAGTAGAGGATTTTGACTGTATAACAGCCTCCTCTTAGATTTAGGAATCCTAAGGCTCCATGCACATTGGAGCTCAAAAAAGCTTTTTCTGGATGCCAGATTGCTGGCAGAAAACGCTGGTTGAAAAATTTGCTTTTAACAGCGTTTTCTACTAGTGTTTATGAGGTAGTAGAATTAGCGTTTATGGGCATTTTTATTAAACATACACAGAGGACACTCCAAAAATCTCACAATGCATTCCCAAACTCCCACAATGCATTGAAAAAAATAGAACGGCGAAAGCTAATTAATGCACTTTTATCAGCTTTTTTGTGGTCAGAAAAACAGGACTTTGAACGCATTTTATGGCGTTCAGAGAACAGCCACTGCTGATAAAAGTTAAAAAAAATCCATGTGTACAAGAGTGGAGTTTATGGGCTGTTAAAAAAAAAACATCCAGACTCTAAAAAACGGTTGTTTATGAGCTCCAGTGTGCATGGAGCCTGAATGTGTACAGGATGTGGAAACATGGGCACAGAGGTAGGTGGAAATGCTACCGTTGAGCTTGATAGAGTTGCTAAACCCATCAAGTTGTCAACCCATCAACCATTAGCGAAAAAGTAAAATGCTAATGTAAGAAATTCTTTGTGCAGCCATACTAGTGATGGATGTTTAAAGAATGGCTTCTACATATTGCTGATGTTTTTTCTGTACTGCTCTCTTACTAATAAGCTGCAGTACCTAGTAGCACTAGGGTTGTCGGTTCAAATCCCAACCACGGCACTACCTGCACAGATTGCCTGTGTGGGTTTCCTTCCGCACTGTATATATGAATGTGAGTTGGGTAACTTAGATTGTAAGCTCTTTGAGGGCAGGGACTGATTTTAATGTACGATACATATACAGTTAGGTCCATATATATTTTGGGCTACTTCTTCGTTATTTCTTCATCAATTAAGCAGGTAAAGGGTCTGGAGTTGATGCTAAGTATGGTATTTGCATTTGTAATCTATTGCTGTGAACCTACATCATGTGTTCAAAGGAGCTGTCTATGCAAGTGAAACAGGCCATTGTAAGACTTCAAAAATAAAACATATCTATCAGAGAGATAGCAGCAACATTAAGAGTGGCCAACTCAACAGTTTGGTACATTCTGAGGAAAGAAGGTGAGCTCAGCAACATAAAAAGCCCTGGACATCCACGGAAGACAACAGTGGTGGATGATTGCAGAATCCTCTCTATGGTAAAGAAAAACTCATTCACAACATCCAGACAAGTGAAGGACACTCTCCAGGAGGTTGGCGTATCATTGTCAAAGTCTACAATCAAGAGAGGACTTCACAAGAGCAAATACAGAGGGTTCACCACAAGGTGCAAATCATTCATAAGCTTGAAGAGTAGAAAAGTCAGATTAAACTTTTCCAAAAAGAAACATTTAAAAAAGCCTGACCGGTTCTGGAAAAGCATTCTTTGGATGGATGAAACTAAGATTAATCTGTAACAGAATGACGGGAAGAAAAAAGTGTGGAGAAGGCTTGGAACACCTCATGATTCAAAGCATGCATCATCTGTAAAACATGATGGTGGCAGTGTAATGGCATGAGCATGCATGGCTTCCAGTTGCACTGGGTCATTGGTGTTTATTGATGATGTGACAGAAGACAGAAGCAGCCGGATGAATTTTGCAGATTTTAGTTTAGAGATATACTGTCAGCCCAGATTCAGCCAAATACAGCAAAGTTGATTGGATGGCGCTTCACAGTACAGATGGACAATGATCCAAAACACACTGCAAAAGCAACCCAGGAGCTTTTGAAGGAAAAGAAGTGGAATATTCTGCAATGGCTGAGTCAATCACCTGATCTCAACCCAAATGAGCATGCATTTCACTTGCTGAAGGCAAAACTAAAGGCAGAAACGCCCACAAACAAAGAACTGAAGACAACTGCAGTTAGAGTCCGACAAAGCATCATAAAGAAGGAAACCCAGTCTTTGGTAATGTCCATGGGTTCCAGAGTTCAGCCAATCATTGCCAGTAAAGGATTCCCAACAAAATATTAAAAATGAATATTTTATTTATGATTATATGTATTTATCCAATTACATTTGAGCCCCTGAAATGGGGGGGGGGGGGGGGGGCTGTGTATAAAAATAGTTGCAATTCCTAAAATTTGCACTTGATATTTATGGTCAACCCCTTGAATTTAAGCTGTAAGTCTGCCTTTCAAATTAATTTTGTTCTGATTTGTTTTAATTTTATTCTGGTGGCATACAGTGCCAAAAGTAGCCAAAAGTATGAGAAAGCACTGCATAAATTGACAACGCTATATAACTACCTGTAATAAATAAATAAATGTATGCAGAGAGAGAGTTTTGTACTACAGGCAGTATGCTGACAGCCATCATATATCACAAGGTGCTGAACATATACTACTTCTATGACTTTTTACTGAGACAAAACTTTCAACATGGCAATATAGCTGTATTTAAGCCAGTTGGCAACACTGTGTTTTGAACATTGTTAGCTCAAAATTAGGCTGCATTATGCTGGCCATACCAGGCTAATCTTTACTAGTGTTGCAACTATTCTGAGCATTGCTAGTTGTTACTGTCCTATACCGTGGCTGCATAGTGACGATTCTAAGTATGTGGTCAGTTGTGGGCCTTTACACTACAGTGGGACCAAAACGTTTTTGTTTTTTTGTGATAACGAATGTTACTTTTTAGAATTTACTGAAGACAAAAAAGAGCAATTTCTAGGAGGGGACATCAGTGAAGACTGTCTCCATCTTAAATCGGTAATAAAACCAAAACCAAAAATGATATATATTGCAATTAACCAATCATCAGATGTGGTGGCTGCATTCGTTTCCTTTTTTTAGGCTTTTTACCTCTGTTGTACCTGGTGATCTGGCCAGTAACACACCTCCTGTATTAGAGTGCCTACACTCTGGATGAAGGAGCACAAAGACACATTTGAAACGCAGTATTTTCAGTCCAGTAGGAGAGGGTAGTGTTTAATGTACTAGCAGATTTACATACACTAACACATTTAAGCTGAACTCTAGCTAATACTCTTTAAGCAGTTACAGCAAGAACATTTGTTTTTTCTTTTGGGATAACTTATTTAAGTTTTACATAAATAAATAAAAGCTGACCATTGTAAGCAACCCAGTCAGTGGTAAATGGTTTGTGTCAGCACTTTAACTGCTCTATCTGTATTACAATACGTTCTGTTAAAAAACAACAGACTTACTGCATAGATCATCAGGTGAAAATAAAGGAAACAAATTCTAAAAAAGAAAATGAATGCAGCCATCACACCTAAGAATTGGTGAGCTGCAATATAATAAATGTTTGCTTTTGGGTTTTAAAACCCATTTAACATTTCCTGAAAACAAACTGCACATTAAGGCTACCCTTAAAAGCAGTGGTTCTCAACCTGGAGTCTGGACCCCTTTGGGGTCGAATGATGATTTTCCAGGGGTCACCAAATCTTGGGCTATTCCTGAAACCTGCACAGCTCTCCAAGCCTTTTCGTGCCCACTTAACTGGGCTGTTCGTGGAGCCGGGGGGGCGCCCACTCAGCCTCTTCGAAGCCGCCCATTCAGTTCACAGCATAGCTGGGGGGCAGAGACTAGAGGTCAACTGACTAGTGAGGAATGTGAAGGGGGAGGGGCTGGAGGAGACCCCATCTCCTGATTATGGCATAGGTGTCACTGCTGCAAGACACAACAAAGTCGGAGACACAGTGAGTCACATTACCTGTGATTATAGATGCCATTAGAAGTCCCCACTACAGTTCTCAGATCAGCAGATGACCTTGATCAAGAGCACCTAAGTTGGCTGATCAGAACTCCCCCCAGCACTGCCACTCATCTCACCCCCCACCAGTACTGCCACTTATCCCATCTCCCCCCCACCAAGGATTAAGGAAAGGAATGAAAATAGAGAATACATGGAAGGAAGAGGAAAAGAGGGGGAGGAACAAAGAAAAAGAATAAGAAAAAGAGCAAGAAAGATGGCTAGAGAGAAGGATGGGAGGAGGAACAAGAAATTAGGATAGAGAGAGAAAAAAGGGAAAGAAAGGAGAACAAATAGAGTGGTACATCCTAAAATGTACCATAAGGGGTTTTAATACTGTACGAGTGGAAGGGACTCGGGGAGTGCTAAATGTCCGTGGGTTAGGCGTGCAAATTACTTGTCTTGCCTTGGGTGCTGACAATCCACGCTAGGAAAATAATTTTACTGTTAGGGGTCCCCACAACCTGGGAAATTTTATTAAGGGGTCATGCCACTAGTAAGGTTGAGAACCACTGCTTAAAAGGGAAGCAGAAGGGCTACATGAAAAGTTTGCTATAGGTGTCATGAATTTCACATTTTTTAATTGAACACATCACATCCCAAAAATGGAAACAGGTATGAAACAAAAGAAGAATAAAACACAAGGATGTAATAGTAATATTTACGCAAACCTGAGAGTTTTATTACCTTTCTAAAACAACTCTGTCCATTATGGCTTCCTCTGGTCTATTGACTGATACAAATGTGTCCACATTGACTTCTGCCTCATCGTTTCCCAGTCTGTACATACACTTCAGTTTATCATCTTCTACAGCAAGTCCTATGTAATCCTTTGTAGTCTGGACAGAAAATAAACAAACTTATTATCTATACTATGCACAATGATCCAAAAACAAAGTATGCTTTGGGGATCGGAAGAAAAAATTGTGGTTGATTTACTAAAGGAGTGGAGCATTTTCATTTTGGAATGTGAATTTACACCTTTGCTTAGTGAATTAGATAAAATTATATGAAAATTCACTTTGCAAAGAATACCCAAACATTTGCAAGGAAAGTTAAAAAAAAATATTTTTGCTCTGTAATTGGATGATTGAATGACTGAATTGGATTGGATGATTGAGGTCAGCACCATATTTAGGGTGTAACATGTATCATGCTTCTATGCACCCACCTCCTGCTGGCATCGCTCTCCCCTCTGTGTGACATCAGGTGGGAGATCGTCTTCCCACACCCACTGTCACTTTTTTTTCTTTAAAGATTTTCATTTTTAATGATTATTTCCAAATTTACAGATAAGTAGCCAGTTAATGTAGCTCAACCCATTAGATTAACACAGGTAGGGGTAAAGCATGAATGAATATAGACACACAGATTAGTAAAACAAAATGTATTCAGAGAAGCTCAAAGATGGCAACTCCTAGATATATCCTGTGAAGTCCTTAGAAGCAAATATCCATATTTGGGAACATATAAAAACCATGAAAGAAGAAGGGTAAAAGAATAGTCCTGAGAGGGTGGTCAACTCAAAACAGAAGCAGCCCAATGGTATATATCCAACCACTGTCACTTTTTAAAAACAGCGGGGCTGTGTGGGGCTCCGCCTACACAGTCGAATCATTCATTCACAGATTTCCATTGATGAAAAAAGTGCCGTCTGCCACCGCGGCTATGTACTTGTATTTTGAATGGGTTGCGAGAGTGCTGCTCAGCACACTCATATTTCATTCAGTCTTCCTCTAGCTTGCACTTGTTTTTTTTGAAAGGTGAACTTAGCCTTTAAGTGAAAATCCTCTTTGCTAAGCGAATAGCCTATATTTCTTTAGTAGATTAACCTCAAGTGTATTCATTTGCTTTATGATATATTTTATCAATAACATAAATTATATATAAGTTACACTTTCTACCTTTTTTAAATTGCTACTTACATCTTTGTTGCCCAGATACATGACAAACATGTTTGGAGGCAACTGCCGTTTACGACGGTCTCCTCGATTTTGTGGCCTTTGAAGAAATAATGACAGCGATGTGTAGGCTTTCAAATCCTCCAGGTTACTGGGAGGTCGCACCTCTACTCCAGAACTGCCATCAAACCTCATTGGAACTACCACCTAAAAAGAAACATATAATTAACTGGGCATGAACATCACCTATGAATACAGCAGGATCTACAAAAATCTGCAGTTTAGACACAGCATCAATACAATTTTCATTTGTATACACTCAGACTGGCTTCACACCATTCTGCTGAGGTAACATATGTGCTACTGCAGAGCATGGTACCCCAGCATGCTGGCAATAGTGTGTCATTCAAGTTAAATAGCACCCCATTGCACTAAGGCAACGAGCCTGAATTACAGCGCACCACAACATATAGCACTGCACTACCACGCATTGTGGTTTGCAGTGTCAGAAGAAAATGGTCAGGTCAGGCTTTTGATGAGGTGGGATGCGTTGGTAGCCCATTCCATATAAATGAGTTGCCTTATTGCAAAGCTTGCTAATGCATGGCATAACGTGTTAATGCGCATGCAGTAACGCACCACAGCACACCACAAAGTATTAAAGGTCCTATGGCAATTTTTCCAAAGCCTTTTTGTAAATGGTAATAATTACTAAGTTGTTACATATAATGATAACAGCAACAACAGTTATAGTAAATGATAGCTGTGACCATTACATGTAGAAATAATCACAGGTGTATTGTATGCTGATATTATACACTGATGCCTCCATGTGATTTAACAGTGTATGAAATGTTGCATATTAGAATATGGAACTCACCTTATTTGCAGCATCTCGGGCTTGCTGAATCAGCTCCCTGATACGACTGACGCTCTCAGATATATTTCCCAAAGGCATCAGATCATTGATGCGATTCATGGACTCAAAGACACCAGGCAGGCTGCCACTTAGTTTATTCACTATTATGTAAAAGGAAAAAACGAATATTTAGCAATTCAGCAGTAATCTGAAATACGCAGAAATAACTGTATTGGCAGATGATTTATCCTTTAAATGGAAATCCTACATTTCTTTTGAATCTCTCCTGCACTGGCTCAAAATGAACAGTACTCCAGGCAGCCCCCTTGAGCATTGTCATGAAACATCTAGCCCACTCTTGTTAACTAGTCAGTACACCCAAAACGTATATTACACAGTGTTAAGCCACTCATAGACCATTCGAATCTCAGACGGTTCCAGATTTGGACCCTGTATGGGCAGGCTGAATGTACTCAAGTAAAAAAAAGTCAGATTTTACATGTGATTATCCTTTGCGGCTGTTATAGCCGCTAGCAATAATCACTGTGTTCTCCCAGCGGGGACGGCTTTAGCTGCCACCCTGCTGGGAGAACACAGTGGCTCTTTGGGAGGGATTTGCCCATCAACTGATGGGGAATTGTGTGATTTTCTTTCCTGCAACCCAGCTAATAGTTAGATTAGCTGGGAATTATACAACAGAAATTTATTCAATGCATCTCTAAATTATTGAAGCCACCAGGTGACTTATGCCACTACACTTCAACTATGAGTGAAATATAATTTTTGTGTGGGCTGCACCTTTATAGGTAAACTGGATTATTGCAATAATATCATCCTTGTAATCTGTAACTGAAGCTTGCAATCCTCATAAAATGTGGAAGATGCTGTTACTAGGGTCTACAAGATTCGGATTACCCCTTTATTAAGATAGATCAATACAATGAAATGCTGTAATCCATAGCCATCAAGCTGTATAATAACAATATTCTGTACTATGGCCGCATTCACACTGGGTGAGTTCGGGGAACCACACCCACATGCACCTGCAGGTCATATTAGGACACAGTGGCTATGTCTGTGCAGCTACGTGCCCCAAAAGAGAACAATGGGACACTAGCCTTTGTGTGCATTACATTTGTTCTTGGGTTTAGATATATATGAAAAAAGACAGTCACTTCCTTCGCTAACAGGTCTTCTATAGTGAAGGGCAACAGCGACATCAGTATCCCAAGACTGGGTGGATGCTTCGTTCCTCAGATGGGGTAACCCCCCTAGCTCTGAGGAAGGGGGGGGGGCACCCCTGAAACACGTCAGTTTTTTACCCTGCAATGTGATTTAGCACGTTTCCCTATTGTGTGATTTCATAGCTCATTGAGAGTTGCTTTTTGTGAGTACCCACTTTTTATTGATTTTATCATTTATTAAGTGTCATTGGTAATGCACTAGGTGTGCGCACCTTCCATTTTGTCTTTTTTGGGTTTTAGATACACTATATATTACTAATATTCAGATTCTTAAGGTGGGGATAACAACTCTCATTGAATGGAGGTAGTCTTGTCAAACCAACAAGATAAAAAGTTCTATAATTTATTTACTTAACCATGTACCTGAATTGTATACAATTTCACAGACTCTTACCATTATCTACTTCAAAAGTAATGATAACATTGACTGTAGTCACCACATTTTTTGGTTTAATTTTCCTGTTATAAAGATCTGTTCGGAAAAAGTCCAGCCTTTGTTAATATAATGTGAAAGGTTTTCGCGATATCGATGTAGCCTGGAAGGACTGGAATGTGCACGTATGAACAATGATGACTTACAGGGCCGCTGTTAGAAATCATGGGGCCCCATACAGCCTACCTGACGGGGCCCCATTGACCCCGCCCACAACCCATCCTGGCTCCGCCCATAACCCCACCCCTGCCTCCACGCTGTCAGGGCAGGAGGCAGGAGCTGGAACATTTAACATTTACAGCGCCCCACCAATCATAACTGCATCTGAATGGGAGAGATGTCAGTGTTTTGACATCTGTGCCCATTCAGTTTGTGTCTTCATACGGAGCTTTCAATCAGGTCTGCATGAAAAAGGACCTAATTGCAAAGCTTGGGTGAAAGGTTATGAAAGGAGAGTGGTTTGGGGGTGGTAAAAATGCAGCTTGGCTATGTATTTTTACTGTCCCTTCCCCCATCACATGTGTAAAAGTAGCATCTCACTATGTGCTCATGGTCATTATCATTATGATGATCAGAGCACAGCAGGTGCTGTATGGCTCTGTCAGTGTAACATGACTGTGTGATGCTGACTTTGTTATGGCTGTGCTGAGTTATAGTCTGTAACACACAGTACAGTCATATATCAGGAAAGTCAGCACCACACAGTCATGTTACACTGACAGAGTCATACAGCACCTACTGTGCCCTGATCATCATAATGATAATAACCATGAGCACACAGAGTCTAGGGACTGCACATGCTACAATAGTGTGACCTGTCAGTGTGTGTGTGTGTGTGCAGGGGACTGCTTGCCTGTGCACCACTGCCATTGTCCAGATTACTCCTGCTGCTCTGTCTGTCTCAGCCGTCCCAGTGATAAGTCCCTCAAGCTGCAGCACTTACTGGATGAAGGGAGCCGTATAACAGTAATATCCATCCGCCGGAGAGGCATACAGTGAGCAGGAAGAACTTTAGTTTGTGCAGGTATACTGAGAACAGCATGCGGCACAGCATTGTATCCCTGCACCCGAAAATAGAAAAAAAGTCCCTCTTCTGCTTTCACCTCCTGGGCCCCTCTGGTAACCTGATGGGGCCCAGGAAATGAATATATATTCCTTATATATGTTAGTAATCAAGTGGGTGCAGGTTAATATAGTTATTTCGTTTTTTTTTTTTTTTTTTTAAGCTAGAAGTTAAAAGCTGCTCGGGCCCCCCCTGCTGGCCGGGCCCGGTACAACAGGGCTGGTTGTACTGCCCTATCAGCGGCCCTGATGACTTAATTGTAATAGTCAGCGTGGGCAGCTAGACACCGTTGAGTGGGCATGTGTACTGTGTGTTCACCACATTTAAAATGAGTGAGCGATTAGTAACAAATCTGCATCAAATTAGGCTTAAACATTCCACTACGTAATCTATTCAGGGATGAAGCAATGAGTTCAACGCAAATAAAAGTATGTCACAAACACTTCAAAGATGGTCGAGAATTTGTTTGAAAGTTATCCACGTTCTGGAAGGCCTGCAATAAGCAGAACATCTGAGAATATTGAACTTGTATAAACTGCAATCAAAAACGATTGACAGTGCGAGAACTAGAAGATGATCTGGGCATTCCAAAAACGACTGTGTCCAAGATTCTGATGCAGGATCTTGTGGAAGAGATGCTGGGAGAACTGTGTGACCTCCCAAGGTGCATACCTTGAAAGAGACTGAGGCCTCGGTGTCCTATGTAAAATGTTTCTTGTATCTTGTATCTTCTTCAATAAATGTCTCTATTTTTCATATTACATGGCTGGATACTTTCCGGACAGACCTCACATGTATATACATACTCTGTATATACATATACAGGAGACAAAGCTCTTTGTGCACTGGACCAAAAAGATCTCATTTGATATAGCAAAATATTTTGTGTTCAGGAGAGGTGAATGGAAGCAGACACGCAGTACAGAACACAGTTGTAAATAGCAGAAAAATGGTTAGGTGTTCAGTTCTTTATTTACAGAAGCAAAGGTTTAAAATACAGAGCCTTCACATAGGTGGACTGAACAAAAAAAAATATATCAGCCATTTTTGCTCAGATTGACTTGAAGGTTGTCTGAATTTACCCTCAAAGGAGGAATTTTGGTAAACCGATCTACTGCATACATGGTTTTGGATTTTTTGCCATACTTTAAGGGCAAGTTATGTAGAAACAAAAGTAATATCACTCTACTATTTGGGGCAATTTTCTTTCCCTTTTCAATTTCAATAAGCTTTTTTATTGAAGTTATTTGGATAAAAGCAACTAGTAACTACCAGAATAACAGTAATCAAAAATGTAAGTCTACGTTTGACTAAAACAGAAGTCTGTAAATATTCCAGATTATAAACTGCGAGAGTGGTCTGTAATTTTATGCAAAGCGCAGACCATTTTTCTTTAACTTTTTATCAAGTTTCCCAACCATGACCCAGTAAATGTTATGTCTGATAAATTAGCAATATGTACTTAAATTCATTATAATAAATACAGTAGTTTAAAGGAGCGAAAAACTATGTGGCTGAGGAAATGGCAAATACCAACTCTAACAAACTAACTTTTCTTCCTCAGTGTTTGCTTACCAGATTCGCTTGCCTCTTTCAGTGCTTCATTGAACATCTCATTTTGTCCGGCTGCAATTGTGCCCTTAAGATTATTTAAATCTTCTTCAATGGGTTTTAATTCCTTGTTAACACCATCAGTAATTGTATTTGCATTGGTAACTACGTTTTTGGCATTGTTGAGCATTGTTACAATATCATCTGAAATGTAGTAACAGGTTATTATTATTATTATTATTATACAGGATTTATATAGCACTGACAGTTTATGCAGCACTTTACAATGTGAGGGCAGACAGTAAAATTACAATACAATTTAATACAGTAGGAATCAGAGTGCCCTGCTTGTTAGAGCTTACAATCTAAGAAGGATGGTCAAGAGATACACAAGGTAATAACTATGAGGGATGGGCTGATGGAGAAAATAAATGTACAGTTGTTAGTTTAGGGGTCATCTCTGAAGAGATGATTATTTAGACTTCAGTAATACTTAGCAATTCTAAACCACATTTTAAGAAATTCACTAGATCTGGTTATTATTTTTTAATTAAAATTTCAATATGCTATAGTAATAGATTAAAGTAATAATAAGGATAGTAGAAGGTAATCCATATTTTGTGATTATTAATATTGAATGTGTAGTGATGTATAAAATATATGTAAAAAAAATGTTTTGATGAATAAAGATATAAAAAAAACCTAAAGTGTGAACAGTACATCATTCGAAGGCCTCACACAGGGCATTCGATTTTCTCCTCTAAATGTCTTTTGGCAGGAAAATTTTGCTTAAAAAACATTCCTAAAGCTGCGTATTGTATACATATTTAGAAGCCACAAGTGTTTGAGTGTTAATATAATCCACTTCCACAATATTAATTTATTTTGGCCATTGGAGTGAATGAATGCTCAAGAGCTAAATGCATTTAGCTTTAAACACGTTTTGTGTTTAGACACATTTACGAGCGTCAAGCTTTTTTTCAGCTCTAAAAGTTCTTCTCCTGAACACGTTAGTAATGGGGTTTTTTTTTTCAGCCTGTAAACGCTCATACTTCTGATACACCTGTGCATGGACACAAAGAGATGCTTTTACAACACCAAACGCCTGTAAAAGAAGCAGTTCTTAAGCCCTGTGTACATTAAGGCCTTTTACTTATCAGCCACTGCTGCCTCCCATCAGCTTTCAGTACCAAACAAAGCTACAGCACCAGTCTTGTAGGCAGTGACAAAAAGTAGCATTCAGGCACAGCCAACCTGTAGGCAGGTGCAGTTTATTTTCTCCACTGCAGGAGGTGGTCAACTCCAACAGCTCTGCAGCTGGAGAGGAAGCCAGGAGGAACCTGGTTCCTCTATGGTTTCCTGGGTCACTGGGGAAACATATGGTTGGATGGTGTTGCCCCATGTGCCTATAAAAGCCATCTTGGATCTGGCAGAGCATTTTTAGGGTTTTAATGCCTGGTTTTGGTGCACTTTATGCAGGGAAAGATACCCTGCACTAGCAGCAAGGAAAGGTCCCTGACAAGGTGGGAACGTGTAGGGTTGCATCTCTTCTGGACGTCTTCCCAACTGGGCACAAAACAGCCAGGCTGCATTCTGCCCCTCTCTACAAATGCTGTCATTCTGGCTAGAGCCTGCTCTGTAACTGGTTGGTTGGGTGTACCCAGTTGGGCGGTCTTCCCATCGGGATTGTTGTGAACTGTTGCTGCATTGCTTCAATACAAGTTTATTTTTTGCACCTGACTGTGTGAATTATTGTCTCTGCATCATGCTGCACCCCACCTACAAAACAATAAGGCAGTTGTGACTACTCACATATCCAAGGAAACACTCTAATGTCCTGTGCTTCTCTCCCACCAACCACAGAAACTGTGTTGCGACCACATGGTTTTGTCATTACACTGTTTGCAGTCCAAAGTTGTAAAACTGCACACCACTCACCCTTTCCATAGAAAACTTTATTCATCTATCACTAACACCGAGAAACTCCACCCAATTTGTCGCTCTGATGCATGTTTGCCCCCTATTGGCACTTAATCATAGAGCCACAAGCTCTACTATTACTATAGAAAAAACTAGCAGTTTATTGAATCTGCCTACAGTATATGTGGGGTACAAGTAGAATTCCTATATAGATACTTAAAAGTTGCTTACCTCTTTTGATGGCATTGATGCTATTTTGGACACCTGTGAGGTCACCTGACAATGTCTTCTTCTTATCTGTGGCCTCTGCCAGTTTGTCCTTTAGGTCTTCAAGCTTTGGGTTTACATCTAGGTATTAATTATAAAAAAGGTGAATTGACCAAGCTCCAAACGTGACATGAACTGACACGAAATAAATCTTAACATTTTGTATGTGCTTCTGTATTGTAAACTGTGTTAATAAAATATTAGAAATAAAACCATATATTTTATTTAGAAGCCAAGTGTGTAAGTGGTGCTCTAGAAAAACAAGGATTGAAGGGGCCACAGGTGAAAAACAGCTGAGAAACACTGGTCCAAAGTGCTTTTCTGTATGTGATGTCTGTTTTGCTAAACATGGTGCGCTGGTGATATCTTGGATTAGACGCATACTTTGGTGCCATCATCTGCCATTTCACCACATCACTCTACTTTGACTGGGTCTCACTGTTGTATGGAGTGTGTTGGACTCTTTAGGGTTGAATTACTAGAACTGGAGAATGCAAAATCTGGTCCAGTTTTATTTTGTCAAAGCTAAACTGAACAAGCTGAAATTAGAAGTTTATTGGCTACCATGCACAGATGCACCAGATTTTGGACTCTCCAGTTTTAGTAAATAAGTATTTATGGGTTCTACCAGTTCTCTTTTATAAAATGTAAATGTTACTTCTCTAACTTAAAAGCTGTCTAATGGCCATACTTGGAAGGATGAGGAGGTGTGAAGTCTGACACAGCCTAATGAGCAATTAAAACAAATTGGCAACTACCAAGGGGTTCATTCATCCAGGAGAACACCGTTGTCCCTTGTGCATTGCTGTCTATGTGGTAAGGTGAACTGCTTAGCTGGCCTGACTATGAGAAGCCTCTGAAGTGCCATAAGACATCTCGAATGGAAATCCTTGTAAATGCTGATACCCTCATCTCTACAATGACCCTGAATTTGATCTTTTGAAAATGTTCAGTAGTTCCAGTGACCACTATTTGTAACCCCCTGCAGCCACAACAATACACTGGATCATGAAAAAATAAATTGCATAGCACATAGTTCTAAGTTGCCACTCAGAAGCCATGTGAAAAGCCTTCTACATCCGGTGGCATTAAATAATATAAACTCAGATTATAGAAACGTGAGTGCACTTTCTGCATTTTTTACTGGACGATATCATCCATTGACCTTTTGATTTTACTGTTTTTATAAAGTTTCTGTTTAACATCTTGAGTTTTAAATAGTGTTTGATAGGTTTATAGCAGCTAGTCATAAGCAAATCACTGAAAACCTGTAAAACCAAATAACCCTCTGTTGCATGTAAAATCAAAACACACATTGGAAGCCGACCAATTCCAGCCATACCTCTGAGAGATTTTTGTGTTTCCTTTGCCTGTTTCAATAGTGACTCTGAGTTTGTAAGAGATGTCTTGGCTTTCCCAGGTAGATCCTCATTTTGTACTTTCTTAAATAAAAAAAAAAAAAAAAAATGTAAATTGTATTTATTACAACCAATATTAAATCATACATTAGCACCATGTAATTAATAAATATATGTTTAAAAAAATGTTAAATAAATGTGCTCTTTAGTCAAGTGTTTACTGTCACCGCCTGGTGGCCATATTCAGGAACTGCTGCTCCTAATATTCTTGAAGTCTCTTTTTGGTACTTAAAATTAAAATATATACACCTTGCTAAATTTGCTAAATGCTGTTTGTAGGGGAGTAGTGAAGTGAGGATGAAAACCCTGCTCACAATTTATGAAACTGCAGCACCATTGGTACTCCTGCTTGATTTTTTAGCCCGGTAATGGCATGTCAGACTGCTGCTCCCAAAAGGAACATAGTAGTCTTTAGCTTTTTTTGTTTGTAGTTTTGGATAGAGTGTGAAAGACTCAGATCTGCTGTCAAATGGTCTACAGTCAGTTGTCCCACTGGGAAGATAAGCACCCACAGGATGTCAGTATAGAACCAGATTACTAGAGTTGGAGTTTCCTGAATGCCACTAAAATGTTTTTTTTTGTGTGTCAGATTTTAACTCATTTGGTATCTTTGTGGCAACATTGTTACATGGAAATCTCTGTAGTGGGGCCACAGCCAGCAATTCCAACAGAGGTTCCAACCCTTTCCCGTTGCATATGATACTTATGGGACTTTTACTTTAACCTAAGCCTTAACCTAATATTTATCATGGTAAAAAAAAATTTCACAACAAAAATCACTGGAATAATGTCACAGTGTTTTAATTCAATAATGCAAAAAAATTCCGGGGCTAAATTACAGTGTCCAAAAGTCAACAAGGTACACAGTGCAAATGCTGCAGCTACTCCAGGGCCAGGGGCAGAGGGCCAATTGTGACTGTTGCTTAACTTTATTAACTAGATGTTTGCTCTTATTATATTTAGTACAGAATAAACAGCATTTACTTTTCCTTTATATTTCTTGTCCTTGCTATATACTATTATAACTATAGGTGGATTATAAAAATTTATAAAATTTACTTGTTTGGGAAAGAAAGATTATCCATAATTTAATATGCAAACCACTTACTGTCAAAGCAGAATCAGCTGCTGACTTTGCCTTCTTTGCAGCGTCTTCAGCAGCTTTCACTGCATTTATAATGTCGTCATAAGCTTTGGAAGCATCAACAGCACAGCGCACCAACTCTTCCTCACTTGTATTCCGTCTGATTCTGTATATTACAAAGCAACGGTTTCATGTTAAATTCAATGGTAAATATATATATATATATTTAGTACTATAACTTTCCAGGTTTATACCCTAGTAGCTGTTTGTATTAGGATGTGGAACAATGAATGACAAAGTACCTCTTAAGAGTGGATGCATCTGACTATTCCTAATCCTAAACTAAAAATCAGCTTCAATCAAAAAAAAAAAAATAACATTCAGGGAAACATTTCAACCATGTTACAGCCAAAAAGTGCACTCCAAGAGCCTTTAGACAGAAAATTTTACATACATTTGCATATAGTAGACAATGAAGGTCTTACCTATTAAATGCATTCCAAAAAAAGTAAATTTATGTTAACTTAGGGTACACCTTTAAAAGAGAAATATAGGATTTTTTTTAAATCAAACTTACCTAGCTGAATGCTGCATTGCCCCCCCTGCTGGCTCTAACATTTAGAACCGAACAATCAAACACTGCTGATTGCTTGGTTCTCAGAGCTCTGTGAGCAGAGAGCTGGTGACTGTCAGTCACCGGAATTCTGCTCTGCCCCCCACACTTATTGGAGGGATGAGCTGTGGAGGAGGCAGGAGCGGCCAGCTCAGGCTCTCAGTGGCTTGCTGAGAGGCTGAGGCAGGAGTCAGTGCAGGCATGTGGGTGGATCCCGACCATATGGTTTTGATGTTCCCCGAACCTGGACTGGCTCTGTGACATCAGCAGACAATGGGCTTCAGCCCACTGTCTGCTAAAAACAAGTCACAGAAATGCAGAACAACTGCACTCCTGTGAACAGCAGGAGAAGTACAGCCAAACAAGCTTTGGCTGTCCTTCTCCTTTAAATTATATTCACAACTCGGGCATCTAATGCTTTCTATTTTTACACAGATATGTAAATGTATATATCCATATGTATGCAAGATATTTTCTCTAAACGCCACTGTTGAAAGATAGGTCCACTAGAAAACTTGGCCCATTCTTAACTGTTCTATAGCATCAATGTAGACAGGGCTACTCATAACCTAGGAAATACTAGGATTGATTTCCTGAAGAGATCCAGCACAGTTACTTTGCAAAGGAATTTTCAGTTAGCTTAGTAAATGTGGGGAAGCTGTGCTGATTTCAATCATCCAGTCAGGCATGAGTAAAAGTAAATTAGTTTTAAATTGTCCTTGCACTTGACTGGGTAATTTTTCACTGCTTTTACTAAGCTAGTTGAACATTCTTATACATAGTGAAAATATACATGGCAAAAAGAATATTCTCATTTCTTTTAGTAAATCAGGGTCACTGTTTTCAATGAAGGATCATCATCTCATTTCTAAAGGTATGATATATATTTAGATGATTACTCACTCTAACAGCTGATTGGCCAAGTTCTGCAGAGACTTTGCATGGTCTTCCGCCATAATCACTAGAGGTTCCTTACTGGCTGCCTTGGAGAGGATGTTCACCTTTTCATTAAGCTCCTGCTTAGCTCCATCCAGCTGTGCTGCAAGTCTTTCATATTCCTATTCAATGTAAAAAAAGGAGTAAGAAAAGAATGAGAGGAGGAAAAAAAAAAAATACATAACTGAATGAAAAAAACTAATAAAAAAATATGATGCTGGTGGAAAACCTATAGTGAGCCACCTTTAAGGCATTATCATGATATTGCTGAGGAGGTGACTTTAGCATGCTTTAGGAGATGTTGCAGCTTGATGAATCAGGGATAATAGGCTCAAACCGCAAAGCTAACATGCCAGAGTAAGGATACTTATATTCAAATGAGGTGACAGATATTTTCAGATAAGTTCAAAAAGATTTAATAATTCCATTTTCATGGCTTAAAATTAAGCTCCTCATCACTATATAACTGAGCTTTATGTCTATAATTACACATACATAAACATATAACTTACCTCTTTACTCTTCTGCAGTAAACTTAACATACTACTGGTCTTCCCCAGGCTGGTCTCTGCTCCTTTAAGATGACTGGCTGCCTCTTTTTGTTGTTTGGTTAATTCAGCAACTCTTTTCTTAAATCAAGAAAGAATAATATAAGATGACATTGTATCAGCTGTTGGTTTTACTTGCTTTCTATTCATTTCATCTTTTTACATACCATAAAAGTTTTGGTCACAATTGAAAAAAGTATCTAAGCCCCTGTACACACGGTCAGAGATTTCGACAACCAAATCCGTCGGATTTTGTCCGTCGGATCTTGTCCGAAACTGTTGCATACACACGGTCGGACTAAGTTGTCGAAAAATCCGATCATTCAGAACATGATGACGTAATTTCATTACGATGGGACTACGTTCAGGCTAGTAGCCAATAGCTTTGATGTAGGAATTTGATCTGAGCATGCGTGGCACTTGGTCCGATCAAAATTCTCTACACATGATCGGAGTATGTCCGATCGAACCAGTTGGTCGGAAAATATTTCCAACAAGTTGGAAAATTGGGTCCGACGGATATTCCGACGGAATCAGTCCGATGCATACCACACACAGTCAGATTATCCGACAACACGGTCCGATAGGACACATTCCGACTGATTCTCAGACCGTGTGTACAAGGGCTTAGACACCAAGAAACAGTATCTGACCAGAAATCACAAAATTCAGTTTGGAAGTTAAATGAAAAATAAGTGTAGCATCATATAATAACAGACTCAGGACATGCTAAAATTAGTGAGCTTAAACTATAATTGACCATCATTAGTCATTTTTTTTTATAAATTGCAGCATTTGTGTATTTTTTCATCTAATGGACACCAAGGAAATACATTTAACACAAGGAACTGTTGAAATCATTAAACCTTCTGAATTGTGACATGCTAATGGGAAGGCATAGTATTGGGCTAATGTTTTTTATTCTTCCAAACGTGTCTTTATATGCAATATTTTTACTTTTTTTTTATTACAATGGATTTATGTGACCATTTTACATGCACATAATGTTTAGCTGAGATCTTTTTTAAAGAGTCCATACACTACAAAATGTGGTTACTCAATCTGTCTTACAGCTTGATCTATTGCTGCTTTCCTCAGATCTGAAATCATTTGCTTCTTCAACAATCACCCAAAAAATACACATAAAATTAAAGCAAAAAAAAGAACATTTGTAAGCCAACTGCAATAGCCAAGTCTTATTAACCACTAGTTACCTTAAGATCATCCAAGATAACTGTATTGTCTTTGTTGAGGTTATTTGCTTGTTTGGTTTGTGCTGAAGCCTCATCTAGAGCGTCCCGGAGATCATTTATTTTGGCTTCAAAATCTTTTATTGACTTATTGATTTCCTTTATGAGCTCCTTGTGCTGGTCAATATGCTTCTGGAACTGGTTTCTCACGCGGTTCAGTACTAATAATAAAAGGTATAGAGATAATTAAACTTCTGATTATAACCAATAAGTGTTGAACTCACTACCATCAAAAACACTCCAGTCATTCTTGCACCTTCCATTACTTACAAGATTTAGCTTCTTCTTTCTCACGTTCTGCTTCCACTTTCTGTGTGTTGAAGTTGCGCTTTCGCATCTCATTTAACATGCGTTGAACCTCAGCCATTTTAGAAGACACTTCTCCAGGACTTGATGGGTCAGATGGTCCACTTGCAATCTCTTTAATGAGGACTGGAAAATCACAGGAATACATGTCACCACATTTACTCAATATAAACATAACAGTGGAGTACTAAGTTCTTATAAATCGCATAGGAGGGCATGTACATAGCTGCATGTTGCCAAAGTAGCCATTACCTCTTATTCTGAGGAAGATTGAGATCATATATTTTGAAATGCATTATGATCTTCTGTTCACTAATGCTGTAATGGTTTTGGAGCTTTTTATTTTACATATCTATCTTTACATATGTATAACAAACATTTTATATTCCTAGAATTGTTTTATATTATTTTTATAGATTTATATTTTAAGTATACAATTAATTCAGCATGCATAACACTACCTTTGCAAACCATGTTGTGCTTTCTATCTAGAAAGTTTAGCACTGAATTTCTGCATGATTTTTGACAGTCTGCTCAACATGACTAATGAACAGTCTTATCTATGCCATGAGATTGGGAGGGCCTGTGTCCCTTCTCTTATTTATTCTTATAGTCTACATTCTGATATTCCCTGTTGTTAAGCTCTGTTTGTCAACACTGCAGGTTCTGAATGTTTTACATAGACCTTGCGTAAAGACGAATAAGTGTATACAGGAGTAAAATTATTCTTCATGGACAGTTTTGCAATATACATGTATATATATATGTGTAAACATTAATATAGGCATGTACACATGCGTATGAGCAGTAAATAAACTATTTTGTTTTATGGCTCTGTACCCATTGCTCTATTACTAATTTTTAGGCAGCTGTGTGTATGGTTTCATAGACTACAGTGCTTCTATATATGTATCATTGTGCAATGCGCAGCAACTGGTTGGGCAAAAATACAGTTGCTGTAAAAATTAGTTAAAAAAATGCAAACAAAAAATAGCTCTTTAATCACTTTAAGGCCTCTTACACATGGGGCGGGCTCCGTTGGAGTCCATCTGATCAGTGGGGAATCTGTCTGCTGATCCCCGTTGAGCAGGCGGATGGCTGGTCCATGTCTGCTCCTCTTATGTAGAGTGGGCACAGACACAACCCGCTCTCCTCTATGGACGGTCGGATGTAAACGGACTGCCTGCCGGTTTGCACCCAACTGCCATCTGATCTGCCAGTCTGTTTTTAGTGGAAAGGATCGGATCTCAGCGGGTCTGTTGCTATCCGAACCTCCAGAGAGGAGGCTGGTGGGTTTGATCAGGTGCGCCTGAAAAATGGTCTGCCCACTTGAAAGGACCCTAACAAAAAAAAAACAAGCTCTAAACATTGCATTTTATTCTGGGTTGCCAAAGCGGCTGTAATTCAGAAATGATGATCATAACATACTGTTAATGTTCTTCACGAGTACATCAATATTCAGCAGCATTTTGCTAGCGCTACGGAAAGTATCATCAGCATTTTTCATGATGTCTTCATACTTCTTAAAATTCATTTGAGCCTGAAATGAGAAAGAATGACCAATTATAATTCCCTAATTACACTGTTAAAGTGCAATTCTGGTAAAATTCTAAGGCTAAATCCACTCCCACCCCTATTCTAAGATTATTCTATCTACCCTGCAAAAGAAAAGATGTCTATGCTTACCTATTCTGAAGCTACTCCAGTCCTGTCACATGATCGGGTTCCAGTGCCGGCTTAGAAGCGAGGCAGCGACAACAGCTGCAGAGCCTGGGCGATTATATCACCCATAGGCTTACTATGGGGCATCTGTTTTCGCCAACCATTTGATGGGACCAGAGCGGCTCCAGAATAGGTGATTATAGATATCTTTTCATTTACAGGGTAGGTAGAATAGTCTTAGAATATTGGTGGGAGTAGGTTTAGGCTTAGTAAGAATTTGACTGGAATTCAACTTTAAATCTTTCCACAACTAACTTTGTTCCAGGCGTTTCATTGCTCACCTTTTCGAGCAGAGCTGCTATGTCCTGTTTGAGCTTGTTGGTGTCTTTCTCCACACTGTCCACTTTCTGTCGTTGACTTGTGAGTTTACTGTTATAAATGTCATACTGTAGCTGCAAAGGAAGTCCAACAAAATATGTAAATGTTTTTTTTCTGTATTTTTGGAAGTTTGTGTTTTCCACACCATTATATATATTTTTTTTAAGTTTTCCATATGTGTCCCAAGATAGTGATGCATAAACAGTTACTGTATAAAACAATGAAAATAAGAGAAAAGTAATTAATTCCTGTACTTCACTTCTTGTCCACAAACAGGAAATGAGAGGAAATTTCCTTTAGCTAAGGGGGAAATCCCCTCTTACACAGTTGTCAGCGGAACCGATGTTCCTTTACTGTAAAAGTTTGAATTTTCCATCACTTTCTATTCCACTGACAATAGTCATCAACACAAACAGATAGGATGAATTAACCCTATGTAGGCACAGATATAGCTTTTCTGAAGACTGTATTTAGTTTTTTAATTGTAAAATACAGATAAAAAAACAGCATATGCAAAATCCATTAGCAAACTTGTAAACTTTCAAAAAATTAAAACTATTAAAAAATGGTAAAAAATTAACCTACTGTATCATAGTTTTTATTTTAATTCAAACTTTTTTGAATTATCAAGTTAGGGCCGTTTGACAGACAAGCAGTTACAGTAGTAGCTCTTTTATCTTGTCTTTTTTTTTGCTAACAACAGATTCCCATAATTCAGCTGAAACACAAATCATTATAAAGTCTGTCTACCATGACACTCAGAGGTATAACCTGCACCACGCCATTGCACTTACTTTTACTTCTTGGATGCGAGCTTCCAGATCTCTGATCTGCTTCAGCGAACGGCTGGAGGTATTAAAGCTTTGCAGCCTGGCCTTTATCAGGTTGAGTTCATCTTGTACAGTCATGAGATCCATCATTAGAGCATCAACGCAGCTGTCACATGCTGTAAGAATATCAAATGTCAACATACAAATGGAATTTATAATGCTTATTGACACCATTAAACACCTACCTGCAGCAGCTATAATTCCCATCTGCTACAGCTGAATATACCCACCCTTTCTGTTTCACATACATTACCAATGGACAGTAAGGTAGTCAGTCTTAGTAAAAAGCCAATAGGAAGGTGGGAGAGGGAAGGAGTCAACATACAAATGGAATTTATAATGCTTATTGACACCATTAAACACATACCTGCAGCAGCTATAATTCCCATCTGCTACAGCTGAATATGCCCACCCTTTCTGTTTCACATACATTACCAATGGACAGTAAGGTAGTCAGTCTTAGTAAAAAGCCAATAGGAAGGTGGGAGAGGGAAGGAGTGGACAAGCTCCAAAACCATCCAGCATTTGGCCGTATTAGAGGGGAATAAGAATGGTTGTAGACAGAAGGCTTAACACTTACATTCATCATCTCCAGTGTCCTTGGGATCTTCATCAAAACATTCTGGAAAAAATAAAAACTTGGTTAAGCCTAATATGGTAAAATCACTGGAGTCCAGAAACAAAATGCTGGCAAAACACAGCAGGGACAACTCAATTTACTAACTGATTTATTTTCACTAGTTTAAGGGCCTTGTGTCAACAGGCTTTTGTTTGCTTCAGAACTGTTTCTCTTCCCATACAAATCAGTGGAAGTTCAATAACCACCTAAAGCAGCTTAACTACAGGTAACTGCACTTGCAATGAGTTCTGAATCAATTCAGAAGCATCTCAAACTGATGACAAAAGCACACTGCAATAGCAATTGCCCATCAAAGGTTATCAATATGATTGTCAGAGAGGAGTAACACTTCAAAGTTTTTCAGTTATGTGTGTAACTATCAGCTTTAGCTACTGAGTTCTGTAAACAACTTGCTTTTTTCATCAAAGCAGCCAAATCTAACTAAGAAAACATGTGAAAAGGAACCGAGAGTGCAATCTGCAGGCTTGGATGCATATATAACATATTTGACCTAAAGAAATCAACAATTTTTTTGCTAGTTCTAAATAAAAAATAAAAAAACATAAAAAAAAATGACTGTAACACAGGTCACATTATAAGTCCTCCATCTACTTTTACATGACATTCTCTATAACACACATTACAGAGTATATATGACTAGTTCTTACCTCCAGTTAAAGGATCACAGCTGCCCAACTGCCCATTATTACCACAATTACATGGCAGACACTTGCCACCCAACCGTAATGGATTGCCATAGTATCCTAGTGCACATCTGCACAAAAAATGAGAAGAAACCTTAGCATAAAATCTAAATGGTACACAGTATACAATTAGCTATGCATAAACATAGCAAAGCTGCCATGAAATATTTCACATATAAAGCCTAGATTACACTGCAAATTTCACACCTCTGTGTAAAGTACTGTGTCATGTAGCGGATTAGGGAGAATACTTACTCTCCACAGTTATATCCAGTATATCCTGGCTTGCAAAAGCACTTTAGATTTCTCCCACTACCTGTACATCCTGTGGCAAAGCTGAAAAAAAACAGATGCATGGTATAATTATTTTTATATTGCAAGCTATATAGTAGCATACATCTACAGCTATAAAGCAATTATGTCGCTGCCTGTCTTTCACTTAGATAAATACATTCGTGCAGCAATCTGTGTGTTGCACTAACATCAAATAATTTCAAGCTTATCTGTAAAAAAAAAAATCAAGTCAGTGAATTAAATACATTAATTTTCTTTCATTAAAGCAGAGTTTAGTGTCACTTTAATTAAAAAAAAAAGTCACTTTCATTTTTTAGCATTCAGCAGCAATGTCCCAGTACCAGGATGGGTGCTATGGAGCAAAATCTGGAAGTGATAGCATTTGCCAAAAGGGGTGGTCTTACCTAAAGTATGTGTGGGCTGATGTCTTGTGACTTACACTTTTTTATTAAACCAGCAAAATTTACTGAAAACAATACCAATTACAGTATGCATAGGAGTCCTATACCAATAGCCATACATAATAATTGCAGTTCTAGGCTTTGCAAGGTACGATCATGCATACAGATATGGACCAACATGTTTTTTTATTCAACAGTTCTCTACTCCAGATTTGGCCCTAAGCAACATGTGCAGTTTCCAGAAGTATTTATCATTTGTGTGTAAACTGTGAATATGTGTACTGTTTTCAAATTGCACTATTGTTAAAACAATATCTTACCTGTTTGAAAGCACGGGAAGAGGACAAGCACATAAGCTACATGACCCCTCTGCAGCATTCCCGGTGTAACCTTCTTTGCACAATTCACAGTGGTCACCTGCGGTATTATGCTGGCAGTTCTAAAAGTGTAATACAGAAGTGAGTTAAAAAAAATGTTAGGTCTGAACATACTATTGGATACTGTAGCCAAAGAGGCAGACATTTTTTTTCCTATCATCAGCAGGAATTTAGTCATCTCATAGAAGAATATTTAAAAATTGTCACCATGGTCTAAACAAGCTTAGTTATTATCTGGGGGAGGGGGGGTAGGTGATCCTAGCAGAGGGGTGTTCCTTTGGGTAGGTTTTACTAAAAGCTGCTGGAGCAGCTGTGCATAATAAACCAATCAACATCTATCTTGGGTTTGTTCAGTTAAAGTGATTGTAAGCGATCACCTTGTAAAACAACCCCTTTAGTTTAAAATAGAAAAGAAAGGCAAGAAATGAACTGAGAAAGCCATTTGAAATGGTGGTTAAAAATCTTCAACATTACTAAACAAGTCAATTGGATGTGATTAAGTACTACTAGTTATGGCAAGTCCAGGTGAATATGATTGACTAGTGCTAAATAAGCTATGAGAAGGATGAATTAAAACATTCACAGAAAAACTGTAAATTAGCTCCAAATTAGGCTCTACATTCGTATTATGCTGCAATGATTGACACACAGCGACACCATTACCTGGTTAAAGACTCAACTTATTGAAAAGCACTGTGCAGAAGGCACTGATGCCCCCTGTTTCTCATAGTGAATGGAAAAAAAGTATTTTTTACCCATGTTTAAAAGCTGAATATTGTGAATCCTTGCAGTTTCAATGGGAATACTGTATATCCCACTGCCTTTGCCCTCAGTGAAATATCTGCCTGTCTTTTAAATAGTGTATGCAATTAATAAATATGGCATACAAAAAGCTGGACAGAAAGATAGACCATCAGTGCTAATGCAGGAAATGTAGTATTCATTGACCAGCTACCTAGCTTTTATTACCATTATCTCATTATTAATATTTATTATCTGATTACACCAAAATATGTGCTTAACTTGATGAAAATGAAGAAGGATCAATGAAGATAAATGGGTCATATATATATATATATATATATATATATAAGGGTATTGTCTTGGGATGTATCTAAGAGGTAAGTTTCTATGAATACCAACCAAAAAGAGGCTTGTCTATATAGGCCGACTGTCTAATAGATAATGAATGTACATGTTTATGCAAATCACATGGAAGAAGGTAGGCAATGCAGTGAGACACCTCTAATTCAGGCATATCAGGGGAAACAAATGGTCTCACAAAATACCTTTTAGTCTGTCCAACCAATCTTTCTTACCATCAGCATAGGTGTGCACAGCCTATTGCATTAGGGTTTGCACCCCAAAGCTCGAATACATACGTGTGTGTCCATGTTTATATATACTGACAGTGTCAGTAGGGCAAAGATTGGTGTCGGTAGGGCAGTGGGTGGTGTCAGTAGTTTCTATTTTGAGTATTTTATTTTTTTATTATTTTTTACAATTTTTTATTTATTTTTTTACAAATGTTTTAGGAGCCCCGTTAGGGGGCTTTGGTGAAATATTAGGGGTTTAAACAGGGGGAATCTGAGCCACACAGGGTGATTAAGGTGTGCATGCCTATGACCATCAACGATTGTCTGTTGGTGCCCACATGTACGAGACTGTTTGGTGTTCCGGCAACAATTATTACACCTTTATTGCCAGTTTTAGACTCCTTGGTTAGCTAAGGTTTGTCTGGTCTTATAAAGCATTTTCACTGCCCATTACCTCTGCAGCTGCCTGAATAAGGGTATTCAACATTTAATACTCAATGGTGTGCTTGGTCTTTAGCAAAGGGTCTTTCTTTCATGCCAATAAGGTATTGGCCCAAATGAAGACTAATGTTAGGTTCAGTATGATGATAGAAGAATACATTTACTACAGGGTGGAGATCTATGATGTCATCACAAACCCCCATGATATTATCTATGTATATGTGATACCTATAGGTAATTGTGTCAGTATACATTAGAATTATCTTTGTCATTTAAGCCATTTAAGTAAAAGTTAGCATACTTTGGCAGTTTATGTAATAGCAGCCATGACAATTTAATGGAGACTTCAGCTGTTATTATAGTCTCATTTAATAGGTATATATTAATGTAATGGTTGTGTTCCAAACCACATTTAAATGATATGACCCATACTTTTCCTTTTATAGACATGATGAAATCCTCAGTTACAGACTGTTCTAGTCTGATATTAAACGTTCACATTTCCCTGTAGCACACAAGTCCTGTAATGGCTTGTCCTACCTGAGAAGTGAACTGTAATCTGGGCACTCCCTAAACTGATGAACTGCTTACATGACAGAACTGCTTCCACACTAAATGCACAACATAATCTGTTCTGGTAACCTAGATGAAGACATGCCAGGCTTATAAATTAGTAGCAAAGCAAGGTTTAAACATATCACTTTTTAAAGACCTTGTTCTTTCAACGTACCGTGATCCCTTGTTGCTAATTAATTAGTTCAATAATACAGTAAGTACTTACTGTATCAGTGAGTTTTTTTGTAGTGACATATAATCCTATGCTTTCCTCTGGCAACGTATATTTCCACAAGCAGTAAAATAATACAGAAAAATGTCTGTTTTTGTGCATTTCATCCATTTGTTAACATTTATACAGTGCACTTTAATTTAACAACTTTGCAGGTTTAATGCTTATAAACAGGTGTAGAGACCGATCAGATTTTGCACTGTAGTTTATCAAAGTGTGGTGCAATTGAATAGCGGGGTTGATTTACTAAAACTTAAGAGTGCAAAATCTGGTGCAGCTGTGGATGGTAGCCAATCAGCTTCTAACTTCAGCTTTTCAGCTAAAAACCTGCAAACTGATTGGTTGCTATACAGAGCTGCATCAGATTTTGCACTCTTCAGTTTTAGCAAATCAACTCCACAGTTTTGATTTCCCACATGAAAAGGCCCCATATGTATACTAATATGTTGGACAATCTGTGATTGCTTAGTGAACCTTTTCTTTATTCCGCAGAAAGTTCTACAGAAATACATAGTTACATAGTTAGTAAGGTTGAATAAAGACACCAGTCCATCCAGTTCAACTTGAGTGACTGTCTACAATTTTCCCTATCCCTGTACATTGCACACTCACATTGGTCCCTACCCTCAAGGAGCCCACAATCCAAGGTCCCCATATACTTGGGCCAATTTTGGACAGAAGCCAATTAACAAATGTCTTTGGAGTGCGGGAGGAAAACAGGGTACCTGGAGGAAATGCACGCAGGCACAGGGAGAACATGCAAACTCCAGGCAGGTAGTGTCGTGGTTGGGATTCGAACCAGTGACCCTTTTTACTGCTAGGTGAGAGTGCTAGCCGCTACACCACTGTGCCGCCCCAATAGAAATGTAAGTGTACTGCAATAGTCTCATGGGCCGTACAAATGATAGGATTTTCCGACAACAAATGTTGGATGTGAGCTTGTTGCCGGAAAGTCCGACCATGTGTATGTTCCATAGGACATTTGTTGTCGGAATTTCCACCAACAAAGGTTTGAGAGCAGGTTCTAAAATTTTCCGACAACAAGACTTTCCGAGCGTGTGTACACAATTCCGACGCACAAAAGTCCACGCATGCTCGGAATCAAGCAGAGGAGCCGCACTGGCTATTGGACTTCAATTTTCTCGGCTCGTCGTACGTGTTGTACATTACAGTGTTCTTGACATTTGGAATTTCCGACATTTGTGTGACCGTGTGTATGAAAGACAAGTTGAGCCAACGTCCTTCGGAAAAAAATCCACGGATTTGTTGTTGGAAAATCCTATCGTGTGTACAAATCACAGTGGCTCCCCATAGTGAAAAGATGCAATTATGTCCAGGTCGATCATTACCCATCAGGCTCCATATAACAGACTATCAATACTTATTTTATGGGAACATATTATATTTTAAACTGCTCTAATGCCAGAGACCTGCCATTTAACTTTCTGCAGCACAAATTATCTGGAATGACGCTGTATCGGCTGGTGTTAAATACATATGAAATAGTTACTGGGAAAGAATTGAGGAGCTAAAGATTCAATACATTTAAAGTTAAGTTGTATAACCACATTCCATGGCTGCAGCTAGATCTCTGTAGTCTCACACCTGTGCAAAGTCCACGTCTGTATTGCAGCCCTTCTTACAGCTCATTCATACAATATACCAATCTGTTTATTGTATTCTTACTTTACTTTCTCTGATTTTTGTGTACGTACAGTGCTTTGTAAGTTGTTTCTGTTTTATTTCTATATAATATCTTAGAGAGTTTATATGTGATACAGTCTTTTATAAAGCATATGGATTAAAGAAGGAAATTTGGACAGTAAAAAAGTATGTTTTAGGAAGAACGTGAACACTTTGGTAGGAATAACGATAAAACAAAATTCTTATTTCAAAGCTATTTTAAGCTGACCACATACAGGATTGATCTGTACTGAAAAAAAAAAAAAAAACGAAACTATGCTTTTTACATATGTATGAATCTGTGTATGTCTGAACTTGTTTATGTCTGTACAATAACTTACAATAAAATTTGATTGAATATATATATATATAAAAAAAAAAAAAGTTACATATAAAATATTTTTCCAGGCATTGTACTACAAGATCACCTTTCTCAGAAATGAAAAGGAATTTTTGATGAAAAAAAGCAATGTTTGTGCTCAAGTGTCCTAATAATAAGCAATGTGAACTGCTAGAAAACCCCATGGAGTTTGAGAACATTGAAGGAGAGATCATATCAACAGTGCCACCAAGAAATAAAATAGTCATGAGATTTATAACTGAAATATCACTTTTGAGTTGACTGACCTAATGGTAAGAAATAATTTTAAGTAGTTCCTACAAAACTTCAGTCACTTATGAAACCAGTACTTACAATACATATTCCTGACCCATCGTGGCATCGTGTTGAATGTCCATTACACCTACATGGGACACACCTTCCCAAGTACAATCCTTGATTCTCACGGTAGTGTCCAGGTGCACATTCCTGAAAAAAGAATATTTTGAAAAGTCTTTAGATATTCTTAAATGTCATATTCACAGACTTGATGAAAATGTATCCAACTAAATTTAATACATGATAAAATATAAAACAAAAAGTGGAACTCGAGACAAAATTGTAAATGTATGCATATTATAGGCATTGCTTGAATCATTTACATACATTCATGTTTTCCCTTTTCCCATGAAATGAAGATAAACCTGCCTATGGATTAAGTGATTTTTAATCTGCCTTAATCTCCGCAACATCCCCAGAATATGCCCCTTTTTAACCAATGACACCACAAAGCTTCAAATTCACTCCCTGGCCATCTCTTTCCTCGAGCACTGCAACTCCCTCCTCATTGAATTACCTTAACATAGGCTATCCCCCTTCAGTCCTTCATGAATGCTGCTGCCAGACTCATCCATCTTGCCAACCACTCTCTGCCAATGCCTCCACTGGGCTCCACTCATCCAACAAATAAAATTCAAACTACTAGCAACAACTTAAAAAGCCATCCACAACTGAGCCTCCAGCTACATCACTAACCTGGTGTCAAAATATTAACCAAACCGCTCTCTTCAGTCCTCCCCCGATCTCCTGCTCTTTAGCTCCCTTGTTACCTCCTCCCATGCTTGCCTCCAAGACTTCTCCCATGCTTCTCCCATCCTTTGGAACCTTCTTACCTCAATCTGTCCAACTATCTTCTAATCTATCTATCATTAGACAATCCCCGAAAACCCTTCTTTTTAAAGAAACCTAGCCTGCTTCTAACTAATACACTGTGTTTTTACTTTCTCCATCAGCTCATCTCCCACAGTTATTACCTTTTTTATCACTTGACCCACCCTCTTAGATTGTAAGCTCTAACGAGCAGGGCCCTCTGATTCTTCTTGTACCAAATTGTTTGCTAACTAATGTCTGCCTTCATTTTGTAAAGAGCTGTGCAAACTGTTTTGCCAACGCTCCTAAACTCAACTCCATATAAGCCTATTTGTCCATAGGCTTTTAGAAGAGTTCAAGAGCTGCTGCAGTTAGGTGAGGTTCAATCTCCCTCTCCTGAATGCAGAAGAATTGCTTTCAGGATACGAACGTTTTGACAACCGGCTGGTGTAAAACGCAAAGCATGGTAAAACTGTTTTGCTTTTTCCCAC
Source organism: Lithobates pipiens (assembly GCF_037356315.1). Classification (NCBI taxonomy): domain Eukaryota; kingdom Metazoa; phylum Chordata; class Amphibia; order Anura; family Ranidae; genus Lithobates; species Lithobates pipiens. The sequence goes on along the minus strand of NW_027507764.1, from coordinate 422,315,793 downwards.
AGCTGCGGTAAAGGACGGGCAAGTGTACAGTGTTCAGCTTTGTGAAACCTGTCCCAATTTTAAATCATAGAAAACGAAGTCCTGATGCATCAGGGCACATGTTGCTGAGAAAAGTCGTTTGAGTTGGTACAGTACACTACTTCAATTTTAACAGTTCATATGGGCTTTTGGCCTTTGGATTTGATTTTGGATCTGTGATCTCCACTGTTCTATCCCATCCCACCACTTTTATCTTAACAAGCAGTTTAGTTTTGAAATGTACACTGCTTACAGTTTACCACTTTACAAGTTTTACCCTTATGTTATATAAGGCAAGTATTTACACGTTTTTATTTCACTGGGTTCCAGAATTTGACATTTTATTAATGCATTTCTTATGGTGACTAGGGGCACCCTGTCAAGGCTGTATATCTTAAACAAAAAAACAAAAACAAAGTAGCCATGTGCTTATGGTAAGCAGTCATTTATGAACCTAAAAAGTCAAAGAGGATACATATCCATAAACAAGCAGCATTTAGAAGCATCCTGCTAATGCAGCCACCACATATAAATAAAGCTTTCACAAATACGTATATATAATTTAAACTGAGCATATAATTTAACAATTCATAAGCAGAGATTACTAACAGTAAAAAGTCAAAATTACCAGGGAGTTAAAATTATAATACACACTTTACATGCTCCTTATTAGTCAGTAGGGCTGCCCATCACTAAGGAGACCAATAGGAGGCTTTGCGAGACAGGAAATGAGCTAATCTTGACTTTTTACGTTAAAGGTTGGGATTTACCTATACCATCAGTTGTCTTTATCTCTGGGTCTACTGAATATTTTCAAATGTGCTTTTTTCTGAATGTAACTTCTACATATGTATCCTGTCATATAATTCATTAGAGTCTCCATTGTTTGTGACAGGTTTTCCTTAAAGTCAGCCACCATCCAAAAAAAAAATGTTTTTGAATAGAGTGTAGAAAATAACAAATCAATTTGTTTTTATGTCTGTCTGTGGTCCCGATAGGGATATCTTCCCTCATTTCCTGTCCTTATGACCATTTATAAATATTATAGGGGTGCAGTTGTCACCTAGACAGGAAGGGAAGGACCACAATAAAAATCACTGGAGATGAGCTTTTATGTTTTTCAAATCCAAAAACAACATATTAATATAGTACAGCTTACTAGTCCTTAGATGTGGTGGCTGCATGCATTTGCCTTTTTTTCAGGCTTTTTCCCTTTATTTTCAAGTGGTGATCCTGCCAGTAACACACTTTCTTTCCTAGGATAACAACACTGACTCTCTGTACTGTATATATGAAAAAGCAGCTTTGTTACCCTAGGACAAGTCTACAGAATACCTCTCCTCATAGTGGGATGCATTTTTAGTTTAAAAAACATATCTAGGAAGGTTAATAACAGAGATTTCAGTTCTGTGCTCAGGAAATTATAAGAACAATGAATCTCTTGCAGGAGCAACAGGATTTTCTCTGTACTTGCAGAAAACATATTTAGCCTACAAAATAAAATAATATATCAAAGGACTGGTAGGGTGCAAAATATTACATTTCAGTTCTTGGGGTTTGACGTGTTGGGAATTTAAACTGGTGAAGCAGTTGGGAGTCATGCAGCTATAGAGCCCTACACAACGGTAAATTCTGCCTTTTCTCCTGTTTCAAAAATATTTCCAGTAAATGTACACAGATTTCTCTTCAATAAATTGATTTTATTACCATTTACTTTCCCATTCCTATAATACTTTTTCTTCTGTCACAAAACATCGAAAGCAACCTACACTTCTCTCCTGACTTAGAAAATTTTGACATATTACAATATGCTAGAAAAGTCACACGGTTATCTCTTTCTATTCTCAGTAATTTGCCATGACCATTAGAATTTTCTAGCAGTGAGTATTACATTTATTTATTAGTATTATGTTTATTTATTGCCCCTCTGACCTGCATCACTCTTGCTAAATATACATTAATGTGCTGCTTTAAATTTTTTGTTCTTTCCTTACAAACCAGGGTTTTTCAAACTAAGGCCCTCAGGCCAAATGCGCCCCTCTACAAGATTTTTTCAAGCCAGCAGCTAATGTCAGTGGCGTATCCTCTATGTGGGCCCATTGTGCTCATACACATATCGTATTGTAGGCCAGCAGAGTTCCACTAGCAAGTGCTTGTCCCAGCATTTGCAGGAGAATAGAACTTCCTCTGTCCAGACCTGCACCACCTCCTGCTGGTGCTGCTACAGCTGCACTGAACATATATAAGGTAAGGTAAGGCCGGATTCTGATGTGGACCCTAATGTAAGGGGGGCTCTTTTGTAAGGAAGTATGCTTATTTAAGGGTGGATTATGATGCAGACTCTGGTGTAAGGGGGGATCCCGATTACAAAAGTGCAGACTGACTCTAATTCATTGATCTTTAGCCCTGGTTCATATTGATGCAGTGCGATTTCTATGCATTTTCAAGGGGCAGTTGCGGTGCAATTCTGTTGCAATTTAGATGCGATTGGACACACCTGTGATTTCTGTTCTTTCTCCCTCTCTCTTTCTCTCTCTCTAGAGAGAGGAAGGACTTCACAAAGAACACTGTCCTAGAAAACACGCTGAAATTGCCGTCCATTTGATCACCTATGAGTTTTGACTTTGGTTTCCATTCAAATCTCTGGGGCTATAAAACGTATCACGTCTCATCGCAACAAACATGCACAGGACCCTTCTGGAAATTGCATCATGTTTCGAATGTATAAGTGTGAATGTTGTTAATGGAAAGCAATGTTATCTCACTTAACATGCAATTCAATGCGTTCTGAAAACCGCATCGGGGCTTATTATTGGCTCAAGCGTATTTGGAATTTCTTTGCTTTGCTTTACTGATGCTCTTTCTCTGTTGCTTCTCTGTTGTTTCAATCATATCATTCTGATTACAAAAAGGCTCCAAGTAAAACATATTCATTCATTTAAACTGCCGCCAATCAATAATAGCGCTCAAATCCATCCAATCAGAAATATATATGGAAGTGGATCAACAACTTTTAAATTATACTAGCTTAAGTTGTTGCAATACTATTTATCTTTAAAGCAAATAAATCACAATCAAAATAAAATTAGCAGACCGCATTTTTCGTTTGAGGTATAGCAACTCTACAATTCGATTGTAATTTATTTTGAAGTCAGCAAACAGTATAGAGGCAGGAACATGATCTCATCTGGAGCAGGTTAAGGCATCTTGAGGCTTTGTACAGTAAGACCCCAGGTGCATTGTTTTAATGAAAGAACATAGAAAAAAAATGACTGAAGCCATCCAGAGAACAAGCACTCACATGCAGAGCACATACAGATCTTTGGCTGCTGATGAGATCTACAGGCCCTGACAAACATATCGTTGCATTATTACTAATAAAATAGAGGATTATTAAGTAGCTGATTTATTATGTATCGTAATTACAAGTTCCTGTGGGAACACAACCTTATAAACGTTTCACTGTACTCATCAGGAAATATTTGTAATCCACTTAAATTCTCACAAATAAAGACATGCTGATTTGTTTACCAAGAACAAACAGTAATTATATGCCAACTGCAGTACTCCACCTCCACCAATCAGATTTCACCATTTTGCAGTTTACAACAATCAGAATGATGAAAGATAATTGCTGCATTGTTAGCAATGATATAGTCCTTGAGACAATGTTCTACTCTGTTAAATAACTTTGATGTTTATTAGTAAGGTATAGCATGCTATACATAGAGTAGAAACCACAGAAGCCAACTTTCACTGGCCACCCTAAATTAATAAAATCTGATTGGTTGTCATGGGTAGCACCAGTTTATTCCCCTTTTCCATATAGTATTAAACAGGCCCCACAACTACTGCTTTGCAGTGTGTGTGGTACACAAGTATTTTATGAGATATGGCATAAAAATCTAATCAGTGCAACATGAATGAATGTGTTTGCTTTTCAATTCAAACCTAATCATGTTAGTAGATGAGTCACAACTCATTGTAATCTTCACTGTAGAGGAAATTATACTTAAAAAAAACACTACTGTAAAACATTTACTAGTAAAACCAAACAGGCCATAGTCAGGTAAGCTCAAGGCAACCAAAAAGAGAAGGTCTATTAACTAAAGCAATACTAGCAAAATCGAGGATTAAGGAGAATGTTGCAAACTATTTTTATGTATACCTAACTGATAATATTGGAAATATTTATGCACAATAACAATGCTTCCACCATACCAATGCCCAGTTATGATAGATACATTAGATACATATTGGTGTATGAGTGATACTTTTACATCATTAACTTGTATTTATAAGCCCTGTGCTTCTTCTATGCGATCTGTTCTTGTATTGTCTATTTATTTATTTATTTCAGTTACTTATATATTCAAAATACTAAAAAAGATATTACACTAAAGAAACCTGAGGTCCTACATTAATCCACTGTGAAGCACAGTAAAGCCTTCTTTCAAAAGATAGTATTTACATGTCATCATTTGCATCACAAATTCCAAATATACTTTTTAATGGCTCCTCCAAGTGATTCTTTATAGAAGCCACGGTTTTCATGCACTGCACTGATGATGGCCAACTAGCCTCAAACAACTGTGGGGGGGACTGAATAAAGCTGGTGCGCCACTTTTCTGGTGTTAATCCCTCTTATAAATGTGTTCATGAAGTATTTGCAACACTTTTGGTTCTGACAGCAACTCGTGCACCACATTCAGGGCGTTCTAAAATGTGTAAGAATGTTACATTGTGTCGTAATCAACGTGCTAAATGTAAAAGTGGAGCTAATTAAGACCAACTCTCTTTTGGAAGAAAAACTGTCTCGGATAGATTTTTCGAAAGTGTCTCACGTGCATTCTAAATGTGGAGCAACATGAGCCAAATTCAAGTACAAGTTCTAGACGAGTATATGAATTTGGCACATTCTTCATCACTTTTGGAAAGCATGAGAGACACTTTCACAAAATCTGCCTGCACCAGTCTTTATGAATACTAGGAAGTAAATTTTTATGTATGGACTGTATGTATACTAAAAATATATTTTTGTATTCGAATTTTTATATATATATATATATATATATATATATATACACAGTATATAATCAATAACAACTGTATGCAATGCAATTTGGAATGAATGGCTAATATGACACTGTATTCAGATTGAAATTCAGAATACTTTAATATTCCCAAAGGGAAATTATTATTTAATCCCAAAGGGAAATTATTATTTATGCTATAATATGCTATATACTATTCATTAATGAAAAATACAACTTTTTTTTATGAAGCCTGTGCTAGGTTTCACAATAACAAATTTGAAAATAAAATAGAATAAAATGTTAATACAACGATACAGGTTGTCAGCTATATTTGGCTGCAGTAATAAAAAATCAGGATCAGTCTCAGTACTGTACATGTAATACATGCTGCTTTGTCATATATAACTATTCCAGCACAATATTTGTTGATACGCAAAACATCATAATTTCAAAGTACATAAAAGGCAATAATAAAAACAAGGGATTCAAACGTCATAAAACAAACATTCTTTTGAGCGGCTCTCGTCAAATGATTAATGTGTCAAACATAGGAATTATAGGAATTATTTGACCACATGCTAAATATACATACATGTCTCACCTTGTTCGCATGTCCATCCAAGATATTCTGCTGTTGATTAAAACTATGAGGGACTTGCAGGAACCCTGATCTCTGCTGTATGCCAGCTACACCACAAAGCACCAGGCTGGTCAAAAAGCATGCCAGGCAAAACATCTTCCTTTTAGGAAAAATGGAAAGCTCCTTCTACTTGATTCTGATTCTACAAACAGTTACTTATAGGATTTAAATAGTAATATATATTAATATATAAATATAGAAAGTTCTTCTGTACTGCTCCTGCAGCCTGTCAGTGGGCACCCATTCTCCAAAGTGCAGTCTGTGCTTATAAATCTGTCATCCACCTTGTGACATCCCTCTTATACTGCAGAATTCTGACTCAGGTATCCAGGTTAACTGCTAGGAATACATGGTGCTGTGTTATGCTCCACCTCTTAGATCACAGCGTGAGTCATATTGTGTAATAAATATATGTGGCCCCAAGGCCTAACAGGCAGTTTAGTATACAGTAGTGTATCTAAGGTGTGTCTGATAACACATCGCCTCCACCCTGGGAGAGTCAGACATTTCTAGACCACTCGTACGGTAAATCACTGCCTGCGTAATACCGCAGACAAGTAGGATGTATGTGTGATGGATCAGTCAGAGGTGGCACGGCTTCCTTTGGGCTACATATTTTCAGCATAGCACAGTTAGACCAGAGGCTGCTCAGAGTCTCTTTACAAACAAGCCATTACATGCTGCACGTTCTGCTATTCCTCACTGATAGCATTAGGGTTTTCAAGTGCATCATTAGCCTATTGGATCATACAGGTGATTGTATATCCTTGTGAGCAATTACGTCTGTAAAAGGCGTAAGAAAACAAATTAACAACGTTCTAGGGACTTCCTGTGTTTATCCAATGTTTTGATTTGGTAAAAAAGGAAACAAGAAGTAGTATGGGCAAGATACAGAGTTTAACAATGATCTACATCTTAATAAGTTGACAGGAGTAAATAAATAATAAAAATAGAAACTTTAACAAACCGTAGAGCATTATCTTAAAACATGGAGTTACTTGGATGCATGTCCCTTTTACCTTATGCATATGCAGTAATGTGCATTTTTCGTGAGTTTAACTGCATAACTTTACGAGCATATAAAGCGCGTTTAAAACATTTGTTATTTATGTATGCATTATATAATAATGAAATATGTTTAACCACCTTGGGACAGGAAGTCAGTTTGACAGCTGGGTCTTGCAGGAACACAAACAGTAGATGACACCAACAAGCAGTGTTTGACAGCTTTACTGATAAATATGAGGCAACAATATTTAATATACAACATATTTAGTTCTTTTATAACAGAGGCTCCAAACTTTGTAAACAAAGGGCCAGTTTACTGTTCTTCAGACTTTAGGAGGGCTGGACTGTGGCCAGTGGGAGTAGAAAATGCCCCAGCATCTGTAGGAATATACAGGGGAGTTAATTTACTAAAGGCAAATCCACTGTGGATTACAAGTGCACTGCAAATGCACTTGGAAGTGCAATTGCTGTAGATCTGAGGTGGACATGCAAGAAAAATAAAAAACAACATTTTTGCTTGTACATGTTTGGATGATAGAAATCAGCAGAGCTTCCCCTCATTTCAGATCTTCCCTGCAGATCTACAGTGACCACACTTCCAAGTGCACTTGGAGTGCACAGTGGATTCGCCTTTAGTAAATCAACCCCAATGTCTTATGCCGCGTACACAAGACCAGATTTTCCGGCAGACTAGGTCCAAAGGGATTAGTCCGTCGGAACAATCTGATTGTATGTGGGCTAGTCCGATCGTTTTTCAAAATAAAAATCCAACGGACCTAGAAATAGAACATGTTTCAAATCTATCCGACGGACTCAATTCCGACGGACTAAAATCGGGAAAACCGTTCGTCTGTGTGCTGGTCCGACGGGCCAAATACAACACAAGGGAAGCTATTGGCTACTGGCTATTGAACTTCCTTGTTTAGTCCCGTCTTAAGTCATCACGTTCAAAACGAATGGACTTTCAAGTGGACTTAGTCTGTTTGTGTGTGGCCAAGTCCGTTCATTCAGAAAGTCCGTTGGGAAGACAGTCAGACCTAGTCTGCCAGAAAGTCCAGTCGTGTGTACGTGGCATTAGGTTTGGTGATCAGTGGGATTAAGAAAATTACATAGGACCTGTGTCCATTAGGTGGAGGAATAGTACCCCACCACTGGTATTAGTAGAAGTAATAGGGCCCCATTGTTGGTGTCAGTCAGAGGAATAGTGCAGTGCCCTATAGTTGATATCAGTATAAGAAATAGTGCCTCATCATTGGTGTCAATGGGGGGAATGCCTGACAAAGGGGTCCTGCATGGCTCCAAAACATTGCACTACACTGTGTTGTGATCTTTCTTCAATAAAAAACCATTTGGACTTGACTGAAGATTAGTGGTGTGCAGGTAAATATATACATTGTGTTGTGTATGCTCCATTAGGCATTTGGTGGTCGCTGCAGCGTCTGGTACTTTAGCCCATTCCAGGAACATGTGTGATAGGAATATGGACTGTTAAGTGGGAGGACTGGTGCCCCACTGTTGATGTCAGTGAACAGAATGGTGCCTCATCAACGGTGTCAGTGGGAGAACTAATGCTCCATCAGTTTTGTTAGTGCAGGGAATTGTGCCCCACTATTGGTGTCAGAGTAAGGAATGGTGGCCCAAGGATTGGATAAAGGCAAGAAAAAGGGCTACATTTGGCCCGGTGTTTGGAGATAACTGTTTTATAACATCAGTTAAACCATCCTCACCATAGAAAGGTTTTATGTTTTTAATACAATTTTTAATTTTTAACCCTTTGTTAACTATTAGTTTAACCCAATGAGTCATAATTTATTTCACCCTACTCTTCTCCCTTTAGCTATTATTTTTTGCAGTTATATTTTTTTTATATATACTATTTATTTGTAGACTTTTTTTCTTACATTCTTCATGTAGTTTTTAATCTCCCAACAGGTTCAATAACATAGCAGTATACAGTCGTTACAGCCAGTAATATGATAAACATAGTATAACATACTATTTTATCGTCATTTATTTTTGTTGTGTCTCATTAAATAAAACGTATTTTACACATATATTTAATTTGTAATAACATGCTCTGTACTGTATTACATAACAATCAGGCAATAACATTTGCACTTTTTTCTACAGTAACACTAGTGGTTTAAAAACTTATACATGGTTCTTGAAATGGTTACATAAACCCTAGGCTGCAGCTATAGAAAACTACTCCAAAGACTTCACAATTGAGATAACTATCGACCATTTACTAGACCCTCCCAAGGCTCAATCTAGTTGTGGTAATGCGACCACTTACCCAACTCAAAAGACTGTCCGATCGACATAATTACTTGGACCTCTATACCCTCTATAGGTTACGAAGCTGAAACACATCCTCAAATGGGATATTCCTTTCACTTTATTTACAATATACACCTGCTATGGCACCTGGCAGTTACCCACTCCCCCTCCAATTTTTCCCCTTTCTTTATCCCCCCCACCCCTCCCCCCCCCCCTTTTAAAAATCTTGGTGGTGTGCTGGACACACATACCAGTTATAGCCTCAGACAACGACCTATGCAAATCATATTAGATACGGTCATCAAAGCTTATCATAAATTATTATCCCATACCGGTTTCCTTAGGTAACTGCTTCAACAATGGCAACAACTCATATATATTTCTTCATCAGTTACTCGTGGGTTGTCCAACTGACCCGCTACCCTATTAGATATCCAGTTACTTCACAACGTGACCCACTTACCCTCCCTTTGCTTTATAATAGTCATCAGGATGATTAGTATCAAGGGTTTGTTTGTTATCCTTCCCTAGGTTGTTCTAAATGTTGTACTTGCTATTATGACTAGTCATATGTACCATATACACCTGTTTTCATGGTATATATAACGTTGTGTTATGTACTGTTCCTTTTTCTCCAATAAAAAACATATAAAAAAAAAAAAAAAAGAAAAAAAAAAAAAAGAAAACTACTCACAGTAGTGCATTTCTAACTAGTGTATGCATTTTACTGTTGGAAAACTGACAAGTTTGAAAGGACCGTGAAGGAGCATCAGCATTGCTTGCTAGATTTTTCTGTCATCTTTTATTAGAGATTTATATGCTTACTGTGTTACAGTAAGTAAATTAAAAATACTAACCACAACTTACAAAGCCATTTACAACTCTGCCCCGAGCTACATCACCAATCTTGTCTCCAAATATCACCCAAATTGTCCCCTCCGCTCTACTCAAGACCTCCTACTCTCAAGTTCTCTTGTCTCCTCCTCCCATGCTCATCTCCAGGATTTCTCCAGAGCCTCTCCCATCCTCTGGAACTCGCTACCTCCACTGGTCCGGCTATCCCCTACTCTGGCTACCTTCAGGCGATCCCTGAAAACTCATCTCTTCAGGGAAGCCTATCATGTCTCCAACTAATCTCCTACCACTTCCATCAGCTCATTCCCCACAGTTATAACCTTTTGCACCATGTGCCCCACCCTATTAGATTGTAAGCTTTTCTGAGCAGGGCCCTCTTAATCCTCTTGTATTTTATTGTATTGTAACTGTATTGTCTCCGTTTATATTGTAAAGTGCTGCGTAAATTGTTGGCGCTATATAAATCCAATGCCTCCAATTCATTAAAAACTAATACTTATCAAAATGTACACCTTGGAACAGTTATTTTTTGTAACTATCAACCCAAGACTTATGGTGGCAAAGCAGGTGCTACTTTTCTTGGGGACATGGCTCACTTGGGATTATCGTCCTTCCCTATTAGGTTTTCACACTAATAATGAAGTGAAATTAGGGTATAGAGTAAAAAGCATGGCGCCTGTACAGAATAAACCTGTTGCATAAAGATTGTACCATACACCATCCATAAATCTATTGTTTGAAAAACAAAACTTGGCATTGACAAATCTTTGTTGTGTCTGATTAAAAGTTGGCTCATAATGTTAGATAAGGAAGGAGACTGAAAGCAAACCTACCTGGCATGAGTCACCTGTATATTCGGGAGGGCATGCACATATCTCTACACTGTGTGCTACACGCCCACTTCCTGAGATGGTGATGTCCTCAAGGCCAACCTCTCCAAGGGTGAGGCGCTGAGTCTCAGTGAAATACAAGGCTCGGATATGTAAACTTTCCAGTCTGGACAAGATCATCATAAGCTCCTCTCGAGACACTAAGCTGTTGCTGCTTGCATGCCGGAAGTTCCCCTGAATTATAACAGCATGGTACAATAATGTCAGCTCAATAATGATGTAATGACATCCCATGTTTTTAATATGACATAAATTAGACTGAAACAGAACTATTTTAATAAAGCATGACCCCTTTTATATACACAACAAATTAATTGTAGCGTTGTCCCCACTTTTCACATTCCAACAGTGTTCAATGTCAGATGTATAAAGATCAAATCAGGGTGTTGCAGCTCTCCCACAAGTCCACTGGGTGGCGGACATGAATCTAAAAGTACATGAAAAACACAAGAGAGAGCGCACGCCAACCCTAGTGTGTTATTGTTTAATTAAAAGTTCAAATATATACCATACAAAGGTTGCACTCACTACCATCCAATGGTATCACACGTGTATAGCTCCACAGTGACCTCTTCTACTGCTCTTTTCGATTTGACTGGCTCACTGGAACTCCTACATGGGATGGATATTGTTATGTGTACATAAGCCACCTGTTGGCTCAACCACTCTCCACTCAGAACGCTCGCACGGACCAGCCGGCGCTTGTATGACGTCACTCAAAACCGAGGGAGGGGGAGCGCAGTGGTGCAGCTGGCTCCTCTCGTATAGTTCAAACGAATGCCTTAGACAACATGTTACCTAAAGAAGGAGGCCACACCTCCGAAACATGTTGTCTAAGGCATTCATTTGAGCTATACGAGTAAACAGAGACTAAAGTCGCGTACACACGGGCCGACGTTTGTTGGACGTGCATGCTGAAAAACCAGCAGCAAACCGGCTCTTGATAAGTGCTCTTTGCCAATGGTTAGGATCGCTGTTCAGAGTGTTCTGGTGGTGGAGCTGTCCCCCTGTCAAAAAACAACAGCTCAATGGGAGAGATCTCTGTACTAACATCAACTCATTAGTACAGCAGCTCTGACAGGGTTGAGCTAAAAAAAAACTCATAGTGTGTACCAAGCTTAAAATCCCGTACACACGGGCTGAATGTCAGGAGACATCGGCAGGTTAAAAAAAAACAGACAACATTCGACCCATGTGTATGCCAGCCGGTCTCATTAGTACAGTGGCTCCAACTGGGTTGAATAAAAAAAACTCATAGTATGTACCAGGCTTAATTTTTTTTATTGAAAAAAGTCCTCAGTCTCCCTGAGAAGTGTTAAACATAAGAGCTCATGGATTATGGTCCAAGAAAAGATAACCAGTGCAATGATAAGGTGAAGCAATTTGAAAAGACTTGGGACCTTTGGGCCAAATATATGCAAATCCGACTAACTCGTTCTGCAATTGAAAGCTAATAACAACCTTCCAAATTTGCCACAGCATTGGCAGGTGTACAGCCAGCAACAGGATGGCTATAGACGGTGATGCATATGCTTGTCATGAAATCCACTGCTGAGCTACCAGGATGTGCTCTCCAAGTTTACCATGAAATATGGCATTGCCCTTTACTACACAGGAAAGAGAACAATTGTAGCCTTGGGGCTTACAGATTTCATCTAAGTATGAAAAACTCTGTGCGCTTCCTATGGTCAGATACTGATATGATCTCCCACTAGGGAACCCCAGTAAAATTGGGTCCTTACCTAGTGATTGCAGGTGGTACTAAAATTGGACTGGGATTGTGCTGTTTACCTAATTTCCATGAGGTTGTCTGTAATTTATGTGGTGTGCACAGATCTTGAAAGCTTTTCTGTGAACAGTCCTAGTGTGCAGATCCCCAGTCAGCAAAAGATGGCATTCCTGAAGTCTTTATGACCACATCATCATGATACCTTGTCTAACCCAAGACCCAACTAATGTGTACTCCTCAACAGTTCTAAGCTGTGTTCGCATATTCGTAAGGGCTTACCTGGAAGCACATTAAATATCTGAAAAAGCTTAGAATGCAAGCTCCGTGAGTGCTGGGCATATGATGAAACCAGGAATGAAATCTGTCAATGCAGTGCAGTGCCTCTTGTTATTGTTAGCTATCAGGCCAGATTCTCAGTAATGATCTGATGTTTGTAATTAGGGATGAGCCGAACACCCCCCGGTTCGGTTCGCACCAGAACTTGCGAACGACCCCCGCGTTCGGTACGAACGTTAGAACCCCATTGAAGTCTATGGGACTCGAACGTTCGAATTGGAAAGTGCTAATTTTAACGGCTAATATGCAAGATAGTATGCTAAAAAGGGTTTGGCGATCTGCCTCCTGCCTCAGGGGACATGGGTCACTGCAAAAAAAGTTTTAAAAACTACCGTTTTGGCGGGAGCACTGATTTTAATGACGATTAAAGTGAAAAAAAAAAGTGAAATATTCCTTTAAATATGGTGCCTGGGGGGTGTCTATAGTATGCCTGTGAAGTGCCACGTGTTTCCCGTGTTTAGAACAGTCCCTGCACAAAATGACATTAAACGGAAATAACACCATTTAAAACTGCTTGCGGTTTTAATGTTATATCTGGTTCCTGCAATATGGTTGAAAATCATTCAGAAAAATGGCATGGGTAGCCCTCCCTGCCCATTACCAGCCTATTTGGGTCTTGTACGCACATTAAGGGGAACCCTGTACCCATATTAAAAAAAAGGAAATGCGTGTGGCCCCCAGGCCCTATATACTCAGAACAGCAGTATACAGGCGGTGCAAACAAGACAGGGACTGTGTAGGTTTGTTGTGTTAAGTTGAATCTGTTTGTCATTTTCAACCGGTACATTTTTAAAGTGTAGCTCCAGTCAAAAAAAATATCTTTAAGCTTTTTGGAAAACATAGGGAAGGGTTATCACCCCTGTATAATTTGTTTTGTCGTCCATCTTTTTTCATCTCACTTGCTGTTGTCTCCTTCCGTTTGCAAGTAGGAGATGTTTGTAAATTGGATGTTTGAAAGTAGGGGCCTGTCCTATATGCTCTGCAGAAATGGCGGAACAAGGTGTTGGTTTTGCAACAACATTGTAAGCCCTCAAAGTGACTCTTGGTGGCCGCTGGAGCGCCCTGCTGTGAACGATTATATCAAGAATTGTAATTACATGCCATTGTTGAACAGTGGTAGAAAAATTGACCTTTGGTGGTTGTGGTGCTGGTGCCACAACACTATAAGTCCTCACAGTTACTCTGGGTGGGCACAGGAAGGGGCCCTCCTGTGAAATATTATATCAAGAATTGTAATTACATGTCCCTGTTAAACAGGGGCAGAAAAATTGGGCCTTAGGCACTGGTGCCATCACACTGCAACCTCTGCCATACACTAGTTTTTTTGCAGGAATTAGCCCTGCTGCAAAGCATTGCATCAAAAATTTTACTTAAACGCCCCTGTTAAACAGGGGCAGAAAAATGGGGCCTTAGGCACTGGTGCCATCACACTGCAACCTCTGCCATACACTCTAGTTTTTTTGCAGGAATTAGCCCTGCTGCAAAGCATTGCATCAAAAATTTTACTTAAACGCCCCTGTTAAACAGGGGCAGAAAAATTGGGCCTTAGGCACTGGTGCCATCACACTGCAACCTCTGCCATACACTCTAGTTTTTTTGCAGGAATTAGCCCTGCTGCAAAGCATTGCATCAAAAATTTTACTTAAACGCCCCTGTTAAACAGGGGCAGAAAAATTGGGCCTTAGGCACTGGTGCCATCACACTGCAACCTCTGCCATACACTCTAGTTTTATTGCAGGAATTAGCCCTGCTGCAAAGCATTGCATCAAAAATTGTACTTAAACGCCCCTGTTAAACAGGGGCAGAAAAATTGGGCCTTAGGCACTGGTGCCATCACACTGCAACCTCTGCCATATACTCTAGTTTTTTTGCAGGAATTAGCCCTGCTGCAAAGCATTGCATCAAAAATTTTACTTAAACGCCCCTGTTAAACAGGGGCAGAAAAATTGGGCCTTAGGCACTGGTGCCATCACACTGCAACCTCTGCCATATACTCTAGTTTTATTGCAGGAATTAGCCCTGCTGCAAAGCATTGCATCAAAAATTGTACTTAAACGCCCCTGTTAAACAGGGGCAGAAAAATTGGGCCTTAGGCACTGGTGCCATCACACTGCAACCTCTGCCATACACTCTAGTTTTTTTGCAGGAATTAGCCCTGCTGCAAAGCATTGCATCAAAAATTTTACTTAAACGCCCCTGTTAAACAGGGGCAGAAAAATTGGGCCTTAGGCACTGGTGCCATCACACTGCAACCTCTGCCATACACTCTAGTTTTATTGCAGGAATTAGCCCTGCTGCAAAGCATTGCATCAAAAATTGTACTTAAACGCCCCTGTTAAACAGGGGCAGAAAAATTGGGCCTTAGGCACTGGTGCCATCACACTGCAACCTCTGCCATATACTCTAGTTTTTTTGCAGGAATTAGCCCTGCTGCAAAGCATTGCATCAAAAATTTTACTTAAACACCCCTGTTAAACAGGGGCAGAAAAATTGGGCCTTAGGCACTGGTGCCATCACACTGCAACCTCTGCCATATACTCTAGTTTTATTGCAGGAATTAGCCCTGCTGCAAAGCATTGCATCAAAAATTGTACTTAAACGCCCCTGTTAAACAGGGGCAGAAAAATTGGGCCTTAGGCACTGGTGCCATCACACTGCAACCTCTGCCATACACTCTAGTTTTTTTGCAGGAATTAGCCCTGCTGCAAAGCATTGCATCAAAAATTTTACTTAAACGCCCCTGTTAAACAGGGGCAGAAAAATTGGGCCTTAGGCACTGGTGCCATCACACTGCAACCTCTGCCATATACTCTAGTTTTTTTGCAGGAATTAGCCCTGCTGCAAAGCATTGCATCAAAAATTTTACTTAAACGCCCCTGTTAAACAGGGGCAGAAAAATTGGGCTGCTGGCATCACCCAGAACCAAAAATGTTCTTCCAACATATCAGCGGAGGAGGAAGAGGATAGACAATCAACATAACAGGACAGTCACCCAGCATCAGCATAGGCAGTCTTGAAGGGATGTGGTATTTCAAAAAAAATTATTCGGTTACATCAGCTTCAGGTGCTTGGTAGCTGTGGGTGATCCAAGACTGATTCATCTTGATGAAGGTCAGTCGATCAACTGATTCGGTGGACAGGCGCACCCTGTGATCGGTAACGAAGCCACCAGCAGCACTGAAGGTGCGTTCCGAAAGAACGCTGGATGCAGGACAGGCCAGTAGCTCAATTGCATACTGTGCAAGCTCTGGCCAGTGATCCATCCTCAAGACCCAGTAAGCCAGAGGATTTTCAGTGGGAAAGGTGTCCAAGTCTGACCTTGCCCCTAGGTATTCCTGCACCATGTAAATTAGACGCTGGCGATGGGTGCTGGAACCAATCATACCTTGGGGCTGCGGACTAAAAAATTGTCTGAAAGCATCAGTCAGACGGCCACCTTCTCCACCGCTCCTTCTGACTGATGCCTCAGCAACACGTTGTCCAGGACCAGGAGTTTGTGACCTCCCAGTCTCTGGGAACGCGTTGCACAGAGCTTTCTGCAAGGCCTCCCGGAGATGTCTCATCCTCTGCTCCCTCTGCGATGGCAAGATAAGGTCGGCAACCTTACCCTTGTACCGTGGATCAAGGAGAGTGGCCAGCCAGTAATGGTCCCTCTCCTTGATCCGAAGAATACGAGGATCCTTCCGCAGGCTTTGCAGGATCAGGGAGGCCATGCAGCGTAGGTTAGCTGAGGCATTCGGTCCGGAGTCCTCTGGGTCACTAAGGACAACATGATCCGCAGCTACCTCCTCCCAGCCACGTACAAGTCCACGTGTTTCTTGGGACTGTAAATCATCCCTATAAGACTGCTGCTGCTGATGCTGAGTGCCAGCCTCCACCTCCATGCTGACACAATCATCCTCCTCCTCCTCTTCCTCCTCCTCACCCTCTTCCTGTGTGATGGGTGGCACAGCAGGAACACTGTCTGGATAAAGGGGGCCTTGAGAGGCAAGGAAGTCCTCCTCTTCCTGCCTCTGTTCTGCCTCAAGTGCCCTGTCCATTATTCCACGCAGCGTATGCTCCAAGAGGTGGACAAGAGGTATAGTGTCACTGATGCATGCACTGTCACTGCTCACCATCCTTGTGGCCTCCTCAAACGGTGACAGGACAGTGCATGCATCCCTGATCATGCCCCACTGGCGTGGTGAGAAAAAACCAAGCTCTCCTGACCCTGTCCTGGTGCCGTAGTCGCACAGGTACTCATTGATGGCCGTCTGCTGCGTGTGCAGCCGCTGCAGCATGGCCAATGTTGAGTTCCATCTGGTGGGCATGTCACATATAAGGCGGTTCTTGGGCAGGTTCAACTCCTTTTGGAGCTCAGCCAGCCGAGCACAGGCATTAAATGATCGGCGGAAATGCACACAGACTCTCCTGGCCTGTTTCAGGACATCCTGTAAGCCGGGGTACCTGCCCAAGAACCGCTGCACCACCAGGTTAAGGACGTGAGCTACACAGGGCACATGGGTCAGTTGTCCCTGTCGGAGGGCGGAGAGGAGGTTGGTGCCATTGTCGCAAACCACCATTCCTGGCTTAAGCTGGCGTGGCGTCAACCACCTCTCGGCCTGCCCCTGCAGAGCTGACAAAACATCCGCCCCAGTGTGGCTCCTGTCCCCCAAACAAACCAGCGCAAGCACGGCATGGCATCGTTTTGCCTGCGTACTTGCGTAGCCCCTGCAACGCCTACGGAGCACCGCTGGTTCTGAGGACAGAGCACTGGAAGAGGCCATGGAGGAAGAAGAAGAGGAGGGGGTGGAGGAGAGAGGTGTGTCACAACCAATAGTAGCATTTTGGAGGCGTGGTGGCGGAACAACCTCCAATACTACTGCACCTTGTCCTGCATCCTTCCCAGCAGCCAGAAGAGTGACCCAATGGGCCGTGAAAGACAGGTAACGTCCCTGTCCATGCCTGCTGGACCATGAGTCAGCGGTAATATGCACCTTACCGCTGACCGCCCTGTCCAGCGAGGCAAGGACATTGCCTTCCACATGCCGGTAGAGAGCCGGAATTGCCTTCCGTGAGAAAAAGTGGCGTTTGGGGACCTGCCACTGAGGAACCGCACATTGTACAAACTCACGGAAGGGGGCCGAGTCTACCAACTGAAAAGGCAGCAGTTGAAGTGCTAGCAATTTAGCCAAGCTAGCATTCAACCGCTGGGCATGTGGATGGCTGGGAGTAAATTTCTTCCGCCGGTCCAGCAGCTGGGGCAGGGACATTTGTCTGCTATAATCGGACGTGGATGTACCACTAGCAGAGTTCCCGGAAGCACTTGGCTGTGACACACCTAATTCTACACCTTCATTCCTCTCAGAGCAGGTTTCAGAGAGGACTGAAGGTCTAGTGGGGTTGGAGATGCCAGCTGATGAGGAGCAAGGAGAGGTCCGCTTTGTTCTTTGGTGTGGGTCTTTGAGGTATGCTTGCCAACGAGCTGCATGGCAGGTCAACATATGTCTGGTCAAGCATGTGGTGCCCAAGCGGCTGATGTTTTGGCCACGTGAGATACGCTTGAGACATATGTTGCAAATAGCAGCGGTGCGATCTGATGCACTCGTCTCAAAAAAGGCCCACACCAAAGAACTTTTAGAATAACACGCAGAGGAAGCGCTCTGCGCAGAGGAAGCGCTCTGCGCAGGCGGAGCTCTGCGGTGTGATTCAGTCGGTGTGCTGCCCCTAAGCTGGCCCCCGGAGGGCATCCTGCCTCGTTGGACATGTGCCTCCTCCTCCTCCTCCTCCTCCTCCCTCCTTCCAGGCACCCACGTGGAGTCAGTGCCCTCATCATCCCCTCCCTCTTCATCGCTGTAGCAAACCTGGCAGTATGCTGCAGCTTGTGGAACATGACTGCCAGATTGCTGTCCTTCTTGAGCATCCCCTCTCTCTGTGCTCACGCTACTGCCTTCCTCTAGCTGAGTGTCATCATCAGAGCCCACCAAACACTGGGCATCCTCCTGGAGCATGTACCCAACACTGTGCTCAAAGAGTTCAGGAGACTCCTCAGGAGGACGTGGTGGGTCTAGGGAAGGAGTCACTGATGATGACATTGAGAGGAGGGACGACGATGTGTTGGCAGCTGCTTTTCTACTACCCTGAGACTGGGTGAGAGAGGATGAGGAGGATGAAGAGGGCTTGGTCATCCACTCTACCAAGTCGTTGGCATGTTGCGGTTCAACATGTCCAGCTGCAGAAAAGAAGGACAAGCATGTCCCATGGCCACGTGCTGATGACAATGCACCGCGTCCCCGACCAGCACTGTTGTCTCTAGACACAGAGCCTGCTTGCCCTCTTTTATCGGCTCGCGCCTGTCTGCCTCTCCTTGCTGGCCTTCCAGACATGGTAATGGCCTGAAGGGAGTTGGGTAAAACAGTAGTTGGGTAGTTTATATTGTGCTGGAGGCACACAACACCCACTAACTCCTGCAGATGCCTTTTTTATAGAACAGCAGAGTTAAAGGGGTATATACAGATGTATACTGTGCTGTGCTGGAAGCACACACAACTTCCAATAACTCCAGCAGATGTCAATCGGGCCCAAATAGAGAACAGCTATGTAGGTGGATAATAGCGGTATGTACTGGGTACAGAGCAGGCACACAGCACGCACTATCTCCTGAGTGACACTGCTGACTGCAAGCTCTATTGTTAAAGATGGACCACTAGCTATATAGGTGAGGTGAATATCACGGTGTATACTGCGGTCAGGGCACGCAGACAATAACCAGAAAACAGCAGAGTTAAAGGGGTATATACAGATGTATACTGTGCTGTGCTGGAAGCACACACAACTTCCAATAACTCCAGCAGATGTCAATCGGGCCCAAATAGAGAACAGCTATGTAGGTGGATAATAGCGGTATGTACTGGGTACAGAGCAGGCACACAGCACGCACTATCTCCTGAGTGACACTGCTGACTGCAAGCTCTATTGTTAAAGATGGACCACTAGCTATATAGGTGAGGTGAATATCACGGTGTATACTGCGGTCAGGGCACGCAGACAATAACAAGAAAACAGCAGAGTTAAAGGGGTATATACAGATGTATACTGTGCTGTGCTGGAAGCACACACAACTTCCAATAACTCCAGCAGATGTCAATCGGGCCCAAATAGAGAACAGCTATGTAGGTGGATAATAGCGGTATGTACTGGGTACAGAGCAGGCACACAGCACGCACTATCTCCTGAGTGACACTGCTGACTGCAAGCTCTATTGTTAAAGATGGACCACTAGCTATATAGGTGAGGTGAATATCACGGTGTATACTGCGGTCAGGGCACGCAGACAATAACCAGAAAACAGCAGAGTTAAAGGGGTATATACAGATGTATACTGTGCTGTGCTGGAAGCACACACAACTTCCAATAACTCCAGCAGATGCCAATCGGGCCCAAATAGAGAACAGCTATGTAGGTGGATAATAGCGGTATGTACTGGGTACAGAGCAGGCACACAGCACGCACTATCTCCTGAGTGACACTGCTGACTGCAAGCTCTATTGTTAAAGATGGACCACTAGCTATATAGGTGAGGTGAATATCACGGTGTATACTGCGGTCAGGGCACGCAGACAATAACAAGAAAACAGCAGAGTTAAAGGGGTATATACAGATGTATACTGTGCTGTGCTGGAGGCACACACAACTTCCAATAACTCCAGCAAATGACAATCGGGCTCAAATAGAGAACAGCTATGTAGGTGTATATAGTGGTATGTACTGGGTACAGAGCACGCAGACAGCACGCACTAACACTACTGACTGCAAGCTCTATTATTAAAGCTAGATCACTAGCTATATAGGTGAGGTGAATATAGTGGTGTATACTGCGGTCAGGGCACAGACAGTAACCACTACACAAGAGCAAAATAGTAAATCAGCCAAAAACGATTGGTGTGTAACTGTGTTGAAGGTACACAGAACACCCACTGCTTCAGATGCTAACAAACACTACACGAGGCCACCTGAAAGGCAGCTTTATATAGTGTGGGGCGTGCACTACACAGTCTGAGCTATGATTGGCCACAGGCAGGATGCATGTGGCCAACCATTGCTCTTCCCGCTACTGGCGCTGCGATTGGCCAAGCATGCGGGGTCACAGTGCATGCTTGGCCAATCGTGAGACAGCAATGCATTGCGCCATCGCAGTGCATTGTGGGCCACGCGAATTTTGCCGCGAACGGCCCAAACGTTCGGAATTCGGCGAACGCACGAACGACCGATGTTCGAGTCGAACATGCGTTCGACTCGAACACGAAGCTCATCCCTATTTGTAATACATATAAAAGCTGTCAAGTTCTCTACTCTTTAAAACAGACATGTTGATTTTAACTAAAACAGAGGGCCTAAGGGAGCAGAATACTGTAACTGCAAAGGAATGGAAATCATAAAGCCTATCTAGTTCTAAAAAAGATTAATGTACGTTGACGATATACATTATAAAAGCAATAATAACTGCTACTACAATAATTTACTCATAGTTATAATTATGTCAAAAAATGTGATCCAGAGAATTAATTCCACTGTGCTACCAAGTATAGAAATACATTTTTACCCAGCCATGAGATAAAATTGGCAACATTTTCCCATGGAGATTTGTTCTGCTTTTGTTCTGCTCAGGCTCGAATCTGCAAAAGTTGCCAAAGGCTGAACTTTATTAATACAAATCTTTTTTCAACCTGGTTAACCACATAATTACTGAAATTGTGTGAGGGAGCATTTGCATAACCACTGAGCTACAAAATGGCAGAATACTAAGAAAGTGTATGAATTATAATCTACAAAATGCTAATGAGAAGGCTTGTACAGTACTGCACATGTACCCAACTTTGGAATAGCTGGCATCATACTGGTCCTGGGCCTGTGAAGGTGAAGTCATCTCAGCCAATGATGTCATCAAAGTGCAGCTATGACTTTAAAACCATACTCTAGGCAGATTAGATTTTGTCTAAGCAATACTGAAAAAATGGCTGGCTCTCTTTCAATTATTTTTTTTTTAATCTTTTCATAAGGAAACAGTCAAACATGACCAGATGTTTATATTGAAGGGATGAGGCAGATTCTCACTATATTTATTAATGTATAAAGTACCTCTGCGCCAACCACCTTGACAAGGGGAATAGAGGGATGCTGCAAACACTGAGGGGAGCTTCACCTACTCCCTGAGCAATATCGATTAAGTGGTTTTAGTGTTGCGCAAATGGGGGAATACAAAAAAGGAGGGGGGAGGGGGGAGAAAGAGAGGGAAGGAGAAAAGAAAAAGGGGAAGGGGAAGAAAGGGCAGGGAGGGGGAAGGGGAACAGATGAGTATGCAGGTAAAGGATAAAAGGGTAAAGGTCAAAAAGTGCTAGTGTAAAATTATGTGTCTGGGTGTGCACAAATCCTTGTTCGGTTCGTGCTAAACTAAAATAAATGTTAGAGAGTGGCAATCAAATATAGATTCTGATAGAGTGCCATACAAATAAAAACTCACAGTAATGAATGAATGCCTGAAACAATAGACATGCAAATCGTGGGTGCTGTGCCAAACTGCAATAAAATATGCTGACAATAAATAAATATATAACTTAAGGTGATAGTCCAAAATATATGACTAAAAGTGTACAGTGAGAATAATCACATAAGCACAATCCCATGTGACATGCCAAGTGGAAAAAAACACAGATATCAATCAATCCAATATAACAAAATGCATGTTCCATGCGGTGTTTATAAAGTGCCAAGTGAAAAAAAAAAAAAAAAAAAATATACAGATAACAATCAATCCAATATAACAAAATGCATGTTCCATGCGGTGTTTATAAAGTGCAAATAGTGCTAGCAGCAAAAAAAACTTTACAACACAGGTGAAATGATAAACACATAAAAATAAGGTGCTGGTAATCAGTCTGGGATATTCAGTCCTGTGGACGTGCTGTGTTCTAAGGGGAAGCAATAGCTTTGGACTTCAGTGATCCATGCAGGCATACATGTGCAGTGACTTAATCCTCCTATTTATCCAATACGTGGATAGATGTACTCTTACCTCACTGTGAGGTTACAGCCTTAATAGTATAGGTGGATAACTGGCTCCTGTTCCTGGGATAGGTATGCCTCACAAGATAAAGAGATAATGTCCCATAGTGTAGTAGTTTCAACCAATTGAATTTTATTTAAGTATAGTGACAGGGTACTCACATTCTGAGTGAATAAAAACTGCAGTAATAGAGCAACAAGCAGAGTAACGAACGGTGCGTTCCAATGTCCTTCCTATTGTCTCTCTCACTTCCTTCCTTGCGCATTCGTCACCGTCACGTGACTTCTTCAGGGAAAATGAAGAAGTCACGTGACGGTGACGAATGCGCAAGGAAGGAAGTGAGAGAGACAATAGGAAGGACATTGGAACGCACCGTTCGTTACTGCTTATGGGGAATTTGCTTGTTTTCCTTTATTTAGAGGGTTTGTGTTTTTTCAGTTTTTATTGTGCATTTTATTATTGTGTCCCATCACTTAGTTTTTATGAGATAGGAACAGGTTCATGATAGCTGAAATGTGTAGCTATTTAAAAGTCCACTGCGCTCAATTTCACTCTTTCCTGGGTGACAGACTATGCCTGCATGTCTGTTTTCCTCTTATGCAGTGTGGGTTAACTTCTTATATAAAAGGCTCTAAGTGCAGCCCCTGACATCATCAAAGAGCTGCACATAAGCTGGACAGAAAGCTGTCAGAGACTATGAACATGCTACAGGAGACAAGTGACGACTTTTGATATGCAATGATAAGTCTGTGAACATCCTACAGAATGGTCAGAGACTGCATACATGCTACAGGAGATGATCAGATACTCCAGGCATGCAAAAGGAGATAATCAGACTGTGAACATCCCATAGGAGATGATCAGAGCCTACAAACATACTACAGGAGATGATCAGAGACTGCATACATGCTATGGGAGATGATCAGATTCTCTAGGCATGCAACATGATAAATCTGTGAACATCCTACAGAATATGGTCAGAGACTGCAAAAATGCTACAGGAGATGATCAGAGGCTCCAGACATGCAACCAAAGATGTTCAGACTGCAAACATCCTACAGAAGATGGTCAAAGACTGCAGACATGTTACAAGAGACGATCAGATACTCCAGGCATGCAAAAGGAGATGATCAAACTGAACATCCCACAGGAGATGATCAAAGACTGCAGACACGCAATAGTAGACGATTAAACTGCAAACATCCTACAGGAGACAGAGACAGCAGACATTCTACAGGAGGTGATCAGAGACTGCAGACATCAAAAACTAGATGACCAGAGACTGCAGACATGCAACGGCAGATGATCAACATTCAACATGAGATGATCAGAGAGTGCAGGGATGCAACAGGAGATAAGTCTATGATCAATCTACAGGTAATCAGACACTGTGAACTTCCTATGGGAAATGGTCAAAGATGCATAGATACTATAGGAGGTGTTGGAAGTTGAGGTCATGGTTCAGAACAGTCAAAGACTAGGGAATAAGATTGCTGAAAATTACTTGTGGACATTTGATATTTCTTTTAACAAGATCAATTACAGAAGATGAAAAAAAGCATTGAAAGAGGAAAGGAATGTACAGCACAAATACCAAAACCCAGCCTAAAGAATATATTTCCTTTATTGACCTAAGAACCTAGCTAATGAAAATAAAGACTACCAGGGGTCCCACAGGCTACATAATAAGTACCAAAGGGCATGCAGCCCCTGGACTACAGGTTAAGCATCAAGACTCTAGTGTCTATGAGACTTTGCAACTTTACAAGACTGATCTTGCAATGAATATCTGCTAGCTATGTATCACTCACTATTTGGAGATATTTTAGCATGGCTGAACATGAGCAGTCTTGATCATGTCCGTTTTCTCTGATCTGATTCACTCATCCCTATACATGCCAGTACTTTATGACAAAAACTCAAAGCAGTAGCTTTATTTAGAGTGCCAACTATGTTGAAAAAACAAAATAACCTTTTTCCGTTTTATCTCTTTGGCTCAGGGTGGATGAAAGTTCAAGAGAAGTCTGTCCTACCGCCATCCCTGGAGGGGAATTTTTGTCTGATTTCCAAAAAGAAAAACATTTGCATTGTCACCATTTGTACAGTATATAGTTTTGCATTGCGCTTGGTATTCCCTGTTGGATTTTGTAATACCCCATTATTGCCACAAATAAATACAAAACTTTTACTCTTGCTAACACTATAAAACAAACTACAGCTACACAATAGTTGCATACAGCTCTACCAGATGGCCAGGTTATCTATCAATCTTTTTCATTTAAATTCTTAATAAAAAATGAAGGAGCGGCTGATTTGATTGGGCTTACCATTACCTTCCTGAGCTTGTGTATGTCTAGGGGTTTCCCAAGGTAGATGGCCCAAGAACTGCAGAGACTGACACCAGATCCACTTGAGGGATTTTTATTTGCAAAAAAGGAGTAGACAAAACACAGTCTCTCAAAGAGGGATAGAGGGTTTAGGTAGAAAGTCCAGGTACTCTTGGAACTTAGTCAAATAGAAAAGTCTCTCACATTAGAAAATCCAGAAAATAGCCATTCACAACTGGATCCTCACCCTTCTCTTACTAGGCCTAGCAGCAGATAGAGTGCTCAAACAAAGAAAAGTCTCTGCCACAGACTTGTTGTAAAACAGTGGTTGCTCTTTCAGTTGCTGGGCCTCTCCACAACTGAGACGGCACCGGATCACCTCTGAATCCTCCTTCCAGTTACTTTGCCTCGGGCTAGCCAGCCCCGAGACTCAGAATTAGATGGATCCTGCACCCCAGGCCATGAGAGCCCTGGGGGCTGGTCAGGAGGACCAGGACCAAACAGACAGAAAGCACTTCTGGACCGGAAGCACGCGACGTCAGCACCTTAAGTACCCTCTCCCAGAATGCACAGCAAGAGGACACTCCCACTGGGCTGGTACCGAGAAAGAAATGGCACTCAATGCACCTAACTGGACTGCGTTCTCGCACCTGCCAGAGATGACAGCGCCACCTATGGTCAAGCAGAACACAATGCAATACAGCTAGACTGGTACTGAGACCAAAATTTGGTGTAAATGAACCCAAAATCAAACTGCGGTTCCAGGAATATTAAATGACAAAAACACATAGCGCATGCTCTTCAGGAGCCGGCGCTACATTTAATAATAATACTTTTAGGGCCAATGGTAAAGTGTCAGTTTTCTTCAAATTAAAAAAAAAAACTATTAAGATGTTAATTAAGATGTCATTACTGTCGATATTAAGAAATCATTTTCATTTTTAAAGGGATCAATTTATCAAAGTCCAACTCCAGCTATTTTTTTTTTTTCGTTTTGGAAAGAATCAGGAAGGCGTTGCATTTTTGTACAGTTTTAAATGCAG
This sequence comes from Lithobates pipiens, assembly GCF_037356315.1. Classification (NCBI taxonomy): domain Eukaryota; kingdom Metazoa; phylum Chordata; class Amphibia; order Anura; family Ranidae; genus Lithobates; species Lithobates pipiens. The sequence goes on along the minus strand of NW_027507764.1, from coordinate 422,289,589 downwards.
TCTTTGTCCCTATAAAGGAGATTTGCCCTCACATTCTTTCCTGTCAGACACCCATACCTGTACTGGAAGTAGGCATGTAGATAGAACTATAATCCTGACAAAGGTTCTAATACTTCCCTGCGATACTAAAATATGTCACGTTTATTTACTTTGAGGAGCTTTTGCCTCATTTCCTATTCTGTCTGACACCCATAAAAAAGACAGTAAACAGAAACCCCCTAAATGGAACACACTGGCATCAATAAGAATTGGACAGAGGTTCCAATGCTTACTCACTCTCTCTTAAAATGAAAAATGTTTGGCTAGATATTAAACATTTGGGTTGAAGGGTGCTGGGTTCAGATGAGCGTACTTAAAGTAGAACTAAAGACAAAACTTTTTTTCCCCTCATTTTGAATAGAGAAGGGGGGTACAACAGAACTTTTTTTGCTATCTGTGTCCCACTATCTCATTTCTATAGGCCCATTTACATGCACAGGGAATGGGGTAGAATCAAGATCTTGGATGGAGCAGTTTTTTTTTTTCTCCAGGGTATCCAAGAAATTGGAAAGTTACTAAGCACAGCAGCATTATTCTACAGTTTTGGGTGTATTTTTTTCCTAAAGTTTATTTGACAATCCTACTCCCCAGCCCCCTTGCCATTATTATATTCCCCTGTCAACAATCCAGAAAGATATTGGCTGTAAGGCCAAATCTACACCATAAGTTTGTCAAAGTTTTCTCTTCCAGAATTGTACCACATTTTCTATTCAATCCTTTGGGGATATTCCACTGGAAAACAATATTTCTCTGGTTCAGGGTCAAGTTAGGATAAGTCTGGCAGGGGTTTGAAAACAAAGAGGGGGCTAGTGAAAAAAAAAAGTGAAACTGAACTAAAGGTTCAGATACCTTTAGGTGTAAAAAATGATGATAAAATATAAGGTCCCTTTCACAAGAAGGGTCCAAACAGGTCCGCCTGTCAATTTTTCAGGTGGACCTGATCAGATGGTCCATTTTCCCCTTTGGACTGGCAGGTGTAAATTAACTTGCGTCCATTAATGCCTGCCTACCTCCAATCCAATGTGCTAAAAAAACAAAAACAGATCCCCTTCTGTCTAGGCAGATTGGCTCAGATCAGAGAGCAGTCGAGTGCAAAACAAACAGTGGAGTCTGTTTACTCCCAGCCACCCATAGAGCAGAGCGGGCTCTGTCCAAGTCTGCTCTTCATAAATTGTGCCTCACCTGGCTCATCCACCAGCTCTGCTCTGATCAGCAGGGCATCAGCGAACAGATCGCCTGCAGATCTCATTGGAGTCCATCCTGTGTGAAAGGGGCCTAAAGCCAGTGTAGAAATCAAATCATAATTCTCCACTGTGCTGCATGCCAGCTGCAGGGCAAAGGATAAGGCCGCGTACACACGGGCGGACTGTTCGCCCAACTTTGTCCGCTGAACAGTGTTTGGGCGGACAGTCCGCTCGTGTGTGGGCTTTCAGCGGACAGTTTCAGCGGACAGTTTGACGAACAAGGTTTTTCGGAAATTCCGTAAAACTGTCCGCTGAAACCTTGTTTGAGCGAACAGTCCGCCCGTGTGTAGGCTTGTTCGACAAACTAAGTTCCGCGCATGCTCAGAAAGGATTTACACGCCGAAAGTTATAATGCAGTGTATAGGACGTCGTATTTTTCGTCCCGTCGTACGTGCCGTTCACGTCATCGCGCACGGTTTCAGCAAACTGTTCGTTCGTCGTGTGTGGGCATGTCCGTCCATGCTAATTTTGAGCGGACTGTTTGCTGAAACTGTTTGACGGACAAAGTTGGGCGAACAGTCCCCGCGTGTGTACGCGGCCTAAGAAGTGCTTGTCTCATGTGGTGAAAACAGCACAGTTTTCAGCACAGTTATCAGCACAGGTTGAACTTTTCAACCTTTTGCCACATTTCAGGCTTCAAACATAAAGATATAAAATTTAAATTTTTCGTGAAGAATCACCAACAAGTGGGACACAATTGTGAAGTGGAACGAAATCTATTGGATATTTTAAACTTTTTTAGCACGTATTAACGCAAGGGGGCCGAATAATTTTGCACGCCCCACTTTTCATTTTTTTATTAGTTAAAAAAGTTTCAAAAATCCAATAGATTTCGTTCCACTTCACAATTGTGTCCCACTTGTTGGTGATTCTTCACAAAAAATAAAAATGTTATATCTTTATGTTTGAAGCCTGAAATGTGGCAAAAGGTTGAAATGTTCAAGGGGGCCGAATACTTTCGCAAGGCACTGTATATATATATATATATATATATATATATATATATATATATATATATATATATATATATATATATATATATATATATATATATATATATATATATATATATATACACATACATAAATATTGAATTTCAACTAATACGAAAGAAATTATAGTGGATATAACAAATGAATTTGGCATGATTTGAGATTCAGAATAACGAATATCGGCACTCTACGAATAATAACAAATTATCTGAAAACAAATTAACGTAATTATATATTTTACGAATAATAATGAACCAAAACTAAACAAATTTTCCTGTTGTGCACAAGTCTAATATAGGACTTGTAAAATGCACACTAATCGCTAGAAGTATAGCTTTTTCCTTAGGGCTGTATTGTATATCCACTTGAGACCCGCAATACGTCTATTGACGTCATGGTTTTTCGCTGGTTATATCTAAATGATGCCTGAGTCCACAGACATCATTCAGATATTGCAGTTTTCAGCCGGCGATTCTCTACACCATAAGAACGATCATAGCGGCTGTTCCGCCGCTTGATCGTTCTTACGGGCGGCGGGAGGGGACGCCCCCCCCCTCCCGCCGCCCTCCGGTGCTTCTATTGACTCACCGTTTCCATCGGTGAGTCGGTCACAGGATCCGCCGGCCCCAGCATGTGATCATAGAGATTTCCGGCGGACTAGATTGTCCCCGGAGTCTCTATGATAGTTCGGAGGCCGGGCGCGATGTTATGACGTCACGTCCGGCCTCGGTATTCAAATTAACGGCGCCAATCTGGCTAGGAAGCCATGATCGCTTTTTTTTTTTTTTTTATTCTTCCCAGCCTAGAGGTGAGATATGGGGTCTTATTGACCCCATATTTCACTGTAAATAGGTCCGATCGTGCCATATTCCTATTACAAGGGATGTTTACGTTCCTTGTAATAGGAATAAAAGTCATACATTTTATTTTATTTTTTTAAGTGTAAAACTAAAAAAAATTAAAATAAAATTAACAATAAAAAAAAAAAAAAATTTTTAAGCGCCCCTGTCCCCGTGAGCTCGCACACAGAAGCGAACGCATACGTAAGTCCCGCCCACATATGAAAACGGTGTTCAAACCACACATGTGAGGTATCGCCGCGAACGTTAGAGCGAGAGCAATAATTCTAGCCCTAGACCTCCTCTGTAACCCAAAACATGTAACCAGTAAAAAAATTTAAAGCGTCGCCTATGGGGATTTTTAAATACCAAAGTTTGGCGCCATTCCACGAGCGCGTGCAATTTTGAAGCGTGACATGTTGGGTATCTATTTACTCGGCGTATCCTCCTCTTTTACATTATGCAAAAAAATTGGGCTAACTGTTTTTTTTTTTTTAAGCATGAAACTGTTTTTTTTCTGAAAAAAAACGCGTTCGAAAAATTGCTGCGCAAATATCGTGCGAGATAAAAAGTTGCAATGACCGCCATTGTATTCTCTAGGGTCTTTGCTAAAAAAACATATATAATGTTTGGGGGTTCTATGTAATTTTCTAGCAAAAAAATTAGGAATTTTACATGTAGGAGAGAAATGTCAGAATTGGCCTGGGTCTGAAGTGGCTATAATCTATATTATATATAAATAACATTATATATTCTTAAAAAATATTTTATATTTTTGCTACATTCAACCAGTTCCCGACCAGCGCACGCCGATGTACGTCAGCAGAATGGCACGGGCAGGCATAATGGCGTACAGGTACGTCCAATCTTTAATGCCGCCCTGGTGGCGCGCTCGCCTGTTGGTCGGGACCCCTGTGAGTCCGGTCCATCTCACGGGGCGGCTGAACGAAGAGATGCCGTTGTAAACAGCATCTCCCCGTTCTGCCTAGCAACAAGTGACGCTGATCTCTGCTCCATGTGATTGGAGCAGAGATCAGTGTTCACTAAATGAAAGCCCAACCCCCCACAGTTAGTAACACGCCCCTAGGAAAACTTAACCCCTACACTGCCACCCACTGGTTAACCCCTTCACTGCCAGTGTCATTTACACAGGAATCACTGCATTTGTATAGCAGTGATTGCTGTATAAATGACAATGGTCCCAAAAATGTGTCAAAAATGTCCGATGTGTCCGCCATAATGTCGCAGTCACAATACAAATCGCTGATCACTGCCATTACTAGTAAAAAAAAATTATTAATAAAAATGCCATAAAACTATCCCCTATTTTGTAAACGCTATAACTTTTGCGCAAACCAATCAATAATCGCTTATTGCGATTTTTTTTACCAAAAATATGTAGAAGAATACATATCGGCCTAAACTGAGGGAAAAAATGTTTTTTTATATATTTTTGGGGGATATTTATTATAACAAAAAGTAAAAAATAATGCGTTTTTTTCAAAATATAAACTTAATAAAAATCACAGAGGTGATCAAATACCACCAAAAGAAAGCTCTATTTGTGGGAAAAAAAGGACGTCAATTTTGTTTGGGAGCCACGTCGCACAACCGCGCAATTGTCAGTTAAAGTGACGCAGTGCCTAATCGCAAAAAGTGGTCTGGTCTTTGGCCAGAAAAATGGTCCGGGGCTTAAGTGGTTAAGGACAGATATGTGGGCATGCCTTAGAAAGTATGTATATTTGGCCGGGGTGGCAAATGTTTTTGAATATTGCGGTTGTAATGTTGTAAAGAGTACCTTTATAAATTTTGTTGTATGTATATAATGACAATAAAGTACTATCTTATCATAAATGACTAAGAAAAAGTAAGCCATATTTATATTTTAAGCTACAGTAAATGAAGAATGAGTATCTGGATCTTTAATGTTCTATATACACCTAGATGAAGGAATTTCTACAGGTATCCATAAACCACAAGTATTATTAGTTTTTAACAGAGCATAATGTAATTCTTGCAACCTCACCTCCACAAGCTGAACACGACCATAGTTTTGCACGTCTGGTAAAGGATTGTTGGGATCCACATAAACAATAGTCATTTGTCTACCCTACATGAAAAAAGAAAATAAAAAGTAGTTGATTGTGTGAAACACTAACATTATCTCCTATTGCACAACAGAAATCAATGGACTAGAAGATGTCCATACACCTACATACCTTACACAGCTAAAACATATATACACTATATTACCAAAGGAATTGGGACACCTGCATTTACACGCACATCAATTTTAATGGCATCCCAGTCTTAGTGCATAGGGTTCAATACCGAGTTGGCCCACCCTTTGCAGCTATAACAGCTTAAATTCTTCTGGGAAACAGGTCCACAAGGTTTAGGAGCATGCCTATGGGAATGTTTGACCATTCTTCCAGAAGCCCATTTGTGAGGTCAGGCCATGATGTTGGACGAGAAGGCCTGGCTCACAGTCTCTGCTCCAATTCATCCTAAAGGTGTTCTATCGGGTTGAGGTCAGGACCCTGTGCAGGCCAGTCAAGTTCCTCCACATCAAATTTGCCCATCCATGTCTTTATGGACCTTGCTTTGTGCACTAGTCCAAATCATTTGGTGGAGGGGGGATTATGGTGCGGGGTTGTTATTCAGGGGTTGGGCTTGGCCCCTTAGTTCCAGTGAAAGGAACTCTTAAGGTGTCAGCATACCAAGACATTTTGGACAATTTGATGCTCCCAACTTTGTAGTAACAGTTCGGGGATGGCCCCTTCCTGTCCCGACATGACTACGCACCAGTGCACAAACAAGGTCCATAAAGACATCGATGCGCAAGTTTGGGGTAGAAGAACTTGACTGGCCTGCACAGCATCCTGATCTCAACCTGATAGAACACCTTTGGGATTCATTAGACTGGATATTATGAGCCAGGCCTTCTCGTCCACATAATTGTTTGACCTCGCAAATGCGCTTCTAGAAAAATGGTCAAACATTCCCATAGACACACTCCTGAACCTTGTGGACAGCCTTCCCAGAAGAGTTGAAGCTGTTATAGCTGCAAAGGGTGGGTCAACGGGACTTCACTCTGCACACTATCCTTTCTGATGGTGGTTATTGGGACCCATACTCAACACTCACAATAAATCACCGATATTACAGGTGGTTTTTCTCTCCTATCATATATTTTTAAAATTTCTTTCACTTTTGCTTGTCCTTTTATTCACTATGCTATTTTGGCACTCGGTTATATAGTTTGAGTCTTTTTTTCTTTTTACTTTCCACTTTATCTTTATTTATTGGCTACACAGGTGTTCACTCCATATTTTCATCTTTTTATTTTGATGATTCTCTTAGATTCACGGAACACAATATATGAGACCTACTTTATCAATACTCTGTCACGTTTACACTTAATGCACATTTTTCTTTTAGAATTGTTTGGTCCATGTGTGTTCATACACTTTATGAATTGCACCTGATGTCCTGGTTCCTCCCCTGGCTGTCTTCCCCCTTCGGCTTCGGTGGAGAATCATACATTACAGCATTCCCCTTTTTTATAAACTTACATGAGATTATTATTTTTACTTATATTTATGGACCTCTTGTTGCATCAAACTCCTGATTAATGAACCGTAATAGGATTCACAAAACGCATAGAGCTCCATAGATGCAACAATATATCTGCTCATTCACAGATCAATTGTGTACTTTACTACCATACTTTACGAACATTACCATAAGTGTGGTGTTTTATCATATGGATTTTCTGATGACTACTTTACTGTATATGTTTGTACAATTTTTGCATATCTTTTTAATGTATTTTTGTATATCATGGAATTTGTATTAAACAATTAATTGTATTTAAGTTGTATTTACTTAGTGACCTACCTCATTCTAAGTCCCATGACCACTTTCTGATTTTATATGCAACTCAATATTAAACCCTACAGACTAAGCCCTTGTGCACACAGGCGGACATTCCGACAACAAAATCAGTTGGATTTTTTCCGACCAGTTTTGTCCGAAAATGGTGTTGCATACACACGGTCGGACAAAGTTGTCGGAAAATCCAATCGTTTGGAATGTGATGACGTGCGTTGGTTGCGACAGGACTACGTTCAGGCTAGTAGCCAATAGCTTTGGTCTCGTAATTTGATCTGAGCATGCGTGGCACTTTGTCCGATCGGAATTCTCTAGAAACGATCGGACAAAGTCCGATCAGAACATGTTGTTGGAAAATTTTATATCCAGCTCTCAAACTTTGTTGGTCGGACATTCCAACGGAAAAGCCCACACGCAGTCGGATTATCCGACAACATGATCCGATCGGACCTTTTCCGTCGGAATTTCCAACCGTGTGTACAGGGGTTAAGAATGGGATGCTATTACACTTCATGTACATGTAAAGGCTGGTGTCCCAATACTTTTGGCAATTGAGTGTATGTGAACTGTTTTGCTTGCCAAGGGATTTGAATTCTTTTCAACCAGTCTTGTGAGTTGCATACCTCTGTCATACTATCTCCCTACCTGGTCATTGGACTTTCAGTCAGTTTGCTATAAAACACTAATTTTGTTATTGCCAAGTATTACTGACCTATATGGGCACTGGGCAGTGGAACCTATTAAATGTTTGTTGCATCTGAAAGGAATTAATCAGCCATGAAACAATGATAGAATATTGCTTACTGGGAATGTAGGGAATGTTGGCAATCATAACAATTTCTGGCAGTACTTGTCAAGTAACAACAGAGCTCTGTGATCCAAAGACCTGGCATCTAGCAACACAAGAACCTGAACCGTACTCCACATCTCATTTTTTTGTCTCATAATCCACAAGCCATTTTCACAAGGCATTCATATAAAGATCATATTACATGTTATAATTACATGTACAGGATACAATGAATGTCATGCTTGCAATTTTTTGTCATACTTTCCATAGAAATTAGAATCAAATATCAACTTACTGTTAACAGAACATCCGGCCGCTTGTCTAGAAGTACCATGCCTTCACTTGGTAAGCCAAAGGACTTCAGCTGATATGTCAGAGAGCCGCCATAGGAAGAAATCTGTTTATAATGAAAGAGATATGCAAGTTTTCTTTAAGAACTACAACAGAGGCAATACTATACTATGCAACTATATGTTAATCTGTGAAAAACCGCTTAATCTCATATTGCATTAGCTATGATGATATATAAAAAGGCAATATGGAACAGGCTGTATGAACTTTGAAGCGGATCTGTCCCCTTCCTGACAAGGCCATTTTTTGCAATATGGCACTGCGTCACTTTAAGTGACAATTGCTCGGCCGTGCGATGCTGTACACAATCAAAATTGATGTCCTTTTTCACCACAAATAGAGCTTTCTTTTAGTGGTATTTGATCACCTCTGCGGTTTTTATTTTTTTGCGCTATAAATAAGAAAAAAGCCACAATTTTGAAAAAAAACACAATATTTGTCACTTTTTTCTATAATAAATATCACAATAAGCATATATTGATTGGTTTGCGCAAAAGTTATAGCGTCTACAATATGGGGATAGAGTTATGGCATTTTTATTATTTTTACTAGTAATGGCAGTGATCAGCGATTTTTATCATGACTGTGATATTAGATCAGACACTTTTGAATTTTTTTTTATACCACTGACATTTATACAGAGATCAGAGCTAAAAATAGTCACTGATTACTGTATAAATGTCACTGAAAGGGAAGGGGTTAACAATAGGGGATGTGACTGACTAGGGTAGGAGACCAATCGGTGTCCCTACTTACTAGGAGCACACGATTTTTCTCCTCTCCCTTGAGAGAACCGGGATTTGAGTGTTTACACACAGAGATCCCGGTTCTCGCACTGTCACGGCGATCACCGTGCCCGCCGGGCATGGGCATTGGCTCCGGGAACACGTTTCGGGCGCACATGCACGTGCCTGCTAAAGCGTCTTAAAGAGCCCACATACAGCTATGACGGCTCGTGCAGGGGAGCCAACCTGAAGCTCTATTGAGACTGTCATGAGGGAAAGGGGGACAAGGGAAAGGTTGGGACTTTACACACAACAGACCAGTTTGTGAGTATTATCATGGGACTAGCCTCTCCCCTTAAAGTTGTTTATCATCCTTTTCACTACATGTCAATATTTGTAATAATATGTATCTCATTCCAGATGTCATCACATGCTTGCTCCTGATGAGTGGTTCCACCAAACCACGAAACGCGTCGAGCTAATTGAAGCTGTGTTTGTACTTATATGAGTTTTTCAAAGCTATGCCTGGACTTATATATTGTATATATTATTTTTTTTTATATTTAATTTTGATATAAGATGGAGACACTATATCTAGAGCCCCTTTCTTGGAGCTATATGGCGGCTCAGCGGGTTAATAGAATTTCCATTTTTGTAAATACTGTTTGACATGTAAATGATTGATGTGTACGTGTATATGTATGAATTTAGGGGCTATGTTACTACTATTAAAAATTGTTTTGTACTGTACCAATCATGTTTACTGTATACCAATAATTAGAATTGCACCATTATGATTGATAGTAGGTCCTCCCTGGGATGATGTACCATATATATATGCTTCGGCATTCTCAGACTCTTCCCAGAGGTTACAGTACCACTACCACTTATCTATGTAATTTTATGGAACATGGTCTCAATGTATACTCTCTCTAAAAATTCTACTATTGATAGTTGGTTGCCCCTGGAGACTACGTGCTTCATACAAAGTCCCAACCTTTCCCTTGTCCCCCTTTCCCTCATGACAGTCTCAATAGACAGGGATGGAGCTATATGACCTAAATGGTCTCTACCTCATATAAAGTCCCAAATAGATACTATATTTTCCAACCTGAAGCTCTATAACAGCTGGTCCGGAAGCACTTAAAGTGACACTAACATTTGGTTTTAAAAAATTAAAAAATATTCCAGTGTGTATTGTTTGGGGGGAAAGCAAAAATACTAACCTAAAGCTGAGCTTTAAAATGTTTCCTTTTTAAAACTATGAAGAGAAAAAGTACAAAAAAGCTAAAATTGATCATAAAGACTCTTACCCTCTCACCCAAGTATGACTCTGGTGCCACCCAGTGCAGACTGTGAACAGACGGTGGTAATTCTTGCACATCTGCTACAACACTGTTGCTGCCTGGATTGTAAGTGATAGCCACTCTGGTCTGATCTGGTGCCTCGAGACTCCATGACCTCATATCTATAAACTTTTTTTATCAGAGATACATTGATTAAAATAATACCACCATAAAACAATATAATATATATTTATGTGTACAAATTACCAATCAAACCAAATATGTAAACATGTATAATATTCTATAAAAAAAATAAAATGTACAAATTCAATCATATGGGAAAGTGGTAAGAAAAATAGATAATCAAAGGCAACCAGTACAGATCCACTAATGTATCAGTTACTCAGCACTAAAAGTACCCATAGGCATTAGCTTTTCTCAACCTTTTCAACACAAATGAACCCATGAAATAACTTTATGGTCTCAGGAAACTACAACTCATGCTCCATTAGTGTGAAGGTCAGTGGGAAGAATGCTCCTTACACTCATGGTAATTGAGAAGCATTACCCTCTTACAGATAGTTAAAGAGATCAATGGTGTCAGTGGGAAGTTATCTGAGGGGCAGACATTGCAACTTTTGGAGGAACCCTAGATTTCCACAGAACCCTGGTTGAGAAACTCTGTTCTATACATAGATTATTTGAAAAGTTAGACAACAATTGAATTATCTAAGGGGCACAGCAGAAAAGATCTGTAGGCAATGTTTTGCAAATCTTCTGCTTCCCCATCAGTGTTATCAGGCTTTATGTCTTTTACATACACCTGCCATGACAAAAATCTTAAGGCTGCTATCGTTGATCTCCTTCTGAAAATGATAGATCCTGTCTGTCATGCTGATTCTTTGCTCAGAATTACTAATGGCCACAAACATTTTTGGAAAAGGGTATGCAATGGCAGGTTTAGTATGAGTTTTTTGCTTAATCAAGCTGGATTCTTAAAACAATTGTGAAGCTCCCTGATAAGGCTAATTCTTGTTCCAGGTCATAATGTTGCCAGTATAATGGAAAGGCACCTTTCTCAACATATTTCTATATCTATTTGAGGACAGGTGACCACATTCTGCATTGCCAACAGTTCACTGAAGTGGTCAGAGGCAGGCTTAGAATTCTATAACATAAAAACTTACTTGATCGATCTATGCAGAAGATATGATTTTTCCTATTACCATCAAAGTCAGGAATCATAGCAAAAATGAAATCTTCTTTCAGCTTTTTTTCTCTGTATTGACTGTTACATAGCAAACAATGTCTTTCCTAAACATCAGATTTCACCTTTCATTGATTCAAATAAAAACTATCCTACTAAAAAATTCTAACTCTAATGCTAAAAAGTATTGAAATGTTAAGTTATGGGAAGCCGTAAAGAACGCTCAATATAATGATCTTAAAGTTTAAAGTTGAGCTCAAGGCTAACAGCTTGTGGTCCATTTATCTTGCCCAGAGACCACAGTCAGATCAATGGCTTCTATTTTCTCCACTGCATTTAAATATTTCAGTTTGGTCAACAGCTCCCAGCCCTGACTGGACAGTGAAGAAGCAGCAGCACCATAATTGGTTCCCAGCCTGCTGATTAGACAACGATTAATCATTGATTGATTGGGTCACAATTTCCCTGGTTCTGTTGGTGGTATTCCATAACTTCTAGTTGGGTTTTCAATTGATAGGTTTTACCTTTTTTCTGTGCTTATTGGAAGAATGGCAAACATCTGTTGCCCCAAAACAAAAACACTTGGTACATCCTTTGGCATTTGAAGGATCAAAATAAAATGTTCCAGTCTGGCAAGCATCACATCTTGTACCTCCAATATTTTCCTGCATGTAGAAAAAGATGCAGAATATTATGATTATGCATTTGGTCAGCTGAGATTAAACCTCCGTGGCAGGCAAAAACATTCATTTTATCTCTAAATAGTAGGCAGATTTGATGTTAATGACTGGGTGTACATCACGTAAAGCAACAAAAGCAGAACATATAAAGTCTAGATCTATTTTTTTCACAATCTTATATCATAAAAAGTCAATACATTTCAGGGGTTTAAAGGGGCCCCCTTCATCAGGACTTGGTACTGTTGAACAAAGTGTGATAAAATTGAAGGAATCCTGAGGGGTTATTAGTATAATTGCTACAGACGCCTTTGTGGCACAGACATCCAGGTTATAAAGCAAATGTCCCCAAACAGCAAAGGAAGTCCTTCCCGGAAATGTGTTATTGATGCCAAACCCTGCTTTTACCCCTATTCGTGTTTACAGTTCTGATGGCTGAAGGCTGGGTTCACACTGCTGCGGGGGGAGATCCGGATGTGATTCGCACCGCAAATCACATCCGATCTCCGTAGCGATGCGAGTTCAGACATACAGATAGTATGGCTGAATTCGCAGCGCTCCCGCAGCAAACTCGCACGGGACCCTTTTTTTGGTCCGCAACAGAATCGGATCGCATGGGGGTTCACACCATGCGATCCGATTCCTGTGCGAGTTGGCAGATCGCACTGCGATATGCGGACGGATCTGGGGGTGTCATTAACATATCATTGACACTCCCAGCCGTCCGCATAGGGCAGTGTGAACTGCCGGCGGGAGGTGTGCGATGCGGGAAAACGCCGCGGATTCGCAGCAGTGTGAACCCGGCCTAAAACTGTTTCCTTGTATACTGGTGATCTTGGAAAGGTGCAACTTTTTCATTGTTTCAGCAAGGTGGTTTTTGTTTTTTTTTATTATGGAAAAAATAAAATATGGCTAAGAAAGAGCAACAGTCTTGCTAAATGTTACTAAATTCATCACATTTTTCTTTATCTTTCTCTATGTATGTCCGTTCTGCTTATCTTGTAATTGATTAGTATACAGATAGGAACACTTACACAGAGCAAGTGTTTAATAAAGCTAAATTGTAATCTGCCAGCTACTGTATGTCACACAGCACACAAGTTTATTTCTTTGGCTGGTCTGTATGGAAGTGTATGTGACTAAAATTCTAGATCTTGAGACTTGCGAGGCACAATCATTTGATTTTTGTATAGTGTGTGCATGACTTTCAACATCTGATTCAGACTTTCCACATGAAAATTTGCAAATTTACAAATTCCAAAAAGTGTTCTCGTATGTGAACAGAACTAACAATTTTTGTGTAATGTGTACTGTTTTTGTACAAGAAAAAACTGATACGAAAGACTGTGCATGATCAGAAACAATAAACAAAAACAAATGAAAAAAAGCCTTTGTCTCACGAGAATTTTCATACATTAGTTCCATCCTTGGTTTGGACTCGCTGTGAAACATCGAGGATAATCAGATGATCGTTTATCGGATTTTCTTATAATGTGTACCCATCTTAACTCTGAAGATGAATATAAAGAATCAGATTGTGTGGTCCGATACAGTACCTTGCACAAGCAGACACCAGTGTGGTGGTCACAGATCTGAGGAAGTGTCCCATCTGGATTGCAGATACATGGAATGCAGTCAGGAAAGCGGAAATAACCTGGAGCACAGCGGTCACACTGCCTGCCTGTTATTCTTGGTTTACATCTGTCCAGAAAATACAGAGAACTAATTAATGGCATTGTCAATTAATTACCTTTGCATTTTTTATTATGTGCTGCATTCATGTAGAAATGAGCTCTACCACATTTTTTGTTATTCCTATACACTGTTAGTGCCCAACCCCCAGCTATGGACAGCACACGCTCCTATAATACTAATGGTCAGGCACAAAGCCTGCAGAGAGAGAGATCTGCCAGTCAGGCCTTCTGAACGGCTTGATGCTGGTAGTACATCATCATGTATGCCTATTTTTGAACTTCCTCCAGAAGAGACAATGAGGACAGAAAGGAGTATGTTGGGGACAGGTGGCCAACAAAGTTACACTTGTCACCCCCTTCTTTCCTGTATTCTCTAAAATGTATGGTTAAATGCCTTAACCTTTATTGAGGTATTGTTGTCAACGTTTGTGGTATCTAGTGGTTGGTATGGTCACGTGGTGCTCAAGTCCTGAAAGACTACTGGTGGTTGGTACAGTTACTTGGTGCTCAAGTCCTGAATAAAGTTTTAACACTGGTATTGGTCTGTGTGTTTAAAGGTCTGGTATAATATATTCAAAGATTTTAATAATATGTATTTGACCCAAATAAAGGGGCTATGGCCATAACTTTTCATGGTTCGTCTCACGGTTTTCTATATTATCATGAATGATCAGATGACTACCATGAGTGGTTTTGGGGTGGTTGCTTGTGGAATTATAAATCTAGTCCAAGCAGGTCTTTTCATGGAGTATAATTACAGAGGGGCAGAGCATTACCCAAACAAGTGAGATCAGGTGTGGTGCTTCTACTTCATCTCTAAAAGATTATGCTTTGCTCTTCTTTTTTCTTTTTCATTGTTGTCCGTAATGTTACTGCTACGGAGGGAGTTTCAAAGTTTCAATAATGCAGTAGGGGTTAGAGCCCCCATTCACACTTGAGTGTGAGCATAGTCAAGCGATTTCTGGACTTTTTTGGCTCATTTGTACACACAGTTTTACGCCAGACTTGTACAAGAGCAGAATTGCCTGTTTTTGGCCCCATAGACTTTCATAAAGGAGCACATGAAAACCCATATAAACATGCCTTTTTCTGTTTCAATAGTTTTTAGTAGCGAACAATCCTCTGTACATGTAACAAAATTGGTACATAAATATGAGAATAAATCAGAATATGAAAACATAAAATATAATGATCCTAAGGTCGAGACCTCACTAAAGCATAGTCACTGAAAATAGGCCTATAAAACGAAAGAGCCTTTATCCAGTGATAAATATGCAGTTTTTGTTAAGTGTTTTTCAGAAGCTCCTGTTAACATCTATAGGGCCAAAAATGTTTGATTGTGCCAGAAAGAAGCTTATGTAATTTTTCAATCCTTGTGTGACAAGAGACAGGCAAAACACTCAACTGTGAATGGGCCCATTGAGAATAATGGGATTGCCCATCTTGACCATTGTCACGCTTTGGGATTAGCACTACAAATGCTCCGGTGTGAATGAGGTTCTATGACTGATAAGGGAAGGTTCTGTAATTGATGAGCGGAAAGTCTGTGACTGATGAAGGGAGGTTCTGTGACCCATATGTGAAGATTTTGTGACTGATAAGGGAATATTCTGTGACTGATGAGGGGAGATTCTGTGACTGATAAAGGGGAGATTCTGTGACTGATAAAGGGGAGATTCTGTGACTGATGAGGAGAGGTTCTGTGACTGATGAGGAGAGGTTCTGTGACTGATGAGGAGAGGTTCTGTTACTGATAAGGGGAGATTCTGTGACTGATGAAGGGAGTTCTGTGACTGATGAAGGGAGATTCTGTGACTAATGAGGGGAGGTTCTGTGACTGATGTCAGGAGGTTCTGTGACTGATGAGGGAAGATTCTGTGACTGATAAGGGAAGATTCTGTGACTGATGAGGGGAGGTTCTTTGATGTCAGGAGGTTCTGTGACCGATGAGGGAAGATTCTTTGACTGAGGAAGGGAGGTTTTGTGACTAATGAGGGGAGGTTCTGTGACTGAGGGGAGGGTCTAAGACTACTGAGGGGAGGTTATGTAACTGTAAAAATGTGTACAAACAGAGGTTGACCACACTCCAATTGCCAGAAGAACGTGAGCTTTATTGAATAAACATACATTGATAGACAATTGGTTAATCAACTTAACAACCATTGCAAAATCCAGGTATAAAAACATCACAGATCCAAGATACAAAAATATCACAGATCTGCGAAACAGGATGATAGCAATGATGGTTAACACGTTTCACACAGGATGTGCTTGGCCATAGGTTGTATCTCAGATCTGTGATGTTTTTGTACTTGGATTTTATTCAATAAAGCTCACATTCTTCTGGCAATTGGAGTGCAGTCAACCTCTGTTCACAGACTGGGTCACAGACTGGACCGGCACCTGGTTGCACAGAGAAGGGCTTAAATGGGAATATCTCACCTTGAGTGACATTTGCCTCTCTACTGTGGATCATTTAGGGTCTGTGACTGATGGGAGAAGGTTCTATGACTGATAAAGGGAGGTTCTGCAACTGTTGTTACATTGATTAACCACGCCTATCAAGGTACGTTTAAAAACGGTACAGTAGACAAGTGGTTACCGGCAAGTGATATCGGCTTGAAGAGCCAGTGAAGGGCATTCTGATAAAAGTGATCAGTTGGCTCTAGAGTTGCCTGATCACATTTATGGGACTATGAAATGAAATGGTACTCATGGTGGTTCCTGGGCTCTCTCATTCCATTAGGGAGCCTGGGACCATGGTAAACTGCTTCCCCACTGAAAGAAGAGGGAACTCAGAGGGAACATCCATCATCAATGGATGTTCCCAGATCCCTCTTGCGACTTATGACTCTAGAAATGATGTGTATTACATCACTTTCAGGGTCACAGCTGTCTTTCCTTTGCTAGTGTATCCAGGGTGCAGCTATTCCAGCACAATCTAACAGACCCCAATGTGTCTATAAAGTTAACCCCTTGATCGCCCCCTGGTGTTAAGCCCTTCCAGTAATATTAATACAGTAATCAGTGCATTTTTATAGCAGTGATCGCTGTATAAATGTCACTGGACCCAAAAATGTGTCAAAAGTTTCCCATTTGTCTGCCGCAATATCACAGTCCCGATAAAAATCGCTGATTGCTGCCATTACTAGTAAATAAATATAATAATAATAAAAATGCCATATATCTATCCCCTGATTTTTAGACTTAATAACTTTTGCGCAAACTAATCAATATACGCTTATTGATATTTTTTTTACCAAAAATATGTACAAGAATACAAATTGGCCTAAACTGAGGAAAAAATCATTTTTTTTTGTTTTGGTTTTTTAAATTGGGATATTTATTATAGCAAAAAGTAAAAGTTATTGTTTTTTTCAAAATTGTCGCTCTTCTTTTGTTTATAGCACAAAAAGTAAAAACCACAGAAGTGATCAAATACCACCAAAAGAAAGCTCTGTTTGTGGCAAAAAAGGGCTTTAATTTTGTTTGGGTACAGCATCGCACGACTGCGCAATTGTCAGTTAAACAAAGCAGTGCCGTATCGCATAAAATGGCCTGGTCAGGAAGGGAGTAAATTCTTTCGGGATTGAAGTGGTTAAACACAAAAATAAAATACCATTTCTCCATTAATTCCCAGACCTCAACAAATACATTACATTTACTGGACAACATTTGTATTTATTGAATAAACATCAAACACTTGTGAAAGTGAGCATGGTGCGATTGGTAAATTTAAAGATCACAGACCTGTGAATATGTTGCCAGTATGTGCTAATTTGTGTCTTAAATCTGACCCAATCTCAACTTAATGTTACATTAACATTTTACACAAACACATTTTCTTCCTAGCTGCATTATGATGTAATGTACTAACAGTAAATAAAACCCCTATATTTAGTTGACCATCATAGCCATACTTAGCAAAGCAGTACATTGAAGTCGATAAAATATGTGACTTACTTGCACTGTCCACTTATCCCATTGCACTCTGGGTCGGATGGCTGTATTATGCCTATGGGTAAACAGTTGCACCCTTCACAACCCAAAAGAGGGTGGTAATTGAATGATTGTTGTTCACATACTTCACACGAAGGTTTGATCGTATGGGGAGGACAGATGCATCTGCCAGTTACTTCATCACAAAGACGACGACCACAGTTACATGCTGAATAAACAAAGAAATCTGCTTTACTCTCCACACAAAGTACAATGTATTAAAGTCTAGTTAAATGTTGAAAAATGAATGTGGTACAGTAGTTACAATGAACCTATGAAACTGTTGCTGGGCATGTGTGCATGATAAAAAAAAATTTAAACATTACTAACAGCAAAACTTATTTTTTTCATTTGGATAGAGTGGTGAGGGGGTAGAACAACTGTCAGATTTTTATTGGTGTTTGTTTTTCTGTTAGGAGATTAATTCCCCCCAATAGTCCTAATCATCAATGTCACTGGAAATGAAAGTGTAGGTAAATCAACATGTTTAAATTGCCTTGAGAACAGATGGAGGGGAAACCTTCTGATGGGAACACTTGTTACTCAGACAACTCTTTAAGGCCTCACAGAGACGCAAAGGGGCAATAAAAACAGTTACAAAAATCTGATTTTCTGTGACTTCTGCTAATCCTTTCCTACAATGCTGTTCACATTATTTGCATCAGTACTTTACTTGGCAGTGCCAAAAATAACCAAAAATCTCTGCTAAATAAGAATTAATTCAACCCAGGTCATATCCTAAACTTATATTTATTCACTCATTTTTAGCCAGGACCAATGCAAGCCATCTCAAGTTATGCCAGCATGAAGTTCCAAACCAAAACCAAACTGAATGACATAAAAAAGAGGCTGCTAAAAACACACACTCATTTATACAATGTACTGTTACATAATAGCAGCCTTGGACTTGGAAACCAAAGATGGTCAAATAGGAATACATGATGATTTACACTAGTGTTTTTCGATTATCCAATCTTGTTTACACTGCAGATTTTAGTGGTTTTCTAGACCGTTCTGTCCAACCCCTGGCAACCACCCGGCAAAGAATGATTTTTAACAGCATGTACCTGGCCAAATGCAGAGGGGAATGGGGCAGGGGGCGGTTGACCCCCAAGCCACTCTGATGGCTGATTCCCTGTATAAAGGCCACACAGCTTCAGCCACAGACATGCTTAAGGCTTCCGCAGGCCTCCCCGCCCCCCTCCGGAATGGATGATGTATGCCATGTTTGAGCAGAGGACCCTCCAGGCTAATACTGGAGGCTAATGCTGGGTACACACGGGCCAAAAACATTTAGTCAGTGGGTACTGGGTACAGCTCTCTGTCCGATAGGAGCCGATTGAATGAACGATTTTTGTCAAAAGGACATGTTGGAAAACCAAAAAGGCCACACAGCTTCAGCCACAGACATGCTTAAGGCTTCTGCAGGCCTCCCCGCCCCCTCCGGAATGGATGGTGTATGCCATGTTTGAGCAGAGGACCCTCCTGGCTAATGCTGGAGGCTAATGCTGGAGGCTAATGCTGGGTACACACGGGCCAAAAACATTTAGTCAGTGGGTACTGGGTACCGCTCTCTTGTCAATAGGAGCCGATTTAATGAACGCCAAAAGGACATGTTGGAAAACCAACATCCTTATAGCCAATTGCTGTAAATGTTGTTCAGTGTATTCTAGAGGGGGGGGGGGAGATCAGGGTATAAAGGTACATTGCTTGTGTTGGTATGTCGATCTGTGAGTTTTTTTTTGTCCAGCCCTCTAGGTTGAATGAAAAAAAAAACCTAGCAGTGAGTATTTGGCTTAAGAATGTTTTCAGTAGTCTGGAAAAAAAAAAGAATGTTTTCAGTAGATACAGAAAATACCTGTTGACCTTGCCAGAAATGAAATGTCCTCATCATATCCTGTGAGCTGACCTTAAGCAAATTTCTTCTATAAACTAACAATTTCTCATTCTCCTTGCAATGTGATGGACAAAGGCAGATATGTTTGTATGGGTGACAGCCTTGACTTAGTCCATAGATAAACTGGAGGAGTAGGCATAGCCATCCAGGGACAGGAAGTGTTATTTGCAGGATTATCAAAAAAAAAGCCTAAAAAAAACACACCAGCCACCACATCCCAGGACCTATATATACCCTCCTCAGTATCAACTAATGCCAACACACGATCTGAGAATTCCACTCAAGCTTGGCTTGCATACACACGGTCACACAAAAGTTCTCTGAACTTTTGACCGTCAAGAACGCAGGGACATACAACACTATGGCGAGCCGAGAAAATTCAATGCTTCGGAGCATGCGTTGAATTGTTTCCGAGCATGCGTAGAAATTTTGCACATCAGAATTGGTACAGGCGATCGGAATTTCCGATCGTAACTTTTTCAGTCGGAAAAATAGAGAACCTGCTCTCAATCTTTTGCTGGCAGGAATTCCGCCAGCAAAAGTCTGATGGAGCATACACACGGTCGCAATTTCCGACCAAAACCTCACATCGGCCTGTTGCTGGCAGAATTTCTGATCGTGTGTACGGGGCATTATAGTGGATTATTTTTTTTATTATTATTATCTCATCTTCTACCTGGAGTGTGCACATTAATGCACAGACAGCAATACTCAAAAAAACTGTCACCCCTTAGGATGTAGCAGTGATCCCAACACTTTCCAAGCTTTTCACTTATAGCTTTATCCAATAGAATGTTTGGCAGGCTCTAGTAGTTTACAGAAGAACAGGCAATAAGTCAATGCATGAATAGGTAATTCATCACTTTAAAACTGAACACACGAAGTATACACTTTAAATCTAACTACCACCTTAATTAGCCACTGAACCTATGTAACCCATATGTGTTTGGTTTTAAAATAGTAAGGTAGAAAACCTACATACCTCTCATCCCATCTAAATGAAACAATTGGATACATTTGAGCTCTTCTCAACCCACCATAACGCAAGTACACATTTGTCCATATTGATAAAAATAATCAGTGTTTAAATAAGCAATACAATAAAAGGAGAATCAAACCAGTGGTAGCTGCATTGAAAATAACAAGTGTTCATCTTGTTCTCCTCACACTATGTTCACCACTGGGGGAAGTGAACTGAAGTTACACGTTTCTGTGGATCTCTTCCTTAGTTCAGAATATAGTGTTTCAGGAACAGTGCCCCTAATATGCCCATAATCCATGAATATACAGGTCTCAGAAAATGGTTGCTGGAATCTGCAATAATGTTTCTGTCCGCTTCTTTCATGTATAGATAAGACGAATATTTTCTTTCAAGCAAATACACATTGACATGATGGTGAAAATGATTTCTGCTAATACATTTGCAAACATTTGCACACATTACAAAGCCTATAAAGTTAAACATTGCGTATGCCTAAATAAATCTCTACAAGCTAAATATGTATTTAAAGAAGAATTCCAGGGATAGATATTTTATGAATATACATTATCTCAGCTTGGGATAATATAATTATGCATACACCAAACCTGTGGGATCCCTCTAGAAACTGAAAATCACTGCAGCAGACATTGCTACTCCAGCATTCTCTGATTGGATGTAGTTGACAACGTGACATCCCTCTCCCACCTTTCCACCTCGCCCAATCAGAGAACACTTTGTATTTATTGAGAAGATGCAAAGCAGTCTTTGAATGGGGCCTGTGCCGAGCAGCCGACCATCTCTGTTCAGAAAGCAGCAGGGCAGCCAATTGGCATTGGTCCTGTAAGCTAGGGGCGATCACTGTAGTAGCAGTGCTTACTACAGTGATTTCCACCTTTCGAGAGAGATCTACAGGTATGGTGAATACATTGTTACATTGGTTCAACCTAAGCCAATGTAATAATGTACCTGGAATTCTTCTTTATAGCCTTGGAACTTTGACCCAAAGCTGCACAACATGCATATTTATTAACTCTGAATGATTATATATAAAAAAGTAACTTGAAGTTCATAAGCATATTACTGCGCTTAAACTTACGTCTACAGTGGGGAAATCCATAGTAGCCAGTAGCACACTGACTACATGTTCTCCCAATAACATTAGGTCTGCAGCTGCACTGTCCTCCCATAGGATTGCAGTTGGGGCTTGTGGATCCCTCTTGGTTGCATTGGCATGGTAATGCTCCATCATTATAATTAGCAACAAGCGATCTTGCTGAATCTCTGCAGAACTCAGGTGAGGTAACTGGACTAAAAGAAAAAGAAAACGCTTAAAAGTTTGAATCTTTTATACAGCAATTAATATTAACAAATGAATGCATAAATTATAATAATACAGCAAATAAGAAAATCAGGATTATGAAATGTGATGAATTACCAAGAATGAGTGAGATGTGTGATAACAGCTTGGATGCCTATGCTTGGTTCATATTGTAATGATTAAAGAGATGTTATTTCGTTACGACGGTACTACGTTCAGGCTAGTAGCCAATAGCTTTGGTCTAGGAATTTGATCTGAGCATGCGTGGCACTTTGTCTGTCGGAGTAGGCTACACATGATCGGAGTATGTCCGATCGGAGCATTTTGTCGGAAAATTTTACCGGCAAGTTGGAAAAGTTGGTCCGTCTGATATTCCGACGGAAACAGTCCGATGGAGACCACACACAGTCGGAATATCTGACAAAACGGTCCGATAGGACACATTCCGTCGGAATCTCCGACCGTGTGTACAAGGGCTAAGAGTTTATCATATGCCACAAAAACTCCACACACAGGGTCATATTGATTACTGAATCACCTTACTATACGTGACGCTCTAGAGATACAGGCACTCTAATCCGTATGCTATGGACATGCCCCAAATTAATCTGATATTAGTTATCTATATTTTAAATGTTAAATGCTCCGTATTCCCTTCAATTGTCTCTTAGACCCTTAAAATTGTAATACTAGGCATTATTCCCAAAGACTTAGTCCCTGAAACTCTACACTTAATACTTATAAGATTATTGTTATTGGCCAGAAATGAAAAGCAAAAAATAGATTTCTCGTACAACCCAATTGTTCATGCAATGGCAGGATACAGTAAACAAATTGCTGGAAAGAGAACAACTTCCTTATCAGCAGCTGGGATATCGCCAAATAATTTTTAAATTATAGTCAGCTTGATTGACTTCTCCCATTTTAGCCCCATCCCCAATTGTTTTAAGCACACTAATGTGGTAATAGCTGCCTACACTTAATTAAACCCAATGAAAAAGATAAGGTGCATTATATGGCAGTAACCTGGTTTTATATCATCATAATTCACATTATTCATGTTTCTGGTTTATTTTTCCCTTACTTAGTGACTTAAAGTGTCATTAAACCCAGACTATCATTATATACTACCCAAACTCTCATTACATGCTATATAACAGTGTGTTCATATTCACAAAGCCACTAAAGCATTTGTTTTGTGTAAAGTGAAATACTGTATATCTGGTTGATCCTGCCTTCAGCTGTCCCTCCCATCTTCTTTGTGTATCCATTGTGGGCTGAGATTGTTCTATGGAGCATGCTCAATGGGGGTTAACCACTAGGTGGCGCTGTAGGGGTTAAGTGCATCCTAGGGAGTTATTCTAACTGTGGGGGAGAGGGGCTGTGTGTGACACATCACTGATCAGCGCTCCCGATTACAGGGAGCGGTGATCAGTGACAGTGTCACTAGGCAGAACGCGGAGATGCTTGTTTACATTATCATCTCCCCATTCTTCCTCACCGTGAGACGATCTCGGGTATCCCCATGGACATCGAGTCCGCGGGACCCGCGATCACGGTCATGGAGCTCCCGGCGGCGCGTGCCTGCAAGCCGCCTCTTAAAGGGCCATGTACAAGTAAGTTAATCTGCTTGTATGTGCCCTTCTGGCGCAATATATGTGCGTGAGGCAGTCGGGAAGCGGTTAAATATATCAAATGTAATTGTTAATACATGTCAAGTACAAAAAAAGAGACAGCTGCTGTCTGAACAAAGTGAAAGCTAGTGTCAGTCATCTCTGGCTCTGCTTACACCATATTAATGCAAAAAAAAATACACATTTAATGTTCAATAAAGATGTATAGAGAGCTGTAAAACAGTTATTTGATATTAATAATCTAATTTAAATTGCTCTTCTAAAACTTTTTTTTTAGTCATGTGACTGGCACAGCATCAATCAGGGCTGGCCAGACACAGACTCTGTAGGGATCATACATCAGCAGAGTAATAGATGCCCCTCCCAAGGATCTTTTCCTGCAGATGCAGAAGAACAGGTAAAGATCATGTCACCACATAACAATGCTGCAGGAATAAGGTACTTAAAGGGTTTAAAAAAATGACAGTGGCATGATATATATGAGTTATGAGTTTTGTGAATGACATACGGCAATTACCATAACACTTCTCTGTTTAATATTACTTTAAAATCTATTGTGATTGCATGCACTATCACTCTACTCTTTTACCAAACTTTGACATACCTTGTGATTGGAAAAGACTATATTTACTCTTGCTTGTCTGTAACTTTCTATGTAATTATGTAACAGAAAAAAATAAATAAAACGTAAACATTTTGTTCTAAATTAAAAATTATTGGATTTAAAAAAAAAAAAAAAGTAGCAAAGTTTACAGTCGTCCCATATTGAAGAACTTTTTCTATGTATTTGCTAAAGGTAGCCCCTTTAAGGAAAACCTAAAGATATCTTATAAACCACTGAGCCCTGTGCAAAATCTGTAACATACACCATGTTATGTCTTCTTAAGCCGCGTACACGCGTAGCCGTCTGTCCGACGTACTTAGTCCGTCGGACTTTCCGAACGGGCTACTTGCCCACACACAGCATTTTTTCAGTGGACTAATACGGCGACTAAGTCCGCCGTACTATCCGCCCTACTTTTCAAATGAACGGACTTGCCCACACACGCGGAGGAAAGTCCGCTCATTTCGAGCGCGTCTCCAGGTAGGCGGGGCCCGCAAAGGATACGTCGCTGGACCCGCTGCCTGGAATGGACTTAAAGGGGAACCCCAACGCCGAAAAAAATCGGCCTGGGGGTCCCCCCAGGTCCACATCAGACCCTTGTCCGAGCACGCTACCCGGCCGCCCAGGAAAGGGGGGCGAGCGAGCGCCCCCCCCCTCCTGAGCCGTACCAGGCCGCGTGCCCTCAACATGGGGGGTGCCTTGGGGAAGGGGGGCCGCGCGGTCCCCCCACCCCAAAGCACATTGTCCCCATGTTGATGAGGACAAGGGCCTCTTCCCGACAACCCTGGCCGTTGGTTGTCGGGGTCTGCGGGCCCCATGCGGGACCCATGTGATATCAACCGAAGACCCCGCCCCTTGTCCCTATATAAGTCGCCGCGTGCCCGTTCCCCGTCATTGTGAGCGGAGGACTCTGCGAGGCAACATCTGAAGAAGAAGAAGAAGAGAAGGACAGAAGAACGGAAGGCGGTAGCGGCAGAAGACCGGGCCACCGCCTGTAAAAGAGCTAGAAGAAGGCGCGGTGGCCCGGCAGAAGAACCGAAGAGGGGGACAAGACCCCCGAAGTCAGAAGAAAGGCGGCGGCGAGAAAGAAAGCCGGGCTCCTCCGCTAGTAAAAGAGCTACAAGAAGATAGTGGAGGAGTCCGGCGAGAAGACCCCCGAAGACGGAAGACCCCCCGGAGCTGTGCAATAAACTATTTTAACCCTTGTGTGTTGTGTTTTTTTTTGTACTTTATTTTACAGGTGAATGGGTAGGGGTACATTGTACCCCATACTCATTCACATAGGGTGGGGGGCCGGTATCCGGGGGCCCCCTTATTAAAGGGGGCTCCCAGATTCCGATAAGCCCCCCGCCCACAGACCCCGACAACCAACGGCCAGGGTTGTCGGGAAGAGGCCCTTGTCCTCATCAACATGGGGACAAGGTGCTTTGGGGTGGGGGGGGCCGCGCGGCCCCCCCTTCCCCAAGGCACCCCCCATGTTGAGGGCACTGGTACGGCTCAGGAGGGGGGGCGCTCGCTCGCCCCCTCTTTCCTGGCCGGCCGGGTAGCGTGCTCGGACAAGGGTCTGATGTGGACCTGGGGGGACCCCCACGCCGATTTTTTTCGGCGTTGGGGTTCCCCTTTAAGTCCATACCAGGCGGCGGGGCCAGCGACGTATCCTTCGCGGGCCCCGCCTACCTGGAGACCCGCTCGAAATGAGCGGACTTTTCTCCGGGCGGGAAAAGTCCACTCATTTCAAAAGTACGGCGGACTGGCATACACACGGCCGAATTGTCCGCCGAAATGCGAGTCCGGCGGGAAGATTGGAGTGTAAAACTACTTTCTAAGTCCGCCGTACTTTCGGGTCAAAAAAGTATGCCGGAGGCTACACACGGGGGGATTGTCCGGCGGACTTGAGTTTGCCGGACTTTTCCACCCGCTTGTTTGATCGTGTGTACGCGGCATTATAGGTCTATTCATAAGAAATCATCCACACATACATTATCAACAACAGTGAGAATTACAATTAAAGTTCCTTACTCAATGTAAAAGCTGTTTTCCCCACATATATTAATGAAGTCAAAAGATTTATCCAAGGGTTTCTCTTGCAGAAGGTCATAGGAGTAACTGTCTGCTGGGACCAGAAGGATAGACTCCTAAAACATAATGATACATTGTTTAGCATCCAACTATTATATTTGACAAGGCAAATGCAAGGACTGAAATCATAGTTGAGTGGTCTGAAGGCACTGAGTTAGAATTTGATTAGATGTGACATATTACAGCGCTTTGTTCTTTTCTATCTTTCAGGAAATGCATTAGAATCTCAATAGCTCCAATTCTGAAAAAATAAGTATAGCTCCAGTTCTGAAAAAAAGCTCAAAGATAGATCATTTTTTAACACAGCTTGATTGTCTCTAAAAATAAGTGCCATGTATTTTTACAGTGCAGTTTTAAAAAGTCCTCTACTTTGTCTATAGAGACTAGAACAAAAAAGCCTAGCTGCTGCACCTTGCCACCAATGGGGTCCCAATGGTTACTTTTAAAGGACAAATTAGGAAATATAACATATTAGTGGTTTATTGAGTAACAGCTCTATTTTTTCTTTGCTCCATAAATAAGTAGCTATTTTAAATGTCTGTCAGATATCCCCAAGACAGCAGAAATTGTCAATATCAAGCCACTAAAATATGCCCATTTAATACAAAATCAATCAATCAATAGAGCTGCATATATATCAGCAGAATTATTGGGAAAAGAAATAAGCGACTAATTCAGACAATAACTGTCCTAGATCTCTATCCAATAAATACACAGATAAAACCAAAACTGTGCACAAACTGGCAGAGGTCATGATTCATTATGCTGCAATAACATTTAAGGTGTGCCAAACAGTTCTTGAAGTAGAGATAAACTCAAAAACAAAAATATGAATATAGTGCAGCTTTCCAGTGCTTAGATGTAGTGGTTGCATTTGTTTCCTTTTTTTAGGCTTTTTTTCCCTTTATTTTTGTCTAATAAACATGCAAATCACACACTTTCTGTCCTTTTGTGGCTATGCTCATTTCTCCACTGTACCTTTGGAAGGAGCCATGGTTGTCAATCAGGCTGTACTGCAAAAATGAACAAGAAAGTTCATCCTATAAGAAATTACAAGGACACTGCATTTCCGGCAAGATTAACAAATATTTTCTGTGCTTGAAATAGGAAAACAAATTCAGCCACTACATCGAAACACTGGTAAACTACAATATACTTTTACGTTTACATTCTGGTGAGGCTAATGCTAATGGAATTTGATAATACTAAACGAGAGGGCACTTTAGGGTGGTTTAGGTGCAAGTGCAGCTTGATAATCCATAGCAAGCTCTAATAAACTCACCAAAATCAGTAACTTATCTGGAGGAGCTGTCACTGTCACTGACAGGTCTGGGTTACTGACATCGAGACCAATACGATTACCGGCAACTACCATTTCTCGGCAGCCAAACACATGAGGGCAATACGAAGCGTTGAAAGTACCTGTGGAAAATAAAAACTTGCTCTTGACTCTTATAGGAGAGATAAGTTACAGTACTTACAAATACTTGTATAACAGCTATACCTGAATATTGTGCTCCCCCATTCACTAGGACTGATACTGGAAATGTGGGGTTTTCAGCCTGGTAGTAATGGACAATGAAGACATATCTCCCTGTATGGGGTATTCTTTTTGCCAAAGTGATGTCATTCTGTGAGGTTGGCAGAAAATAACATATGAGAAAATAAAATTTAGCATAGCATTTCAGTTTACATTTCTCCACTGGACAGATTTTCCCATGACACCAGGAGGGAAGTGGTTGTTAGCAGGATAGGAAGACCCAGACAGCAGTAAAAACATTGTCAGTTTAAAATATTGTTCAGTATACTGTCATGCATGCACTCACCTTTTTTGACAATTGCTGTTTGAACAAGGCCCCCTGCGGGGGTCACTCTTGCATTGTATTTCTTTTTGATTTTCAATAATATTTATTGTACCAGAAATCATTGTCAGGTTATTGCGCACTACACTAAAAGGAATTTTTTAGTTTTTAGTCTGTATTACCATTCTCAATCCCCTTCTAGTACAGGAATGATAATGCTTACACCTATTTTGGTTGACGTTGAGTATTAAAAGTCTTGCTTCCCCTGTCTCTGGTACCTTATACCTTTTCCCCTTTTTCCTAGCCTTACCTTCTAGTCTCTTTTCCTTGTCTGGCAGTACATATTTCGAAAACTACTTATACATTGGATGTTATATTTTTGTATTTATTCCCCATTCACAAATATATTAACCTTGGGGTGGTGGATACCACCGCCACACTTTGTGTCCTTTCAAATTGCTGGGGTTATGCAATGCATTTCATAGATGTTACATTGTATCTGGGACTTACAATAGACTCTCCTAACTCAGCTTTGTTCTATGTCTGCTGTTGGTAGAACCTGTCACCAAGGGCGCATGCCGCAGGTCTTCCACTGAGTGCCCCAGGTCTCTTTTGAGATATGTAAAATATAAAACCTAGGTGTTATACGGGTTTGGAAGATTTTACATTTTATCTAGTTTTCAATCCACATACTTTTTATTTTGTCATCGTAATCTGGGATCACAGCTTTTGAATGAATTTTTATTCAGTTAAAAAATTATATTAGTCTTAATTTTGATACCAAGTGGTCATCATGGTTTCCCCTTAACATTTTAATCTGCATGCCCAGAGGTGACCCTGATCTATTAGGATCCTGGAAACACCCTTGTGTCTCTGTATACGTTGCATTATCTCAGATGTACTGTACGAGTCTTTGGTTTAAATAAAGGCTTAAAAAAAGGCTTGTGTGATCTAATAATATGTTGGTATCCTAAATTGTTGGGTTTACTGTTCAAAAACTGCATAAAATAAGGATGGCTAAACTCTTCAATAATTTTAATGGATGCCTTTCAACTCACTAGAAATTAATAATTTATTTTAGAAATTAATTATTACACAAAGATGTTTCCTGAGTATGACTTAATCAGTACCACATAAATAAGGAAACTGGTATTTTCTAAAATCCGTAACAAGGCATTAACTGTATTGCAGTATTCTAAAACATATCTAATTCTACATTATAGCTAATTACCCGTGGTGATTTTAGTTGTACTCTGTTGCCTAAGTGACCTGGAAGCCCTGGTCCTGGGACATGCTCTTGTACTATGGGTTTCTGTCCATCGGAATATACAGCATCTTTGACGGAGTCCAAGAACAATGCCAGAGGTGGAGTTTCATAGACTGAAGACTGAATGCACGATGGGCTACAAAACAAACAGAAAAAATTGCCACCATTGCATTGTGAATAATTGTCAACTCAATCTATCTTTTCAGGTAAATGCTAAAATGATATAAAGATTAGAAATATATAACAATACATGAGCTTATGGATTAAAAATAGACCAAAGAGTAGCAGACAGTTAGCATTTTTTTATCCCCATTGCAAGATTTGCTCTTTATTGTTGTCGGTAAATATTAGGAATTTTCCCTTAATTCCTATCCCAGTGGTCACCAAGACAAATTAAGTTAGTGAATTATCCTGGTGGGGACAGAGGTGACAATACATATTTGATAGGGGGTCGGGTCCTAACCTGTCACCACTCTATCCAAAGATAAAAAATGTTTATGGCTTTAGATACACTATACTGCTATTTGATAAAATAGTTTGAAAGCAAACCTTCAATGAACTAAACACTATATAGGTGCATTTTATTTCCTTTATTCTGCATTATTAAACTAGTAACCAGTGCAATATCAGCAAACATATATGTCACAACAAAGTTCCATGGTTATGGATAAACCAACAAGGGCGAATGGGTCATATGAACACAGATTTAGGAACAGTTGTTTTCACTTTCAGATTTTGACTACGGTATAAAATAAAATGATTCAATACTAAAAAAGAGCTGACTTATATGTTTACCTTTGACCCGGAATACGCCCATAAGCAGCAATACATTGCACCTTCGGCACTGCATATTCAATAGAGAACTCTTCTATGGGAACCACACATACAGAGTGCTGAAATACAAATGTAGAAAACACGGTGAAAAACAGAGGGAAAGTAAAAAAGAAATAAAAATGCTCAAAACAACTGTAAGTTGTTGGTTGGACGCTGTGACTACCTATTTCAGTCAGCAAAAAGTGCCCTGAACTAACCCTGACCAGTCAAAGGTCACCTATTTGGGCAGAGCTAAACACCATCTACTGTGCACTGAAGTCCAGATTAAAGCAGTACTAGAGATTTAAAGTGATTCTAAAGCCTTGTAAACACGGGCCAAAAATTGGCTGAAATCTATTGGTTCAGAAGGAATCGGGCCAACCTTGTGTAAAGCTGTCTGTTCTACAGAAGTTGGTCTCACAACCAGCTTCTGTCAAACTGGCATGCATGAAGACCAGCATCCGACCTGCATCCGATCAGCCAGTGCTAATCAATGTATTCTTGTGGATGGGAGTCTCCCTGTCAGAGTATAAAAGCACAGCGGGGACACAGAATATTTTTATCTTATACCTTTAGAACCACTTTAAATTGTTTACCTTAATGCATTCACAGTAAACACCCAAGGACATGGGCTACCCCCCTGTGTCCAAACACTTACTCGCTGTCCTTGTCATCGTTGAAACCTCAGATCAGCTCCATTCCCAAACTTCCTCCTTCTAGTGGAGACACTGGGGGCACTGAGGGCAGCAGAGTGATAGGCTCCTGCTGCCATCAGTCAAATTACTGGGAGAAAAGAGCAGAGGTGTGGTTTGCTGGGCATCATGTGTGTCTATGGATGCACATGGCTTGGCTCAGGAACCTGATGGAAGCACACACACATGCACGGGTATGTCTATAGCACCCAGCTAGCTAAAGGAGGCACCCATTAGCAGGGAAGAAGAGACAGCACTCAGGGGACCCCCAAAAGAGGAGTAAAAGCCATATTTTGGATAAATGTAATATACACAATAAATAAGTCTGGATCCCCTGTGCTAAAAAATAAAAAAAGAAAATAAAAAAAAAGAAAATAAGATTTAATATCACTTTAACCTCCCTGGCGGTACGATTATTTCAGATTTTAGGTGCTGAAAGCGGTACAATTATTTTGCATGAAAATTTGGCGTTTTATATTGTAGTCCTGTAATTCTTAGGAATAACTCACTTAAATCTGTCCAAACCAGAGTCTAGCAGACATCCCGGTTATGATAAAGTTTGAAAAATGAAATCATAAATTATAATATAATAAATAACTATAAATAATTATACCAAATAATAATATAACAATAATAAAAATTATTCAATAATGTAATCAAATCAAAAACACTGAAATTTGCTCAGTTGCAGAATTGTCACTGTCATTACTTTTCAATATTTGATGACAGATCTCCCCACAAATCACTATCGCTCAATTCTGCGAGTGATTCTAATTTATTGTCGCTGTTTTCTAGCTGGTCTAAAATAATTTTTGATGTAAAGGGACAGTTTTGGTTGCTATGGACAATCTCCAGTTTCCAGGCAGAAAGGACAGTTTTTATAATATAAAACTACATGCAGGGCACTGGGCAGACCACTAGGGACAAAGGGGATGTGAAATCATTACATACAACAATGTAATCTGTAAGATTACATTATACTGTATGTAATCTGTGTGTTTCACTTTTTGAATTTGGCGCCGTTCTCCATCCCCGTGCGGCGCAACGCTCGCAGGGAACGGAGATCGTCTCCGTGATAGATCGAGCGGAGCACGGATCGCTCGTACAGAGAGGGGACATCGCTGGATCCGAGGGAGAAGGTAAGTAAACTCTCCCTGCATTCAGCGATGCAGTCCCGAGTCTGGCTCGGGGTTACCGCTTTTGGTATAAAATCTCCACCCCGAGCCAGACTCGGGAATACCGCCAGGGGGGTTAAGCTTGTATGATCCCCGTTTAGCTTTATTTCGGAATGGCAACAGATAATTAATCTACCCAAAGAGCTGACAGTTGTCTGTTTCTCCCTGCAAGCCTGCTTACACACAAATACTTTTTTTCAAAGCACTACACATGGAAATGGCCAACCAATGGATATTATAAATCCCATTAAGAGTAGAGATGACTACCTTATTTGTACAAATAAAGATGAACAAAATCAACTTACCAACATGAAGCTGACTGAAGCTGCTTTCACTTGAATTTCTACCTCGGACAACAACTCAAATGTGGCAATGCGATTCATGCTGTCCACCACAATACTGCGGCAAAGGGAGCTAATGCAGAGAATATCATATACTGTTTGTTAATTGATTGCTCATTGTAATATATTCTCAACACTACAAATATTATTTTAGGTAATTATTAAAACATACAGTGCCTTGAAAAAGTATTCATACCACTTGACATTTTCCACATTTTGTCATGTTACAACAAAAAATGTAAATGTATTTTATTGGGATTTTATGTGATAGACCAACACAAAGTGGCACACAATTGTGAAGTGGAAGGAAAATGAGTCAATACTTTGTAGAACCACATTTCGCTGCAATTACAGCTGCAAGTCTTTTTTTGAGTATGTCTCTACAAGCTTTGCACATCTAGAGAGTGACATTTTTTCATATTCTTCTTTGCAAAATAGCTCAAGCTCTATCAGATTGGATGGAGAGTGTCTGTAAACAGCAATTTCTAAATCTTGCCACAGATTCTCACTTGGATTTAGGTCTGGACTTTGACTGGGCCATTCTAACACATGAATATGATTTGATCTAAACCATTCCATTGTAGCTCTGGCTGTATGTTTAGGTATTGTTGTCCTGCTGGAAGGTGAATCTCCACCCCTATCTTAAGTCTTGCGGGTTTTCTTCTAAGATTGCTCTGTATTTGGCTCCATCAATCTTCCCATCAACTCAAAACAGCTTCCCTGTCCCTGCTAAAGAAAAGCATCACCACAACATGATGCTGCCACCACCATGTTTCACGGTGGGGATGGTGTGTTCAGGGTGATGTGCAGTGTTAATTTTCCGCCACGCATATCGTTTTGCTTTTGGGTCAAAAAGTAAAAATTTGGTCTCATCTGACCAGAGCACCTTCTTCCACGTGTTTGCTGTGTCCCTTACATGGTTTCTCACAAACTGCAAACGGGACTGGTTATGGCTTTCTTTCAGTAATGGCTTTCTTCTTGCAACTCTTCCATAAAGGCCAGATTTGTGGAGTGCATGACTAATAGTTGTCCTGTGGACAGATTCTCCCACCAGAGCTGTGGATCTCTGCAGCTCCTCCAGACTTAACTTGGGCCCCTTGGCTGCTTCTTTGATTAATGCTCTACTTGCCCAGCCTGTCAGTTTAGGTGGACAGCCATGTCTTGGTAGGTTTTCAGTTGTGCCACACTCTTTCCATTTTTGGATGATGGATTAAACGGTGCTCTGTGAGATGATCAAAGCTTAGGATATTTTTTTATAACCTAACCCTGCTTTAAACTTCTCCACAACCTTATCCCTGACCTGTCTAGTGTGTTCCTTGGCCTTCATGATGCTGTTTGTTCACTAAGGTTCTCTAACAAACTTCTGAGGGCTTCACAGAACAGCTGTATTAATACTGAGATTAAATTACACACAGGTGGACTCTATTTACTAATTAGTTGACTTTTGAAGGCAAGTGGTTTCACTAGATTTTAGTTAGGGGTGTCAGTGTAAAGGAGGCTAAATACAAATGCACGCCACACTGTTCAAAAATTTATTTGTAAAACATTTATAAAAAAATGATCATTTTCCTTTCTGTTAAAAAAGTACAGCATGGAGAAAATCATAATCAAATTAGAGTAACACATGGCAGCCAATCAGAATTCACTTTACTTTGCTAAGTCACAGTCACAAGTTGGATATTGATTGTTACAGCTACAGTACCTTTCAACTGGAATATATGCTATAAAAATACTGAGTAAAAAGAAATGGGTCATGTTTACTTAAAATGTTTTTCTTTTACCATGTGTATCCCCTCAGCTGTTATCAGAACAAATATCCCCATTAGAAGATATTTTCCTACCTGGGACAACTCAAAATTTTTGGATATTTCATAATTTTTTATACAGGAAACAATAGTTCCCAGGGCAAAAAATAAGGGTGCATCTCCCACAACGGAGACAGTGACAGCAAGAAAAACCTATAATGCATTTTTATATTTTCTCACTGTACCCAAAACTACAAAAAAATCTCTATTCGCATACACTTTGGGGTCTATATATAAAAAAGTTTATCGTGTAGATGTGACTGACAAACATTGACACAATTAGCATGAAAATGTCAGTACTGCCTCTATTTTATGTGGTTTCTATATTGTCAGTGCCATCTAGTGGCCACAATAGGTTTTTGTTTCTTTATTATTAAAGTATTTCTGAAAAAAAATCGCATTATGGCCACTAAGTGGCACTTATATTATAGGAACTATGCATATTGCAGAAAACACGGTAATTTTCACCCTGATTGTGTGGATTTGTCATATCAGCACTGCAAACATTTTATATATAGACCCCTTTATGTTCAGATATGTAATTTGGTAAGAACAGTTCTTCTTTTGATCAGATTCATACAAATAGCCTCCAGCACTTTCCACCTAATGCAGGCTATGGTGGTAGCTGTGCCACGGTCAAGATTCCATTGACAACTTGTCACTAGAACCCTGAGAGCCACATTGTGTTATAGTAAGTACATTTTAGGAATGACAAAAGTAACAGTAAAAATATTAGTTTCACTAATGCCCAACCTGGCAAGCTCTCTCACACTAGTGGTAGTCAAAGGATTACCTTAAATAAACCAATTAATTGACTGGTACATAAACATATGAGTTTGTGAACAAAGACACTTCTGTACCTGTATTTGCAGTTATAGAGCCTGACTCTGGCTGCAGTAGAAGGGTTACTGGCTGTAAACACATTAAGAATATATTGCTGAGGGTCTTCGTTGGCATATTCAAACACAAGCACATAAAATCCAGCCTTGGGGACATTTACCCTGAATCGGAGCTCCACCTGTAAAGAGAATTCATAGGTTATCAGTCAAGAACATACAGAAATATGACAGTAAGGTGTCTTCTATAAAATCTAACAAAAGCAAGCACCTAAATACATCTACGCATCTGACATTTCAGAACTTAGTATGATTTAAATATTCTACCTACAGGACACATTATTCATGTATCTTAGCCCTTGTACACATGGTCGGAAAATCCGTCGGAATGTGTCCTATCGGACCGTGTTGTCGGATAATCCGACTGTGTGTGGTATGCATCGGACTGTTTCCGTCGGAATATCTGTCGGACCCAATTTTCCAACTTGTTGGAAATATTTTCTGACAAACTGGTCCGATCGGACATACTCGATCATGTGTAGAGAATTTTGATCGGACAAAGTGCGACGCATGCTCAGATCAAATTCCTACACCAAAGCTATTGGCTACTAGCGTGAACGTAGTCCCGTCGTAACGAAATAACGTCATCACGTTCTGAATGATCGGATTTTCCGACAACTTGGTCCGACCGTGTGTATGCAACAGTTTCAGACACAATCCGTCGGACAAAATCCAACGGATTTGGTTGGCAGAATGTCCGACCGTGTGTACAGGGGCTTAAAGTGAATGTAAACCCTTACAATAAGCTTCTCCTTTTTTCTGCCTTTTGTCTGCTAAATATACTGTTGAATGTGTTTTGTTACATCTGTTTGACAACTGCAAGACAATACCTGTTGATTAGGTCAAATTAATTTATTCAGAACTGAGTTTGAGTAGTTCTGCTAAAAAAAAAAAAAAATGGGCAGGGCTGACACTATTCAGTTCACAAAAAAAAGTGTGTTGTCAAACCATAAAAGGTATTAGTAGATAAGTGCAAAGATGTACTACATATGTTTTTTTTGCTATAACACTTTAAGCAGATGCCAAAGCTTGGCGCATGCTGGTACATCAGTGCAGTATTGGTTTCCTATCATGGTGATTTTCAATTTTGTTGTGCATTGGTATTTTTAATCTCTGCCCACCCCACTTACAGTAAAATGACAGCCAGGTGGGAGCTCTCCCATTCTGGGCGTACATCATATGACGTCCTCCCAGGATCGTGCCTTGGGTGTGACCCATGGACCACACTGCAGCATGTTTTGTCACCCGTTGCGTCCACCAGACACAGCGGATGACAGATCAGTGTACCAGCCTGCTGCCGGTACCATGTGATCATTGTGACCAATCACAATAGATCACATGATACTTGTACACAATGGATGTGTTCCATTCATTGTGTACTATTGTGTTGATCTCTGTGATTTGTCACAGTGATCACATGGTACAGACAGGGACAATTACAGTCTGTGATGGACCCCTGTACTCAAGATGAGTCCGTCCGCTACAAATGCTTTCTTTGTTCAGAACCAGCACGATTCAAGGTCCCTTATACCAACCAGTCACTTGTTGAGACAGCAGTGTAGGGTAGAAAAACAGACTCTTTATTCAAACACATGTAACAACAGATATACACTCAGGGGACAATCATCCCCCCCCCCCCCTTTGCATTCAGGACGGGGTAAACTGTCCAATCAGCAAGGAGAGCTGTTGGAGGAATTCCCCCCTACCAATGCATAATGAAACAGGGCGGGTAGACTTTACCTCCACCAGTAGCATGACACAGGTGGATTCAACTTCTTATCAGTAGATTGTCTTTGGGAGGGGCGGCTGGAGAAATCCCTCCTCCTCTCTCCCAGCTAATCCATATAGACATGCATCCGAAAATACTTCACTCCCAAGGCAGACACAAACAATACAACAAAGGGATACAGGCACTTAACACATAACAACCCCCACCCCACCTCAAACTATCTAGCAATGGTCTGTGAAATACTCCTACAAGATTCTAGCAGTCTTAAAGTTGAAGGATATTGTTTACAAACATTACTGTCCCAAGTGAAAAGAGCCCCTTCACTTCTCCAGCACAAACCACACACACAGAATCCAGGACAACAGTGTCAAAAGGAAATGCTGAGTACGGTGTGGTTGTACGGTGAGTTGGGTTAAGCAGACCCAACTGGGGTTCTCGTCACCCTGTGCCCCTAATAGACACAGGGTAACTTACACATAGGAGGGGCCAGGGGAGCTGGACAAGGGGCTTCCAGTTTTCTAAAAGGTACGCTGGGTTTCACAAGCCCCCGCCCAAAGTGATTCCCGTCGCACAGTCCAACTGTAGAAACAAAGAAGAAATTAATGGGACAGTCTGTACTGTACCATGTAATTAGCTGTGGCCAATCACAGCTAATCACAACAGTACACACTGAAATAATGTTTTTTATTTAGAAAAAATGGTTGTTCATAACAGTGATATTCACTGTTACAAGCAATCACAGTGTGTAAAAAAAAGAAAAACCTGCCCCCCCCCCGATAACACTGTATTGCTCTGGTCACACTATGTAAAAAAAGAAATATATAATTGAAAAAATATAAATAAAACTTTTTTGTTTTTTTTGTCACCAGTCAGTGTCCCTGATCACTATATGGTAAAACTGTATTGTTCTGGTCACAGTATGTAAAAAAAGAAAAACAGTCCGTGTCCCTGATCACCGTCACACCATTATATGATGATGCTGTAATGCACTGGGGACAGTATGTAAAAATAAAAGTTAAAAAAATATATATTTTTAATTTCTTTATTCTAATATTTAATAATATTACAAAATATGTTCAAATATGTTTTATTTACAGAGGAGACTGGACACACTGGTGTGACTTACAAGTGTATCTGCAAATGTATACAACTGAGAATTCTGTTTTAAAAAGTTGCATATTGGAAATACTTGTGACTAAGGCCGCGTACACACGCGCGGACTGTTTGCCCAACCTTGTTCGCCAAACAGTTTCGGCAAACAGTCCGCTCAAAATTTGCATGAGCGGACTTGCCCACACACGAGCGGACTGTTTCAGCAAACTGTTTGCCAAACAGTTCGCTCAACTTTTGAAATGAACGGACTCGTCCACGTAAGGAGGAGGCAAATCCGCCCATTTCGAGCGCGTGTACAGGTAGGCGGGGCCCGCGAAGGAGACGTCGCGGGCTCCGCCGCCTGGAATGGGCTTAAAGGGGAACCCCAACGCCGAAAAAAATCGGCGTGGGGGTTCCCCCAAAGTCCACACCAGACCCTTGTCCGAGCACGCTACCCGGCCGGCCAGGAAAGGGGGGCGAGCGAGCGCGCCCCCCCTCCTGAGCCGTACCAGGCCGCGTGCCCTCAACATGGGGGGGTGCCTTGGGGAAGGGGGGGCCGCGCGGCCCCCCCACCCCAAAGCACCTTGTCCCCATGTTGATGAGGACAAGGGCCTCTTCCCGACAACCCTGGCCGTTGGTTGTCGGGGTCTGCGGGCGGGGGGCTTATCGGAATCCGGGAGCCCCCTTTAAGAAGGGGGCCCCCGGATACCGGCCCCCCACCCTATGTGAATGAGTATGGGGTACAATGTACCCCTACCCATTCACCTGTGAAATAAAGTACAAAAAAAAACACAACACAGGGAAAAAATATTTTATTGCACAGCTCCGGGGGGTCTTCCGTCTTCGGGGGTCTTCTCGCCGGACTCCTCCGCTATCTGTGTGTAGCTCTTTTACTAGCGGAGGAGTCCGGCTTTCTTCCTCCCCGCCGCCGGCCTCTTCTCCCGACTTCGGGGGTCTTGTCCCCCTCTTCGGTTCTTCTGCCGGGCCACCGCGCCTTCTTGTAGCTCTTTTACAGGCGGTGGCCCGGTCTTCTGTCGCCGCTGTCGTCGCCGCCGCCGCCGCCGCCGCCTTCCGTTCTTGTTCTTCTTCTTGTTCTTCTTCTTCTTCTCCTGGAGATGTTGACTCGACGAGCTCTCCGGCCGGAATGCCAGAGCCGCGCTGTGCGGTCACTTATATAGTGACAATGGGGCGGTGTCACATGGTATATGTCACATGGGTTGGTCACATGGGTTGATGTCACATGGGGACTATGACATCGTAAGGGGGCGGGGTCACCATGTGACCAACCCATGTGACATATACCATGTGACACCGCCCCATTGTCACTATATAAGTGACCGCACAGCGCGGCTCTGGCATTCCGGCCGGAGAGCTCGTCGAGTCAACATCTCCAG
This sequence comes from Lithobates pipiens, assembly GCF_037356315.1. Taxonomy (NCBI): domain Eukaryota; kingdom Metazoa; phylum Chordata; class Amphibia; order Anura; family Ranidae; genus Lithobates; species Lithobates pipiens. The sequence continues at coordinate 422,250,332 of NW_027507764.1, read as the reverse complement.
GAGAAGAAGAAGAAGAACAAGAAGAAGAACAAGAACGGAAGGCGGCGGCGGCGGCGGCGGCGACGACAGCGGCGACAGAAGACCGCCTGTAAAAGAGCTACAAGAAGGCGCGGTGGCCCGGCAGAAGAACCGAAGGCGGCGACAGAAGAACGGAAGGCAGCGGCGACAGAAGACCGGGCCACCGCCTGTAAAAGAGCTACAAGAAGGCGCGGTGGCCCGGCAGAAGAACCGAAGAGGGGGACAAGACCCCCGAAGTCGGGAGAAGAGGCCGGCGGCGGGGAGGAAGAAAGCCGGACTCCTCCGCTAGTAAAAGAGCTACACACAGATAGCGGAGGAGTCCGGCGAGAAGACCCCCGAAGACGGAAGACCCCCGGAGCTGTGCAATAAAATATTTTTTCCCTGTGTTGTGTTTTTTTTTGTACTTTATTTCACAGGTGAATGGGTAGGGGTACATTGTACCCCATACTCATTCACATAGGGTGGGGGGCCGGTATCCGGGGGCCCCCTTCTTAAAGGGGGCTCCCGGATTCCGATAAGCCCCCCGCCCGCAGACCCCGACAACCAACGGCCAGGGTTGTCGGGAAGAGGCCCTTGTCCTCATCAACATGGGGACAAGGTGCTTTGGGGTGGGGGGGCCGCGCGGCCCCCCTTCCCCAAGGCACCCCCCCATGTTGAGGGCACGCGGCCTGGTACGGCTCAGGAGGGGGGGCGCGCTCGCTCGCCCCCCTTTCCTGGCCGGCCGGGTAGCGTGCTCGGACAAGGGTCTGGTGTGGACTTTGGGGGAACCCCCACGCCGATTTTTTTCGGCGTTGGGGTTCCCCTTTAAGCCCATTCCAGGCGGCGGAGCCCGCGACGTCTCCTTCGCGGGCCCCGCCTACCTGTACACGCGCTCGAAATGGGCGGACTTTCCGAGCGGGAACAGTTCGCTCATTTCGAAAGTACAGCGGACAGGCCCACACACGGGCGGACTGTTCGCTCAAACACAGTTTCAGCGGACAGTTTTTCGGAATTCCCGAAAGACTTTGTCCGTCCAACTGTCCGCTGAAACTGTCCGCTGAAAGCCCACACACGAGCGGACTGTCCGCCCAAACACTGTTCAGCGGACAAGGTTGGGCGAACAGTCCGCCCGTGTGTACGCGGCCTTAGAATTTGCTGGTTAGCTGACTTGGGTGCTGGGTAATTTTTGCAGCACTCATTTGTGGTACAAAATAAAATATACTAAAGTACTGAAATTAATACTCAAAAACAGATAATGACTAAAAGATAACGGAATAATTAAGCTGCAACCATGCTAATAGTGATCAGACACCGTGAAAAAATATAAAGTAATAAATAATGATGCGCTCTAATTAACCTCTCAATCAGGGCACAGGTGTTGATTAAATAAGTGCTAAATACAAAATACTCAATATGTGCTAAAAAATACCACTGGTGGGTAACTATTGATTTGTGGTGTATATTTTGCACTTGTGGTACATCACTAGTAACTCTATCGAATTGAACAAGGATTTGTTTTGGAGTATCACGTGTGTATTTTTTTAGCACATAGTAAGTATTTTGTGTTTAGCACTTATTCAATCAACACCTGTGCCCTGATTGAGAGGTTAATTAGAGCACATCAGTATTTATTAATTTATACTCATTTGTGGTACACTTGTAAACTGACCACGTGGATGTAGTTTTCCCTAGGTTCTGTTACTGTATATACAAAGTCCATACAGTGACACAAAATCTGAGGGGCCCAATTACATAGGTAAATAGGTCACATGTCAAACAGAAAACCATATTGAAATTTTGTATAAACTCAATTTACTTTTTACATGTGACCCTGTTCAATAGCTTAGAGTGCCGTTCCAATCGCCCACCAAACTACACCAGTAGTCCTCTACATTCGGGTGCCAGCGTCTGCAGTGTGCAGAGGTCCTCTATGACAAAGCCCTGTTGGTGGGGTAAAATGCATCAGGAGTGTGGTCTGGGAGGAACCTAGGCTGAGGCCCCTTTACATTAGTGCATGCGCTCTCAGGCATGCGGTGTCTTCGGACTACAAACTACTTTTTCCACACTACTGTTAGTTAATCAGAAGTTTTCATATCTTTGATTTAAGTATTTGACTTTATAGCAGACAGCTTTATAAAGTCAAGAGCTTGGCAACTATGTCCAAAAGCATTGATTAAAGTGACCATACAGTGTGTTAAATTGTACACTTTAACCTATAGCGGTAATGGCGAACATTGGTACCCAGATGTTTTGGAACTACATTTCCCATGATGCTCCTGCACTCTGCAGTGTAGTTGAGCATCATGAGAAATGTAGTTCCAAAACATCTGGGGTGCCAACAGGGCTGGTGCAAGGATCGTTGACACCCTAGGCGAAACCTAATTTTGCCGCCCCCCCGGCTGCGCCCATGACTCCACCTTACCCTGCCCTTGCTACACATGACCTATCTGACCCCTACACTGACCCCTTGACACATAAACTAATCCACCTGACTCCTACTTCCTGCACTACTCACATCAAACTGACCCCTACACTGACCTACCTGATAATTACACCGACCTAACTGGCACCTACACGACCCACCTGGCACCTACACTAACCCACCTGGCACCTACACTAACCCACCTGACACCTACACTGGCAATTACACTGACACTGACCATCACACTGACACCTACACTGACCATCACGCTGACACATACACTGGCCATCACACTGACACATACCCTGACACATACCCTGACACATACACTGAAAACACATACACTGAAAACACATACACTGACACATCACACTGACATCACCCAGACACATCACCCAGACACATCACCCAGACACATCACCCTGACACATCACCCTGACACATCACCCTGACACATACACTGAAAACACATACACTGAAAACACATACACTGAAAACACATACACTGACACATCACACTGACACATACCCTGACTCTGACACATGCCCTGACACATACCCTGAAAACACATACACTGACACATACCCTGAAAACACATACCCTGAAAACACATACACTGACACATACCCTGACTCATCACACTGACACTGACACATACCCTGACTCATCACACTGACACTGACACATACACGTACACTGGCATGACACATACACTAACACATACAATGGCACTGACACTGACACCTGCACTGACACATGCACTGACACTGACATATACACTGACACCTACACTGACCATCACACTGACGCATACACTGACCATCACACTGACCATCACACTGACCATCACACTGAACATCACACATACACTGACCATCACACTGAAGCATACACTGACACATACACATACCCTGACACTGACACATCACACTGACACATCACACTGACACCTACACTGGCATGACACCTACACTGGCATGACACTGACACCTACACTGGCACTGACACAGACACATACACTGACACATACACTGGCATGACACATACACTGGCATGACACATACACTGGCATGACACATACACTGGCATGACACTGACACCTACACTGACACAGACACATACACTGGCACAGACACATACACTGGCACAGACACATACACTGGCACTGACACATACACTGACACATACACTGACACATACACTGACACACATCACACTGACACACATCACACTGACCTACCTGACTCCTACTTCCTGCATTACTCACACACAAACCCCCTCCATACAGCTCAACGTAGATCGGGGAGGATCCATCCTCCTCCTTACCTCTGCTCTTTGATGCTGCCTTCATCCAGGCCTCTCCGACTCCTCCACACCGGGTGTGCAGAATTGTTCAGGAGTCCACGCCAGCGCCGTCCACCCGCTCCGCCGGGGCCATGCCAGCGCCGTGCACCCGCTCCACCTCCATCATATCGCTGCCGGAACCAGGCCAGCGCCGTCCACCCCGCTCCACGATGTCCCCGCCGGGCAGGAGGTCAGCTGACCGACCTCTCAATGCTCCCATCTCTGCCGAGCCCCGCCCCTCCGCTGCACTCACACAGACACACAGCGCCGCTCCAGAGGGACAGGCTGGAGCAAAGGAGTCCCAGAGTGGTGCTGTGAGATAAACACGTTTGAGCACGGTGGGACGCTCAGCGGAAAACATGGGGGATCGGTGGCGCCGGTGGCACACCACAGGGGGGGGCGAGAGATCAGAAGAGGAGCTCACACTGGACAGAGGGCGTGGTTGCTCCCTAAGTGGTAGTGCGCCCTAGGCGGCTGCCTACCTCGCCTAGTAGTAGCGCCGGCCCTGGGTGCCAAAGTTCACCCTTACTGATCTATAGTGTTCAGAAGCACCATTATTTATTTGACTGATACATGTCTAAGCAATATATTCTAAATGACAAAGAGCCATTAAAGTGGAAGTAAACCCTCCTATCGTTCTCAGCCAAGGAAGCTGCCATCTTGGCCTCTGTTTAATCTACAACTGTCATGATGCTGCACATGTGATCAGTTCTGACACCAGCCATTGGATGGTTTGACAGTCTGGTTGAGAGCGCAACCAATGGGAGGGTTACCTTCCCGTCACATGCCGGAAATGTAACTTATTTGAAACGGTTAAATGGAGGGGTTTACTTCTGCTTTAAATGAAAAAACAGAATCAATGATGTGTGACTAGTGCCGGCCATACACGGTTAGAATTTCGAAAGAATTTTCTTTCTAAAATCGTATCTAAGAATTTTCGTATGAATTTGGCACCATTAGTGGGCTGCAGCAACAGCCGATTTTCGTGCGGAAATAAAATTTGAGGAATCGGACATGTTGGAAATTTTTAGAAAAACAAACGATTTTCTAATCAATGATGGGAGAATCGTGCGAGAAATGTAATAAGAAAAGAAAATTTATGGAGATAAAAGAAAATTTACGGAGAGAAAAGAAGATTCCCGGCCAAGAAAATTATTTTCTGTAGCAACATGAGGTGAAATTGAAGGCTTGGTCGGCCAAATTTCGAACATCAATGGTGGCATCATTGGATCACAAAAAAACAAATTTTCTGATTTTGAAAAGAAAATTTGTTCGAAATTCGACCGTGTATGGCATGCATTATGTGACTGTACAATATGTAAAATGCTATATAAACTGTCAGTGCTACTGTATATTAAAATCTTTGATAAATAAATATTTATTAATAGATCCTCCTACCTGTCCTCCTGAAATATAAGCTACCGGTGGGCTCCCGCTGCTTAGTTTCCGAACAATTATTGGCCGGTTTATTCCATCTTGTTTGAAGTATTCCATGTCAGGGCCATGAACACACTTAAACCTCTCCAATGGCAAATGCTGATACACAAGACAGCTTACAAACACAAAAAAATGTTTTGAAGTCATATTACAAAATTACCTTTTAACATTTTAATACCAAAGTAAAAAGTAAAAAAAGTAATCTTTTTACAGGTTACGAAGACCCTAACAACAAACCCTTGAACCCCTTTGAAAGCATTTTGTTATATCTGTGGGAGAGAATCTGTGCTTCTTTGGTGCAATGCAGTGCAATTCTGTGGTCCATACACTTCAATAGAAACACTTTCCAAACGCTTATGTGTCCTATTGTCATAAGATTCCAGCAGGTTTTTTTCCCTAGCACAGGAATCGTAGCTGTATACAGATTGTGTAGAATTGCATCAATTCACACTGCAAATGCACTTGAAAATTGCACTGCATCAGTGTGAACCTAGCCTTAGATAAGTACAGAAGTATACCTGTTAATCTTGACAAGAATCCTGTCAGGTCAGGTGATACCAGCCTCTACTGCATTATTATGATTTACATTGTTCTAAGTTGTCTCTGAGGCCTATAGAGCCCCTCCAATCTTTGTTAAGGAGAATAGGTGAGGTGGAGGTATGGTGTATTCCTGTCCTAGGGTGACCACATTGTGCTTCCATAGATACAGTACAATGAGTCAATGTTGTTACCCTATGACAGGAAGAATGTTACTGGCAGAATCATCCAGTGAAAATAAAGGAAACAAAAGGAAGAAAAAGAGAAAATCTAGGCAGTCACCAGTCCAGGGACCAATGAACTGCAATATTCCATTTTTGTTCTTGGGTTTAGATACACTTAAATGTCTTCCATGTTGAAGTCACATTTGCTGGCCAAAAGCCATTCTTCAATCAACGTACGTATTGATAAGCAAAACAAGACATTGTATTTTTATACACGTGTAGGGATTTGCTGCCCTTTCCTGTTAGCTGTTAATATCACAGAGCTATGTATAATTACTGTATGTATTAGCACTTCCTGTCTCTGGGTGGCTGGCTTTGAAAAAAAAACAGAAGGAAGAAGTGGAGTAAGAGAAAAAGTCTCAGTCACATATTCTGTCAATTCAGACCAGAAGAGACTATTATGTAACTACATTCCAGTAGTTTAACTGCAGCTGCCCAATGCTTCTTGAGTGTGTTTCTGAATTCCTGTGACAGACCTATCTCTGTCCTATTGTTTTGTCAAATGCACAGTGCCAGATAGTCTGTACTACTATAAGTATGTAGTGGTCACCTTCCAGTATATTAGTAACAACTCCTGTTATTATCGTTAACACTGTCTTTTCTGGTCTGGGATTCCATAGCTGGTTGTAGCTTAGGGCTCAATAACCAGCATGGGCTAGAGTCAGGTTAGGCATCCAATGGCTGCTTCTGGTTAAAGGTCTGGTTACAGGTCAGATTAGAAACTACTTAGGGGGAATAAAGCATAAAGTAGATGTTTGTAGTGTGACGATTGTATATTTTGTAGTGATAGCTGCTTTCTGATTTTATTTATTTATATTTTTTAACAGTGCCTGGGGTTTTATTATATATCTGAGTTCCAGTGTCACACCACATTTTCTGCATTCCAGGCTGGTTGGACAATAGTTAAAGGATCTCCCCATCACCACTGATCAGGTCTTTGACACAGACAGATGCTGCATCATGATCACCCCCAGGTGCTCCCGCAATAAAATTTTGCTGCAACATTCATCTGGAGGTAACGTTATTAACAACTACATATACACATATGTTGACAATCCCTCCAAGACTTCTTTTGGACCCTTTATTAATAATACCTGTTTGCACATGTATGTATGTATTATTGATTATTGATCTTTTCTTGCATAAATATTGAATTGTTTCCATACTGTTGTGTATCTATATATTTATGGTTAGTGTTGTATGCTGGTTGCAGTAGTGCTTCTGCTCCCAATGACTTTGATTAGATTAATGGATAATTTCCCAGGAAGGGAACCCCCTCTGTTCACAGAGGCCCCGTCCTGGGTGGAGGCACTGCCAACTTTATTGTCAAAACTTCTGCATTCTATCTTCACCAAGTTTGGTAAACAGTTAAATTAAATCAATAAATATTTAATTATCATTCAGCTTGCTTAAGTTATGGTATAATATTGAAACTGATTCACAGAGCTATACTCACTTTTCACTAGCAAACCCATTATAGCTGCATGGCTCTGTAACTCTTAGCTGTAAAATGGACGCTTCATAGAAATCACTTGGCAGCAACACAAGGTAATCCTAAAACAAGAAAACACACACAGGATGAGATTTATATTTCATATGCTAAGAGATCTATTAATATTTTCACAAACGATTCAAACAGCTTTCACAATTATTTTCCAATTAGGTCCAGTTAGAATAATGTGTGAATCCTGGGAGAAAAGGTATGTGAATCTTGTGTGAAACAATTATAAATGTGTGTGAATTTAAATGTGGCTAAATAGGGTATTTATAGTGGTTCTGAACATATTTTCTTTCTTTATTAATTGTGATCAGGACCATAAAAACATAATTTTCAAAAATATCAAATACTTTTTTTTATTAGTTTTAGATAAAGCAGGGAACATGTAAAACCCCTTTCAGGCTTGATTGCTGTCTGTGTCCCCTCTGGAGAGTTTAATGTCTATTTGTAAGGATGACCATTGTCACTGAGACTGAAAGTAAAAGAAAAACACACATTTTGAGCTCCCAGCAGAAAAAGAACATAGGAAATCTTCCAATGGGGACACCTGATTTAGTGACAACTGTCTTAAGGGCTCCTTCACATGGATGGCTAGGAGGTGCTAAAAACAGGTGGTTGATTTGCGTTTTTACTGCCCACCCACAGGCAAACATGGCAGCCAGAGGAGACTGTACATATGCCATGGCTTTAATTTGCGGCCATGGCAAACTTAACTCAGAATGCAGAGTTTGACAGGCAGCACCCTCTGTCAAACTCACTCATTAAAGACAATTAGACTGCATCTTGACTTGTGGTTATTGTATGATGTTTCAATACAAAGACCCTGGTCAGATGGAAAAAAAAGACCCTGCCAACCCCACCAAAAAAAAAAAGGATTTAGGGGGTGGCCTTATCTCAGCGCTGCACTGCAGCACCCTAAAAACTGATCCAATGCGGTTTGCTTTTCAGAGGATGGTAGAAACTGCTGCCCGTGTGAGAGGCCTAAGGCCGCGTACACACGGGCGGACTGTTCGCCCAACTTTGTCCGCTGAACAGTGTTTGGGCGGACAGTCCGCTCGTGTGTGGGCTTTCAGCGGACAGTTTCAGCGGACAGTTTGACGGACAAGGTTTTTCGGAATTTCCGAAAAACTGTCCGCTGAAACCTTGTTTCAGCGAACAGTCCGCTCGTGTGTAGGCTTGTTCGTCAAACAAAGTTGCGCGCATGCTCAGAAAGGATTTTCACACCGAAAGCTATAATGCAGTGTATAGGACGTCGTATTTTTCGTCCCGTCGTACGTGCCGTTCACATCATCGCGCACGGTTTCAGCAAACTGTTCGTCCGTCGTGTGTGGCCATGTCCGTCCATGCTAAGTTTGAGCGGACTGTTTGCCGAAACTGTTTGACGGACAAAGTTGGGCGAACAGTCCCCGCGTGTGTACGCGGCCTAAGAATGGATTTACCTTCACTTTGGAAAGGTTTCTTTTAATGTCTGCATGACAAAAAAAAAAAAACTGATTATTTCTAACTATGCCCAACTTAAAGTAAAAAAATAAAGAAACAACACAGAACACTAGATATAAAACATAATTTTAAAAGAGTATAAAATTATAAAGCTAAATTAAAACTTGCCAAGGGCCATTATAGATTTCTTTAACACCAGCTGAATGAGGAAAGTGAGGTAGCAGAACAGTCACTAGGCAGTATACAACAGTAGAAGAAAAGTGGAAAGCTCTCACCACAGGGCACAACTTTGTCATTCGGTACCTGTTTACTTAACTTTTTTTGTTTTGTAAGCACAGCAGGGGCATAGATAAGGGGGGGTAGGGGGATATAACCCCAGCATCCTTGGTTTTGCAGCTACACAGCAGAAGGACTGCAGATGTTGTACCTATCAGAACGCAGAGGCAGCAGTTCAAAGTCCATCCTAAGCTCTGGTTACAAGACACAGCTGAGAGGACTTTATCTCACTTTGGAATGCCTGGTCTGGTGAGTGGATTTCCTGGAGGGGGAAGAACTGAACTGAAGGCAAGGGGGTTTCTGCACTAGAAGAGCTGTATGAGGGGGACTGGATGGAGATCTGTATTGTGGGGAGTTGTGCTGGTGAGAATTGGGTGGGGGGGATATGTACTGAGGGGAGCTTTACTGGGGGATGGGATCTGTACGGGGGTTGAGAAGATCTAAGCTATAGTGGAGAGTAGTATTGGGTGGGGGATCTCTATGGCAAGGGCGATTGTATTGGAGGGGGAGTACTGGGGTGTGATCTGTACTGGGGGAAGAAATCTGAACTGGAGAGGAGATCTATACTGGAGGAGGTCTGCACTGGGAAGGAGACTAACGGGTGGAATCTGTACTGGGTGGTGATCTGTACTGAGGGGGAAGATCTGTACTGGGGGGGAAATCTATATGGGGGGTCTGTACTGCTGGTAATGGGAGATATATACTGGGGGGAAATATGTACTGCCCCCCCCCCCTGCTGGAAAGAAAATTATCTACGTCTCTGAAGCATAGCAAAATTAAAAAACTGAATTTTCTGAAGTACTCCTGAATGTTAACGGTGAGCAACAAAATGTACGGTAATTCAGTGCTGAAAGAGGTAACATGGTGACATGGATACATGTATCTGAGTAGAGTGTACTTAAAAATCAATTACGAATCATTAACTAAATGATTCATAACCAGTTACAAAGAGCCCAGGGAGTAGTTATTTGTTACGCAATGCTGAATAAGGAGAAATAAAGAAGTCTCTTCTGCACTTCAAACATTCTTGGCTTATTACAATGCACAATGCTGACCAGTGTAATTCCCCAAAAAATCTGGCAGTAACTGCCAATGTTTTATACAGACTCCTATAATGGACAGCCTATGAAACACTGGATTTTTCTTAGCAGAAAACAGCCATACCCAAGTTACCACTGGAAAAAGCAGGTGGAGAAAAAAAAAAATCTTGAACCTTATTATATAGTAAAGGGTATTACAATGAGTTGTTAGGAACAACACCTTCCTAAATAGGGTTACATTCACACATCTGAGTTTTTGTGCATTGTTTACAAATGTAAGTAAGGGCCCTTTCAAATCAGGTGCACTGGGATTGCAATAGGCACCCTTGCCCAAGTGCAGAACCATTGCAAGCAAAGTAAATAAAAGTTGTGTTTCCTATGGGGCCCAGGCACTGTATCCTTCAGTACAACTGCTGGCGTGAAAGGGCCCTAAAATGAAAATGCAGACAAATTTAAACAAATCCAGAAGCTATGGAAGCCAAAGTAAAGAGTGATGGTTAACAGATATGCCCCCCAAACATCCATCTCAAACATACCTTCTCTCTGAAAAAGCCATTGACCTGTAACCGCATCCCCCTGGCGGCAGCCTAGGGCACCAAGAGTAGCTCACCAAAGTAGTGCCTAAACTGATGCACAGTTCCATTATGATTCGTGCTTACCTGCCTTACGTCTCTATCAGGACTGACATCCTAACACACCCAAACACATTATGGCTGATATGCTAAAAGGCCTAATTAATTGTGTGGATTTTCACCTCATCTATTCAATCATGTGAAAAGCAAATTTTTGTTTCCCTATTTCATGTGCGCATGGTTGGGTATTAGGGGCCCCATTCACACTGAGCAGCGTCCACTCCGATCAGCATGGGATCTGTGTGTAGGGGCCTTAAATTGAACAGGAATTTGCTTTTACATAGTAACATAGCTAGTCAAGTTGAAAAAAGATACAGGTTAATTAAAGCGGGGTTCCACCCTAAAGTGGAACTTCCGCTGATCGGAACCCTCCCCCCCTCCGGTGTCACAATTGGCACCTTTAAGGGGGAGGGGGGTGGAGATATCTGTCAAAGACAGGTATTTACACCCACTTCCGGGCATAGACTCCCGTAGGAGTCTATGCCTCTTCCTGTCCTGCCGCGCTGTCTGCTGGGAAACACACGGGTCCCAGAGACAGCGCAGACAATTCCTATTGCGCTGCGTGACTCGCGCATGCGCAGTAGGGAACCGGGAAGTGAAGCCGATTCGCTTCACTTCCTGATTCCCTCACCTAGAATGGTGGTGGCAGCAGCCGAGAGCCGAGCGATCGATCGGCCTCGGCTGCCGGCATCGCTGGACCCCGGGACAGGTGAGTGTCCATTTATTAAAAGTCAACAGCTGTAGTATTTATAGCTGCTGGCTTTTAATATTTTTTTCCCCAGTACAGTCTCGCTTTAAGTTCAATGAATAAAAGAAAAATTTAATAAATAAATAGTGAACCTCCATGAACAGAACCCTATAACTAAAGTACATCCAGAGAAAGACAAAGAAAAAGGTAAAAAGCTCCTTTCTGACCTCTAAGTCAACCTGTTATTACTTATAATTGTTAATATCCATTATAAGCTGGGCTTTTAAAAATGTATCTAGCTTTTTTAAACTTAAATAATTAAACTAAATATTCACGCAATTTATTTCATGAAGATTCTCAGCTTCTTAAGTAAAATAGCCTCAGTACCTCTATAAAGAAATCAAATGCTACACTATAAATCACCAACTGTGTACTGGTTGTTTCTGGAAAAAATGTATATGATACCAACAACTGTTTATTAAAATGGAATAAAAATATGTTAATAGTATTGCCAGTTATATGCTACCAATTTTGACAGCTCAAGCTTCAGCACAACTGACACACAATTATCTCCTACTAAACAAAATTTGAAAAGGCTCTATTACCATAAAAAGTAACACAAAAATGAATGTAGTTTTTCCATAGCGTCTAATGTAAATATTAAGCTGTTGTAAAACTATACATTACATTATCTCTTGTGCTTTTAATAAGACATTCTGGGTCTTTTGTAAAATAATACAAAAGATGTTTGACTAGTCCATTTTTTCTCAATCAGGGTTCTTTGGAACATTAGGCATTCTCCAAAGGCTGCTACGGTGTCATAAGCAACAAGCAACTTCTGCCATTAGATAACCTTTTTAGCTTTCTGTACGTGAGTAAAGGGGGGGGGGGGGGTATTCTCATTGATTACAAATGTATGGAGCATTCTTCCCAACAGTGACATCACATTAATGTACTGTACATTAAGCTGAAGAAATTGTAACTATTAGCATTGTGTCCCTGAGACCGGAAAGTTATTTCTAGGACTCCTCCATGTTAGGCTGAACTAGACTATCTGTTGAAATTAAATCAAAAGTAAGGCCCCTTTCACACTGGGACACTTTGCAGAAGCTACAGTGCTAAAAACAGCGCCTGCAAAGCGCCCTGAAACAGCCGCTGCTGTCTCTCCAGTGTGAAAGGGCTTTCACACTGGAGCGGTGCGCTTGCAGGACAGTCAAAAAAGTCCTGAAAGTCGCATCTTTGGAGCGCTGTAGGAGCGGTGTATTTACCGCTCCTAGAGCGCCCCTTCCCATAGAAATCAATGGGGCAGCGCTGCAAACCTGCCTGCAAAGCGCCGCTTTTTTTTTAACCCTTTTTTCGGCCACTAGCGCGGGTTAAAACTGTCCCACCAGGGCCGCATAGCGCCACTAAAATGACGGTAAAGCGCTGCTAAATATTGCACCGAGCACCCACAACGCCCCAGTGTGAAAGTAGCCTAAAGATAAAAATTTTCCATAATCCACAAAGAGGTAACTAAAGTTGATTTTTTTTATTACAAAAGTATGTATGTGTTCCCAGATCATTTTTATCAATTATCAAAATCTGTTTTTGACTAATTCATTGTCTAGGAAAATTGCAGAGATCCAAGCGGCCTGCCCCTTGCTTGTGTACTATTACAAACCTTTCTAAATAAAGATCACTAATGTTTTTATTTGTTTTTTCTTAAAGATACTCTTTATTAAAAAAGATCACTAATGTTTGAGTATGTGGCTGGGTGGCAATGAACTTACCAAGAGCACCCCTTCCACTACAATTTTAATGATCCAGTTTCCAGGGGCCAAAGAAAATGGTTCAGCAAAGCTTTTTCCTGGCACAGTAAGAAATGCTGGCTCTTTACTTGAATGGAACACGACCTCTTTGATGTCCAATGACCCTATAGATAAGAAATATTTTAAATCCTTTTTCCAAAATGTATCACAATGAGAATATATAAATAATTTTTAACAATATTGCAAACAGAAGTATAAACAAATCTATATTACATAAAAATGATATGCTCATACAATATGGACATACTTTGCTATGTATCTAAAACTTTTCTACTATGTGTTATGAAGTTAAACACTTTAGCAAACATTGTCAGGTTTGGGTTTATATTCACATGTATGGCTATTCTAGATGTATTCTGTAATGTATGTGGTTAACAAAAATGCACAAACAAGTTGGATTAAACTGTATTTGACCTGTTTTGCCCAATATAAAAACATGATATCTTTTATAGGTTTGTCCAATCTATATGGATTTAATCGAGAACAAACAATAACAACATGAAGGATCTCAGGAATCAGGCTAGTTTATGTACAGTCACTATGCATGCTTGTGACTCAGGTGTAAGTTTGTAGGGTGACCCCTATTTTTTAAACTTTTCTATGAAAAGGAATCACACCCTGTTCTCTTTGTATTGCTTCCTTTGTGCAAAATACCTGGTGATTCTGCCAGTCCCCTTGCTTTCCAATTTCACACTCACCAGACTAGGCATGGAAGCACATCCATCCCAATGTAATCATTTTTTTTCTTTGCATTCTACTTGGGAGCACAACCTGCCTGTAATCCAATGATCAGGCTTGTGCTGACACCCCCCTCCTGCACAACCCATCACTGGGAATTTCTGTGTACTACTATTGCTCTGTCTACTGCTGACACACCCCTTTTATACAAAAGATAAAAAAGGTATTTAGAATGTTGTATACTGTGTATTGTGACAGTATGAGGCCCTGCCACTGTGTAAGAAAATCGGCAAAAGCGACACGTGGTTCACACAAATGCAGGGCCTCCAGAAGAGCTATTATAAGCAGAGAAATATATTTTTTTTTCAGGTTTCTCTGGGTTTCTTAATCCCAAATTGGATCTTGGAGTTTGGAGACTTCAAAGAGCCTTGGGAGGGAAGAAGCCCCCAACCAAGTGTCCAGGTCTTTGTGGGGACCAGCAGGCTGTGTGTACACAGGCTTTATAATTATAGGCTTGGGCATAGCTCAAGCAGGGCCGCTGATAAGGGGGAACCACCAGTCCTGCAAGGGGCCCAGGCACACAGGGGGGCCCAAACAGCAGGAGGAATTGGTGCGGTTGGGCAGAGGGGCAATTGCAGAAGGATGCCCTGTGTGGTTCTTTTCCCCCTCCTGCTGGCTTTCAGCTGCTGCAGAGAGAGACACATGGCATTGTTCCTGGTATATTCTCCCCCAAGAAATGTAATGTAATAAGCAACTTTTTAAAAATAAAAAATAATTGTAAAAAGTTATTTCTTTTTTTTTTTTTTATGTAAAAAATAAATTAAACAAGGGCTAATTTACACAGGATTTCTGTTAGGTTTCTGCCCGCTAATAATTATTTTAGTGTATTCTTAGTGAAACTATGATCTTTATATATTCAGGGGGGGGGGGGGGGCTGCCAGGTAGGGCCCCCTGATTGCTAAGGAGGCAGATGTGCTCTTTTGCAGGGACAGTTGTGCTCTATCCAAAAGCCAGATGGTCTCAGGCTAGAAGACAGGAGGATTCTATATCTAGAGGCCAGGGTGAGGGACTATGCAGCAGGGAGTTGCAAGGGATATGCAGAGAATGCATAAGAGAGGTGTCTGGATTGTATATAAGCACACTAGGTACTGCGAACCGATCCGAGGGATCAACCTAAAGATCTGAGGTTGAGGCCTGAGTAGGGATGCTGCAAAAGAGAGCAAAGAGGGTTGCTATCATTTATTTCATGTTTGAACTGATAGTGAAAACCCCTGTGAGGGCAACTGTTCCTGCTGTTGGACTTTGCTTTGTCGGGCCGCTGTTGTGGACTCACTGGAATGCATTACACACTTGAACTATACCCCCTGCAATATCACAATACACAAATGTTTTGCTTTGTATTTCTATTTTAAACTGAATATGTTGTTTTACAAAGTAAGGGTTCACATATACTTTAAATGTACTTTTTTTATGCAAGCAGTGTAAATACCTACATTTGACTCACCCTCACCTTTGCTCAGCCGAGATCTAAAAGCAGTGATGTGCCCAGTTATAGGATTCAATTGAGGATTAATGTATCTCAAAATAATACGAAATAAGTTGAGATTTGATTTACCCACGCTAACTGGGATCCTAACTTCATTCTGTGAAAAATATAGAAAATTAATTATGCATACTTAGAAAAGCAGGGTACAGTATGTACATTCATTATGCATTCTGAATTGCTGGGTTTATCTTACTGTGTCCTTGCTTACCTCTAAGGACAAGTTGTATAATTAGAGTTTTCCCTATAAAATATACAGACTTTTTGCATGCTTCTATGTTTTTAATGTAAATTGTTGACTTTCTAACCCTAGGTCTGATGATTAGCAAAGATATAAAGATAGTTTTAAAGAAAGGACACTTACAAATAATGTCTCAGGTATGAAGAAATCCTTTACCAACTGAGATATTTATTTTGCAGACATGCAGGAAAAGGAGCTGAGCATAGAAAGGAGATGAAAGAAGGGAATGCAGGCTGCAGACAAGTATAACCAGGTCTGGCTGCAGAGACAAAGCAAAACAAGACATGGATATGAATATCTCCTAATCTACTAATACTGGAGTTGGCACTACACATATGAGTTGATTTTACTGCAGCAACAAATCTGAACTCTAAGCACGTATAAACATTTTTTTAATTAAGCTATGCGTTAGTTTTAAAGCATTAAATGTGTTTTAATTTTATTACATTCAATGTATTTGAAATACATCTAATATATGTGCAGCATAAGTATAGCATAAGTTTTACAAAGTGCAGTTAGTCCCATAACATACCCACAGGAAGGAAAAGCACATGAATAACCTCATTGGAGTGCGTCTGCTGTTTATACATCCAGTCAGATGTACATCTTGGACCTACCAAGCTGTATTACCTAACTGCAATGTTGTCCAAAGCCTGCCTGTGCTGTCTGATAGGTGTGTCCCAACCACAAGACTGACAAATAAGTCCACTGGCAACTGATACACTTATATAAGGTTTATTTATGTGTAATTTAAAGGATAAGTTCACCTTTGTAAAAAAAAGTAATATATGCACCTCTTTTTGCAGGTAATAAAAAATGCATTTTATATTTGTTTTCTAGGAGTCTGTAAACCATTGAACCCACGGTCAGCAGACTGTAGGTGCCATGCAGAATTGTCAGTGTAAACTGTCTGCCCATACCTCGTACAGGCAGGCAGTTACGCTCTGACAGGAAAAGACAGTGAACTATCTGGAGCGCTTAACAGTGCCCTGCTAGTTCATTGAAAACTATATATAAACTTATAAAAATAAGTGCAGCCCTAGAATGTACATAAAATTAACCCCATAGGGGTATCCAGTTTAAAAATATATATAAACAATTATAAAGTAAAGTGCACTGTGCAAAATTCAAAAAAATTTCCTTATAGATAATCCAATATGATTTGCAATAAAGTGCAAGTGTAAATTCCCCCACACAGTCTCCTTATATAAATCAAACACAAGTGGAGACGGCATGCCAGTCCATTTTTTGAATTATTAACCACTTATAGATAAAATCGATCTCTCCACAATCATTTACTTCTGTGTATGTTCTAAAAATCCTTGTGCTCCCTCCACCAATTGTGCCCTTGCCTTAAAAAGAGATAGAAGGAAGGAGGCTGTGCTGGGTGGGAACTTTTCTCTCTTTTTCTGTTTCTCGGTCTCTCCTTCTCATACACTGCAGGCTTAGAAGAACCTGTTTTGCATCCATTCACATCAGCCCTGCCTAATTACCTTCTTCCTTCCTGCTGGAGAGAAGACAGAGCGGGGCGAGAGAGAGAGAAGAGAGAGGAAGAGACACTGTCCCCACAAAGAGACTTGGAGCCCACCACTCCACCTGAAGGACAAAACAGTTGTGAAAACGTGACAGCAGTTGGTCTCAGAAGTCCAAACTCCATGTTAATCAATTTGATTGCTTTACATGTGATCAATGAGATTAAAGTCCACGGGCAGCATCAGGGAGGCATAATATTGGAAGTTGACTTATGTGACCTGAGTTCATGGGCAATTTATAAGGAGGAGGAATATTAGAAGGAGCAACCCAGATGGTTGTTTATTCTCAAAGGCACAGTTACAAAGCCTATAAGGTGAGGGCACAACCGGTGGAGGGAGCACAAGGATTTTTAGAACATACACAGAGGTGAATGATTGTGGAGATATCGATTTCACCTATAAGAAGTTTATTATCCACAAAATGGACTGGCATGCCGTCTCCACTCATGTTTGATTTATATAAGGACACTGTGTGGAGGAATTTACACTTGCAGTTTATTGCAAATCACATTGGATGATCTATACAAGGACACTTTTTGAGTTTTGCACAATGCACTTTCATTTATAATTGTTAATATATATTTTTGCACTGGATATCCCTAGGGGTTAATTTTATGCAAAGTCTAGCACTGCACTCATACTGATATATATTTAGTTCAGTCACATATTTAGGAAGTGTGGGTAGTGCTGGCAGCTTCCATGGATTAACATAGCAGCTTACAAGGTTTTACATATTTATGTCAATAGTTGTAGCTCTCTTATTTACAGGCCTCTGTAAATGAATGACGCGGCTGCGTGGGTGGAACATTTTTAAGAAAATTGTGACAGCGAGTTCAGGGTGAAGATCCCTAGCTCGCTGTCACTGGAGGCAGCAGATTGGGGAGCAGCTGCAAGAAGATGTGGGAAGATGTTACATGTTCAAGTCTTAAAAGGTGAACTCATAGTGTTACTAAACCCAGGACCCTGCATTCACTATATCTGGTCTCCCACAGTACACAGAACATAACATTTCAATTATTTTTGTATATATAAACTGCTAAATACCTTTTCTCTTCAGCAGTATATAGTAGTCTTGTGACTTCTATCAGTGTCCAGCCGAGCACTAGTTAAAGCTTGTAGGAGGAGTTTTTATTCTCCTCTGACTGTCCTATGAGGCTGCATGGCCCCTGACTTTCTGTCTGGAAAGTTTTCTATTTGGCCCCTTTTCTTCTCTCAAGAAAAAAAACCTCTCCAGCTGTACGCACCAAACTGAGGATGTGCAGAGTGCCACCTAGGGCTCTTTTCTATCAGCAGATACATTGGGAACAGTATAAGAAGGGGAGGATCAGCGAAGACAGGATCAAATGCCTTTTTATACAATGTGGAGGATTAACCCCTTAGGTTCCACAGGGAGTATAACAAGCATTCTTTACTGCATACACAGACTGATTTTACTGTTGTGGCTTTAGTAGCACTTTATCCTTTAATGTAGGGGTAGGTTCTGCCTCTAGGAGTCATGCCTTTGATTGCTAGGGTCTTACAATGTCTCATGGGACTTGTATTTTCAAAACAGCCGGAGAGCTGAGGTTCCCTACCCCTGCTTTAATGGTTTATTTAGCTTGTTTAAAAAAAGAACACCCACAGATCTGGAACACATATTACAAGAATGTTAGCAAATGTTATTGCAAATTCCTGACTGTTTTTTTTGGCGATAATATAAACATAATTTCATAATACCTGCTAAAATTTTACAAACGCACAGCCAAATAGGAGATTCAAAGGAAGGACCTGCAGTAATCTTCTATTGAAAAACACAGCTACAAACATTCTCATATCATGATAATAGAATAGGATGCGGCCTAAAAGATAATGCTCTATAATATTATATCTTATAACTGCATCCAAAATACATTTTTGTACTATACCTAAGAAGTAATCTCTCCCTAAGCTGCTCTTGCAGCTTGCAATGCAGAGTTTGTTATTCAGGCCCAAAGACCACCCACATGTTCATTTCAAGCTCAGTTACCCTAACCACTTGTCTACTAGCACCATTTACAAATGGTAGCTGGTAGACAATTCCAGGCTGCTATAGCAGCCAAAAGTGTGTTTAGCTTTGTAGATGTAGAGTGGGCAATGGGCTTTCTGGTGTGATTCGGCGTCACAGCTGTCTGATTACTTCTACAGCCAGCCTGGACAGAATATAAAAGCTTTATTATCTATGATAAAAATTGGAGTTGGACTTAAAGGGGATGCTGCAGCTCTGTCCAATTTTCAATAATTGTCATACTTGTATGGATGACATGGGAACATATCCCCGCCAACTAAACCCAGGAAACTCCTCTGCGTTGTATCCAAAACGAATGGCCCTTCCATCAGAACTTGTGCCATCCTCTATTTCATATTTCATTTGATAGAGGTCAGGGAAGTAGAAACTTTGCTTTGGTCTGTAAAAATAACATTCAGAAGTTACTTTTAGGTGTGTATCTATTGCCAGAGATTTACAATGTAAAGTATTGGTGCTATATAAATCCTATGTAACAATAATAATAAAAAATAATAATAATAGTGTTTACATTCCAAAACTCGAATATACAACTGCAAACAGCAAACATAAGCTGGGTTTAGAGGAAGCACATTATTTTGAATGCTGGATGTATGTTTTCTAGAGAGATTATTATTTTAAGATACAGTTGGGCAATGTTCAACCATATAATAAGCAGGTTCACCTTGGTAAATCTAAAGTGCATGCATGTAATAAAAAAAAAATTGAAACAATATGATTAGACTTTTACAACTACTACCATCTAAGATTCTTAAAACATCAGAAGATCCACATTCAGAAACAGATGTGAAGTGTTTTGGACCTTTGACTATGAATTTTAAATTATTTCGGTAAATTAAATTCATAGTGTAGTGTAAAGGATAATATATTGTACATGTTTTACTTTGTTAGTCAAGATGAAAGAAAAAATACATATTTTTATTTAGTTGAGTAGCTATGAAATATTACATATAAATATTATTTATAATATTATAAACATTATTCAATTTTTCATCAAGCCAGCAGATGGAGCTATAGGCTTCTTTTCACATGCTGTACAATGTCTGGTAACCATGGTTGTAATAAGCATATTTCTTATAATGGATTCAAATTAATCAACAGAGTCATCAGAGTTGTGATTTATCACTTAGCAGACAGCTGTGTCTTAAGTTCCAGTCAGATGCCCCAACTGGAAAGAAAATAACTATTGCCATGCTTTCTGATCAGCTAAGCCATAGAGCTCTGGTAATCCATGTATTAAATGTTTATTTGTAAAACAAAGATTTTTCTTTTATATCAGGAAGATGGAATAGGGCGTAATCAGAAGCATACACTGTTAACATTTAAAAGAGAAGTTTGGTTTACTTTTTTTTTCTTTAGAAATCATACTTACCTAGGTGGATGCAGCATTTGTCTTATACTGCATCTGTCTCCCTAAGCTTCTAAGACTGAGAACTGAACAATCAAAGACCGCTGATTTCTCAGTTCTCTCAATTCTCTGTGAGCAGACAGCTGGTGACTGTCAGTTACCAACTCTCTGCTCTGTCCAAACCCCCCCCCCCCCATGCTCACTGGAGTGCTGGATCGTGGAGGGGGCAGAAGAGTAGCTGGCTAAGGAATTGAAGAATAATTCTAGGCATGAGTGTTTTATACATTGGTACAATGGTCCAGCTTGGACATATGTAACTATGTATATACCATATCTGGCCAATGCTCCTGGAAGCTGGAAATCACTTACTTCCGGGTCCCCATGTTGAGTGCTGCACTTCTGCACAGGAAGAAAGGAGGTCTGTTGTCCAGCACATGTGCATTTCAGAGAACTCAATGCATTCTCAGATTAGATATGGTGGAGAGGCAGGGCGATGATATCACACTCTCCACCCTGTTTAATCAGAGAGTGCTATGTTTTTATTGAGAAAATTCAAAGCATCCAGGGTTCTGAGCAGTCAATCTCCTGTATTCAGTAAGTAGAAGTGCGGGGGCTCAGCATGGGACCCAGAAGCAAGTGGAGATCATGGGAGTAGTACTATCTACTTCTGTGATTTCCAGCTTCCAGGGACATCAATCAGGTATGGCATATGTATAAAATACTCATGCCTAGAATTATTCTTTAAGTGACAAATTATACATTGGACATGCGCAATTAGTTTCGGTCCGAATGTAAATTCCGATGACTTTTTTGTTATTATTTGTTACTTCAAAGCACTTGTCCCCATTTTGATGTCCGCTGACAGCTGATGAGTCGTTGGTTGTTAAGGACATGATGGCCTACGTCCCGGCCCGCTCCTTAACAGCCAGCTATTCTTCATACAGAAATTGAATTGGTCAATAATTTTTTGACCAATCTGAATTCAAAAAATGTGGAATTAGTTAGAAATCTAATAAACAAAACAAAATTAAACAAAACAAAACTAAACAAATTCTGAAACGAATCAACGAAAGGAAATTAGTTACATAACAAATCTATCAAACAAAACACATTTTTCCATTCTGCAAATGTCTATTATATATCATCTTCTCTGTCTCTAAAAGAAAATTGTTTAGTGGAGCCAAAGTGTTACTAACCCCAGGACCCTGCATTCACTATCCATAGTACACAGAACATGGAAATGCAATTGTTTTAGTAAATATAAACTGCTAAATACCTCTTCTCACCAGCAGTATATGACAGTCTCATGACTTCTATCAGTGTCTGGCCAAGCACTGTTTAAAGCTTGTAGGAGATGTTTTCATTCTCCTCTGACTGTCCTATGAGGCTTTATGGCCCCTAAAATTCTGTCTGGACAGTGCTGGTTGGCCCTGTGCTGATCACATGCACCCTCCCAAAAAAAAGCAATACACACCAAACTGAGCATGTGCAGAGTGCCTCCTAGGGCTCTGTGCTATCAGCAAATGGATTGGGGACAGTAAAGGAAGGGGAGGATCAGAGAAGACAGAATCAAACAGCCTTTTTTACACAATTCGAAGAGTTAACCCCTTAGGTTCCACAGTGAGTATAACAAGCATGCTTTACTGCATATACAGACTGATTTTACTGTTGTGGGCTAAGTAGCACTTTACCCAAGAAAAATTCTAAAAGTATGAGGGTTGACACAAACTTATAATTTGATTTCAGAACAACTACACTAGCTTAACAATTCTAATGCTTTAAAGTACATTAACCTACATTTTACAGTTGTTGCCTTCAATGTTTTTTCTGCAAGAGCATTTTCCTGACGATTCATCACACAGATGACTGACTGCTCCTCCCACATCACACTGACAGCCTATCAAAGTAACAAGATGCAAATTATACCAAAGCAAACCAAAATCCACATCTGACATACATTGCAAGTATACACCACTATACTAAATCGATAGCAATGTCCATTATTATTCTGTGTTGAAGTTAGTAGATATGTATTTCCCATACCCAGCATAGTTAGGAAAATATACTGCAACTTTTCTATATAACAAACATATGATGTTTTACCTTTGCATCCAAAATAATTCCTGCCTTCTAGGAAAAAATAGCCATCGTCACAGGTTCCACAGGATGTGCTGCAAGTGTTTGGCTTACAATGGCAGTCACCATCAGTCTGGGCAAGAAAATGTTGAAGATAAACAAAAATCTGGCTTAATTCATAAAAAGGGCATTGTTAACATGTTGTAACATTAAAGCATATCTAAACTCAAAAACAAAAATATAATATATTGCAGCTTACAAGTCCTTTGAGCTGGTGGCTTCATTCGTTTTCTTTTTTAAGGTTTTTCTTGTATTTTCACCTGGTAATCGTCCCAGTGACAAACTTGCTGTCTTTGGGTAACAACGCTAACTCACTGTACTATATCTACAGAGATACAGATCTACTACATGTACAAACTACAAAACAACCCCTGCTCTGCTCCATAACATAGGAGGGAAACAGGGGTGAGGTCAGTGGCTGGTGAGGCACTGGCTAGTATCAGAGCCAGATACACACAGGTTACATACACCGCAATAGTTAGAGTGAGAGCAATAATTCTAGCACTAGACCTCCTCTGTAACGCTAAACCTGTAAACATTTACAGCGTGGCCTATGGAAATTTTTAAGTACTGAAGTTTGGCGCCATTCCACAATGAAACCATAGGTCGTAGGAGCCCCATTTTGACCAGTGGTGCGGTAGGACTTCAGCTACCTACCCCCCAAATTTGGTGTCTCTGTGACCCCAGGTCACCACACTACGACCCTCAAAGCTCTATCTTTTTTTTTTGTTTTTTTTGTTTATGTTCATGGCAGGTGAGGGTTTGCCTCACCTGCCTCCACTTACTGTACGTCCGTGGTGGGAAATATTTTCTAGTTCGCACAGATTAGCTGTGATTAGCTGTGAACAATTTAGCTGATATGAATGCAGCACAGGCAGAGAGCACAGAACGTTATTAGCTTGCAAGATTTCTGGTAGGGTCAACAGGTATTTTATTTGCACTTTAATTTGCATTTTATTTTCACTTATTGAAGATATAAAAAATGTGCTTGAGTAAATGTGCTCAGAAATCTGTTGTTTTTGGTCTGGTGTCAGTAAGTTGGCACCATTACTTCAAGGTTTGCCATTGACTATATTGCAAGTTTCCTTTGGGAATTTTCCAAATATTTTATTAAAGTAGGTTTGAGAGTTAATATAGTTTATTTTGGAGCAAAATTCTGGTAGTAGACCACAAGCAGCAGAAGGAGTTTCCTAAAAACTTCATTCCTCTTTATTAAAGATGGTTTACTTTAAAGTAGAACTAAACCCTCCACAAACACTACTTTGTTAGTAGTAAGCTTTAATACATTCAGCTTCTCCATATGTACTTCATTTTTCATGGAATGTTTACCTGTTTTTGACAAACTTTCTGCTTGTGTTGTGCAAAGTTCAGAACTTTCTCTGCTAGCTTCCAAGGATTGCACTTTTGCCTCAAAAGCCGCAAGTAAGTGCCCATTTGTGCCGCTAACCCTAATTCCCTAAGCCACTGCTACTTAAAGTAAGAGAGGGCTTTCAGGAACACTTTATTTGCAGCAATTGGCTCATCCCAATGGATTCAGTCCAATAAAGTAGGTACTCTGGAAGCTGATTAGTTTCTATGTAGAGTTGCACCAGATTTTGCACATTCCAGTTTTAGTAAATAACCCCTACTGCATCAACACAGTTTCCACACACAGGCGGTATGGGAAGGCCACAAGGTTGTAATTGAAGGGAATTGATTGCACATGGCACCGGAATTAGGAAAGAGAAGCAAGGGGAAATTATGGAGCTGTTGGACAAAATTCATACTCTCGAACAAGTGTAGGTTCACACTGACTGCAGGAATGAAATTGTGCTGGTTCAGCTGAACTCATATGATTTGATTCCCGCATGTCAGTCCTGGATTCGGGGGCGATTTCAGAGACATCTGTGTGGGTTTCTCAACAGATGTCAATGGAAATCGCACCCTGAAATCACCAAAAGTAGTACAGAAACTACTTTTGGGAATCAGTGCGGCACCGCAAGTGCAATGTCGTACCGATTTGGATGCTGCCATTGCCGCCAATTTGGCATGCGATTTTACATGTCAAATCGCATGGCAAATCGCATCAATGTGAACCAGGGCTAAACATAAAACACATTTTGTCCTAATGGATGCTGAGAAACTACATGCCTTACATACTTCCCTGGCTCAGTGTTTAGATCGGAGAGCCAGGGACAAACCTAGATTTTATGCGCAAGGTTTCTACAAGCACCGGAACAAATGTGGTTGCCTTTTGGCGAGACAATTGCAGAAACTTCAGGCTCTGTGCCATGTGCATGTCTTGATGGTTCAAAATGAGCATATAATGGATACCCTCTCTATTGCCAAATCATTTTAACGGTTCTATTCTGCATATTCTTTATAATCAACCTCCCTCTGACCCCTCTAATACTGATGGGTCTTTTAGGGATAAGGTTGGGGCCTATCTGCAGGAGTTGGCCCTTCCGGTTCTCTCTGATCAGGTTATCGAGGAATTGGAATGCCCGATTACTGTGGAGGAACTCTGCACCGCAGAGGCTAATCTTTCTAATTTTCCACTGGGCAAGAGCCCGAGGCCCGATGGCCCGATGGTTTAGCAAACCAATATTATGAGAAATTATTTTCCAAGCTAGCTGATCCCCTTAATAAGTATTTCAATTATATCACCTCCAAAAAATTAATGAGGCTCTTTTAGCACACATAACATTTTTACCAAAACCGGGCAGGGACCCGCAGAGTTGCACTAATCTCCCTGTTAAATGCTGATACCAAGCGGTTAGCAAAAAATTTGGCAGTACACTTACAGGATCACATTGCAGCCTTAGTACACCCGGACCAAACTGGTTTCATAGTTGGACTCGAGGCCAGGGAAAATACTATTCGAGTCTTACATATTTTGCACTGGGCTCAGCAGAGTCCTGCTCGAGAACCCTGCTTGGTCTTGTCAATGGATGCCCAAAAAGGCCTTTGACTGGGTTAATTGGGTCTATATGGTAGAACTGCTCCATGGACTCAGTCTTGGTGAGTGGATGATGGGGTGGATTTTGGCACTTTACCGGAGCCCCAAGCTCATGTAAGAGTGAATAGAATCCTCTCTGATCGCCTCAACATTAATAATGGGACAAGGCAGGGCTGCCCATTGTCTCCCTTACCATTCGCCCTAGTGCTAGAACCCTTGCTGAGCATCAGCATTGGCTCCATGGAAAATAGAGTTTTGGCCTATGCTGATGACCTCCTTTTTTACCTCTCCAAACCACGTTTGCCTACCAGTACTTATGCAAGGGTTGGACAGATTTGGCTCCTTATCAAACTTTAAGATTAATTATAGTAAATCCAAGTTACTTCCGGACAAAGTTCCTTCCCCTATTGCAGAATCCCTACAACGATCGTTTCCCTTTGTGTGGAGGAGAGACTCTTAATCGTACCTTGGCAAACATATTTCTGCTGACCCCCAGATTCTTTATGACCATAACTATGGCTCTCTACTTAATAATATACTAAAGGACCTACAACAGTGTAGGATTCACAAACAGGATTCACCTCCTGATTTGTTTGGAAGGGTGAACGCTCCTAAGATGACGATTCTTCCAAGAATCATATATATTTTATATGTTGTACCATTTTCCTTCTGCAGCTTTTTTAAATGCTTACGTAGGACCTTTTTGGCCTTTAACTGGCATGACAAGCACCCTAGGCTATCATATGACATGCTTCATTGGACAAAACTAGATGGAAGACTTGGCCTTTCTGATGTCGCTCTTTATTATAAGGCTATGGCCTTAGTTTGTATATTGAACTGTCACCACGACACATTGGCCAAATTATGGGTTCCTCTAGAGAAATCGATGGTGGGTATAAACCTGGCAGGGGCCCTGTGGATTCCATCCACATCTAGAGGTCTCTCAGACTGAACTTCTGCCTTGACTAGATCAACCTTGAATGTTTGGGATAGGTTGAATAGGACTAATCATTATGCCCCTCCGACATCTCTGTTAGCCCCATTGGGGGAATTCCCATGGCATTTGCCAGGTGCGGAGCATGTATTCTTTTGTTCATGGGGAGCGGATGGCAATACAACATGCACGAAACTAGCTCCTCAAGGAACTCTATTGCCTTTTCAGGCTCTGCAATCTTCCTATGGTACCTTTCTTTTAACGACTTGGAGGCATCGCCAAATTACTGTCTTTATTTCTAAACTAGGCCACAAACTGCACCCTATGACGGGTCTTACCACATTTGAATCAAAGTGTAGACACCGTCCCAACTGTAAATATTTATTGTTCTAAATGTATAAACCGGTACTATTCAACTGCTCATCAACAGTTCCTTATTAAATTAGGAAATGTAGAAGGGGCTTGGACTGGAATTTACCCTACCCCAGATCCAACAGATCATTAAATTGACTCATACCTCTTCTATTAGTTCCCACAACCCATAAATTCTGGTTTAAATTCCTTAACAGATGGTACAAGACCCCTTCCCGTTTAGCCCAGATATTTCCTACTGCTAGCGACCGTTGTTGGAGGGGATGTGATCAACGAGGCACGTTCCTCCACATTTGGTGATCCTGCCCTGAGATTAGAGTATTCTGAGAAGCCAATACCTCATTTACTAAATGCCGCAAAGATTTGAATTCCCTTATTCTGGAAACAATCTACTTGCCCTACACTGTCTGATTGGAAAAGGGAAGTGGATGTCATTGTGGAGGCTGAACATTGGATCCATATTGTTAGGGACAAACTATAAAAATTTGGAGATGTATGGACAGGGTGTATGTACTATGTGCAAGAGATACCAAATGATTGAGTATATCTTCGCTCTTGTCTTATGGTAACCAATGTGTATGTCATGAAACAGATTACCTTCATGCATTATCCCTTTAAGTTTGAATTTATTGTGCCCGGGTAACCTCTCTCTCTCTCTTTTATTCTCACCCTCTTCTCTTTGCAATCTTCATCTTCCCACCTACTTTAGTCCTGCTTGTACACGAGGTGTTTTCTTAAATGTTGTGTTTTGTTTTCCTATGGGTTTCTGCATACTGCAGAAGAGATGACAGTCGCAGAGACTGTTGGTTTATTACATAGTTCATTAACGCGTAGAGCCTGTTTTTGTACATGTCATGCAGCATATTGTATGTTTTCAGAAAACATTTATTCAGTTTCCTTTTATTTTGCCGAAATCAATAAAACTTGATAATACAAAAAAAACACAGTTTTTATACAAAAATGTGTATAAAATATACATATATTTGCATTTCTTACCTGGTGGCATTCCCCTATTCCACTTATTGTTCCATCTATCTCACAGGAGCAATCTGAAAGTACAATTAAGCTTGATGTTATCTGTAGAGCTGACATGTTACATGAGATGCACTAAGCTACCACAGTGCTGTAGTGGCTGCCACTAAAGTGGCCATCCTGTCTGCATGATTGTGGTGGGAAAACGTCAGCAATATAAAATAAAAAATAAAAATAATTACTTTTGGATTAAAGCACAATGACTATCTAATAATTTGAAGAAAAGACCCAGCAATATTAATTGGTTAAACTGAAAGTCTACACTAGATCTAACTGAGCTTGAAACTACTCCCACCCCCAAATCCTATACTAATGTAACTACACTATAAAAGGACTGGTTACGTAATTTCCCCAGTGGCCAGCTTCAGGGGAAAGGAGAGAGAGCTGGCAATAGATGGAATGTCCGGGCAGTGAAGTCACCCAAAGGCTTACTATGAGGCATCCATTGTCGACTGCTCCTCTTCTCTCCTGAAGCCATCATTGGGAGCTGATCACATGACCAGACCAGAGCACCCTGAGGTTAGTATAGAAGGTTAGTATAGGAGTTAGAAGGGGAGTGGGAGCAGTTTTAAGCTTAGTTAGGTTTATCTTGGACTTCCACTTTAAGTACCCCAAGTGTATATATTATAGCCTAAAGTCCCTTTTTGTTTTCTTTTTGCCAGGGCATGTAGCTGCCAGGACAAGTCCTGATCTGTATATCAGAGTTACGCAGCAAGGTTGCCCATTGTCATAAATTTTATTTATCCATTTTTTTAGAACCTTTTCTTTCGACTATACAGACAAACCCGAACATACATGGTGTAAAGGTGAAGGGAAAGAAACAAATTATCTGCATATGCAGACGATGTGTTATTTATGTTCAACAACCTGGGATTACTTTGCCAAATTTGCTTAGATTAATATGAGAATTTCAATCCATATCTAACTTTAAGGTTAATAAGACTAAATCTAAAATATTACATAGATCGAAACCCATTCATGAAGCAGAAACTTTAAAACCGTTATTTCCTTTTACCTAGCAATCTTCTAAAATATCTAGGCAATTACCGTACATCTAATCTTACTAATTTATTTTGATATAATTATCTTCCTTTGTTTAATAAAATTAAACTAGATTTACGTAGATGATCTTCCCTCTGTCACTCATGATTAGGCAAGATCAACGTTATAAAGATGAATGTTCTTCCCCCAGTTTTATACACTTTCTCAAATGTTACCCTTGGGAGTACCTGCAGGAATTTTTTGGACACTTCAGATTATTATTGCACACTTTATCTGAAAGGGACACTGTACTAGAAAATCACATAATATTTTATATCATTCAAAAAGAGTAGGGGGGGGGGGGGGTGTCCTTACCAAACCATAAATTATACCATCAAGCAATGATTATGAGACACATGCAGACTGGAAATATGCCAGAAAGACTAAATTATGGGTAGAACTAGAAATGGCACTGGAAGATACCAACATTTCAGTTGTATCTTGGAAACCTTGATTAATGAGGGGGCTGGCATCCACAATATCTCCACAGACTAGATCTACATCGGCATTATGGGATTCTTTGCATGCACGATATTGCTGGGAATGTAACTCCCCAGCAATTCCCTTGTTGGGACATAAGTATTTTATGAATAGTATAAATTGTAGCGCTAAGGAATAAACACGTATGCATATGTTTGTGAAAAATAAAAAATTAAATCACACAAAAATGATGGAAACGTGAAAAAGTCCAATGCCTGTGGAGGTCCTAAAAAGGACCAATGTGAGTCCTCCACCGAATAGTGGATAATCAAAGATGTATTACACTGGCACTTTCCGGCATTGAGAGCATCAAAGGTGGTGGTGCATCTACAACCATATGTTTAGCACTTACCCTCGAAGGAGCGGCTGGTTTTCTTGGGCTTACCGTTTACCTCCCCTGCCTTGTAGCTTGTCGTTCTTATCTAGGGGTTCCCGAGGTTGATGGCCCAATAACTGTAGAGACCGACGCCTGAATTCCTTTTGGAATTTTTATTTGCTTAAAACGTTGAACAGAAACACAGTCTCTCAGTTGGGAATAGAGGGTATAGGTATGGAAGCTCAGGCACTTTGAAACTGCTGACACTTAATAAATGTCTCACTCTAAGTGATCCAGGCAGTAGCCACTCGCAACTGGATATTTCCATGTCGACTGATAAGTCATGGTGTATGAACTTAGCAGCCAACACTTAAACTGACTTAAACTTAGCAAAGTCTCTGCCACAGACGTTACAAAATTTAGGTGAACACAGAAAGTCTCTCACAGGAACTTAGTTGTGTCAGAAGGATAGAAATAAAAACCCTCATGTGGTACCAGTATCTTGCAGCCGGTCTGGCGATACCGTAAGAAATGTGGATTAAATTAGTGTCCATACAGCTCAACATCCAGGCTCTTAGCGAGCAGCCAGCCTTGTGCGTGGCCCTCTTCTGAAGAGTCTTCCCCTTGTTGCATGATAAGTTGCTGGGCCTCTCCAAAACCTGAGACGGCACCGGACCACTTCAGAATCCTCCTTCCAGTTACTGTGCCTCGGACTAGCCAGTTCTGAGACTCGGAAACGGATGGATCCGCACCCCAGGCCATGAGGGCCTCTGGGGGCTGGTCAGGAGGACCAGGACCATGGAGTCAGAACATACTTCTGGACGGGAACCCAGAACCACGTGTCTTCAGCACATTAAGTACCCTCTCCTGGAATACACAGTGAGACAACGCACCCACTGATTGACTCAGAGAGAGAGATTGGTACCCAATGCGTCCAACCAGACTGCATTCCAATGCCTGTCAAAGGTGCTAACTACACCTATGACCAGGCAGAACATTAGTACAGCCCAGCCAAACTGATGCCAAAACCACAATTTAGAACAATTAACCCCAACTATACTCAACTATAGTCTTGGGAAAAAACGAAATTTACAGACATAGCACGTACTCTTCAGGAGTACCGACGCTACATATGCATATGCATTTATTCCTTAGCACTAAAATTTATACCATTCACTTTCTAGCATTCTTGTCTCATTGTTTATATAGCAGCTTTTTTACTTTGTTTTAGTGTTAGCGCAGTAATATCCTTATTCACATAAGTATTTTAAGCCAGGGGCTTTAGATAAGGGTTTTGAATTATGGTTCCCAGAGTCTATACCGCTATTACATCATGCGATGGAGGATTCAAAGATTAAACCATTAAGGTCTCTGGGTTTGGAATCCCAACCAATATTTTTGGATCAATGGGATATATACAGTTGAAGCTATTATGCAAAATAAGGACTCGCCAAGGGGTAAATTTTATAAATCTTTGTCCATTTTGCAAAACCCAGGACACCTAGATTATATTAGTAGCCTGAAATCTGATTTGCAAATTCGATTTACAGATGAACAAAAAGCTAAGGCTATACAACTTATCAATATGTTGGCCACTTCATGCCGAATGGAGGAGGTCAATTTTACACTCTTTACTCAATGGCATTTTACACCAGTAAAATGACACGCTATATATACGTCAAATTAAACCTTGTGTTGGAAAGAATGTGGAGGTCCAGCAACACATGGGCATATATGGTGCTCTTGAAGATTTAACCATTTTGGGAGGAAGTGGTGAAAACAATCTTTTTGATACAAGGAGCAATAATTAGACCTGAACCAATGGCATTTCTATTTCACTGTACTAAGGAATCAATAGGTCAATATAGGGTGTCTATAACGCCACATTTACTAAACGCCGGCAAATCTTTAATTCACTCATATAGGGGAAAGCACCCTACCCACTATTTCCCAATGGTTGCGGAAGGTTATAGGAGTTATAGAAAGATGTGAATTAACACTGTTTTGATATTATCTGTGTGTTTTGGTGTATAATACATTGTATTGTTTTTCTACTCTGAAATAGCAATAAAAAATTATGAAATCATTAAAAAAAAATCTGAGTTACTATTTGAACCTATTTCAGCTTATTGGTGCTTTCTAAAATGTAAAAAAAAATAATAAAAAATGAGGCTACATTAACATCTTTCAAAAAAGGGATCCAATCGTGAGTTATTTAATCTATTGGTGGGCTGCTAACATTAGTAAATAGATAGGAATTTATTTTATATTTACTTGTTTTAAACTTTTTATTTTTTATTTAAATTTTTTTACACAATTTTTAGTTACTTCCTGGCTTCTAAGCCTAGGCAAATGATATGACAATGAGTCATACATCCCAGGAGTCTTTAGGAGGGGAGGAGGGTTTTTTTCAGCGAATTCATGCCTTCCTGCCTGCATGCCTTATCTAAAGGCAGATGGATTCCAGGAAGTAAATGCTATATGAATCACCTGCCCTTACTCAAGCTTCCCACGGCCATTATTGCTAGGGGTGTTTTTAAAGTGATTTCTCACAAAATAAAGCACAAAGACACGGATGGATTGCCAAATTTGCTATGAATATATAAAATGAATTCAGTAGCTTTTTGGGTTTATTGTGCTCAAATTTAGTGTAGTTGCACTTTAAGTGATTTCCACAGAACTCTAATTTTCAATAATCGTATCCACTTGCTTGTTGGATTATTAAAAATTTGCAGTGTGTTATATGTAGTAAAATATATCATCACAGTATACTTCCATTCTGGAACAGGATGCTCCCTGTATCATAAAGGGATATATTATTATTAATAGGCCTGGTGTATTTACTATATGGGTTGATGTATATGAATGCCCCTGTTTTTTTGCAGGAGCTCCTGGGGGCTTCTTAGCCAAAATAAATCATTTCTTGCCAAATTAGGAACACTGAGGCTGGGTTCACATCTGCGGCTCACATCAGGGGTCCGGTGCGTCCCTGTTCTCCATTTTAGGGACGATTCAGGCCAAAATGTTTGCCTGAATTTGGACCTGAAAAGGAGCCAAAGATGTACAGGACCCCTGGGCAATGTGCTCTGTGGCTGCCCAGAGTTGTGTGAACCAGTTCCATTGAGAGCCGATCACAGTCTCCTGTCATGCGAATTGGATGCGGAAAAGCCTGCATACAATTTGCATAAGTGTGAACCTAGCCTTGGGCTTGTATCACTCTTTTCCATCAGGTTGTTTTGGGTTATCACTTATTATTATATTGCGAGTTACCATGCATTGCATTAAAGCAGCCTGTTCATCATTGGGCTGTAAACACATTTCAGTGGACATAATAACTCACATAAGTCACATGATTCTTTTTTTTACAATTCAGCACACCCCAGTATGTGTTTTAAGGTGCAGTGTATCCCAAACTGTAGTGCATTTTTGTCTATACACATTAACTGTACATCCGGTTTACTTTTTTTTGTACATATCAAAGTTTAATCACCTAAACCAGAGTGATATTAATCTCCCACTTTAGTCCTTTTTAAATATATACCATAAGCTTACCAATGCAGCCTTGTGGATTTTCTTTATCCAAATTCCAATATAGTGGCTTGCAATGATCACAGGTTATACCCTGAACTCTAGGCAGGCATTGGCAGCGGCCCTGTGAAAAGCACAAAATTAGGTAGGTTATTTAGACCCATCAGCAACCTATTGGGTATACTTCACGTCACAGAAAGTAAAATAAATCTCTACAAAGTAAGTGGAATTTCCCTTTTAGACAGTTGTCACTGGACCAGGTATCTCAATTTGAAGATCTCACCTGTTGTTCTGGTTGTCAACAATATTTCCAGCTATTGCTCAATATTGCTCAAAAACTTCCATGCTAAAAGTGAAAAAGATCTCAACAGACATTCTGAATTTACATTTGATCATTTCCCTATACCTCTTGTTCTGATGACAATTATTAAAGTTTGATTTTCCCATCACTGTCTGTCTGGCAACAGTGGTCACAAGGACAAATCGAGAGGGTGAATCTATCTAACAGAAAGACGGAGGAATAAAACGTGACAAGGGTTCTAATCCTTTCTCACGCTGAACAATTTGGTTATACATACACTTTAAGTATTTTACTATATCCCAATGTTATTAAATATCCGCTCTCACTACATTCTAAGCTGCTTGTTTTCTGTGAAGTGAGCACCAGAGCTGATTTTACTGATAATATTGAATTATTTCAATACTTCAGTCAACAGTATTAGAATGTTGGAACCACAATTTCAAAGGAAGAGCTAACATTGTTTATGAAATAATACTGTATCAGTAAATCCTTGTTCTTAGCAAAAGGTGTTCCTTATATGTTCTACTTTATACACAACACATAACAACTATTACACAATTAACAAGAACTCTAGGAGAAAAGAAATGTGAACTGACACATGGGTTGATTTACTATAAGCAAATAGGCTGCTCACTTGGTAAGGGAAGTTGCACTTTGCAAGGGAATTCCCCCCACAGTGTAGTGAACATGGT
This sequence comes from Lithobates pipiens, assembly GCF_037356315.1. NCBI lineage: Eukaryota > Metazoa > Chordata > Amphibia > Anura > Ranidae > Lithobates > Lithobates pipiens. The sequence continues at coordinate 422,215,835 of NW_027507764.1, read as the reverse complement.
AAAATTTCACTTAGCAAAACAATACCCAATCATGGATAATAAAGAAAATACAGCATGGTGAAAGTCACATCATTCACCAAGCTCTGGGGAAAATTCCCACGTAGAGTTTATAATGGATAATGGACAGCCTACTTGCCTTTAGTAAATGAACCCCACTAACTCTTAAGATATGGGGAAAAGTAAAACAACTTACGGCTTGAGAATTGACGGTCCCAATTGGGTTACATTCCCCATTAAAGCCTGTAATGAAAGGTAATAAAAATCACTTCTGAGAACACTATCCAAAAGTAAGAATAAAACTATAGCGTGTTATAGATACCATGCTGTTAACACTTTCAGATGTGAATAAGTACAGTATTGAGGTTTATATGAGAAAAACTCAGTATTACTGGTTACCAAAGATGCATTTGTCCTAGTCCATGCTTGTTGTCTGTGTCACCATCCATTTCAGAAGAAACACTGTTTCTTTTCCTATTCTCTTGTATATCTTTTGGGGTTACTTAAAGTCTTACTATGATTGAAAATACGAGGAAATATTGAGTATGTTAGCACACTTTTATATGTGAAGAATGGAAGACAAGATACTCTTAAGTATTTCCACCTCTTTATTGCTCTGTATGTGATATGTAATTGTCAATCTATTGTCAATCTATTTTGTTCACACTAACCTGCTATAATTTCATATTTTTTTCTTTGAATAAAATAAAAACAAAACAAAAAAATAAATAAACAAATAATACCTTTATCTATAAAGGGGATAGCAGGCCTTAGCCAACATGCTGGTTGTGCAGTTAAAAAGATGGGTTGTAGCATGCAATAATGACAAGCTTCTGTTTTAACAAGTTGACTATAAAAACTAAAATGTATTTAAAAAATATGAATTATTATTATTAATAATATTTTTTTACATATTCTAGAGTTTTTAACAAACAAGTTACTATTTCTTTGCCATATGGTGACATTAAAGAGCAATACTTTTCTACTGATTTTACTGATTTGTGGGACATGACAGTTTATATTCTAATATAGCTCAGATCTTATCTCCTTGGTGACCTAAAATGACAATTTGATTTTATGAGTATTTCCAAGACAACCTAAGTTACACACACAGAGTTGGCTCTATTGGATATTTAAAAAAATAGTGTAGCCTAGTCATTATAGTAGGACCAGGGTACATTTCTTTGGCTGTAGTCCTCACCTGACCATGGCAGATATTCCCTGTCCAAACATTCTTGGGGTGAAAATAGATCAGTCACCATAGACCTTTATTACCAGAGTCATTACCTTTCAGCAGCCTTCACTGACAAGGATTATGATATAGCACAGGGTGTTCCAGGTCTTAGCAAAAAATACAGTCCCTGCCACCCATATGCCCAGCGTTTGAATGCAAGCTTGTCAAAGCTGTTGGCTGTCCAACTTCTGCCTTTCAGCCTGGTGGATTCTGCCCCCTTCCATGAATTCGCGCAATGTGCTGTACCACAATGGCAGGTTCTCAGTTGCTACTATTTTTCACGTAAGGCCATTCCATCTCTCTACCATCACGTGGAAGGGAATGTTCTGGCATCATTGGGAAAGGCAGTTGGCTGTAAAATACAACTTACTGCTGACACGTGTCCAGCAAGCATGGGCAGGTATGATATATTTCGTTCACAGCACACTGGGTAATGATGCTTGCAACTCGAAAGGATGCAGGACAGGGCTCGGCGCTGCAGCTTGTTGTGCCCCCATGTCTCCATACAGCTAGTGGTGATGATACCAGACCTGTGAGCTCTACCCTCTCCTCCTCTGCCACCTCCATGCCCTCCTCTGTAGAATTGTCCTATGAATATTGGGTACCCCTAAGCATTCAAAGGGCTATTCCCAGAGTTAGGCTAAACGGTGACATGCAGTGCTTCAGCTGGTGTGTTTAGAGGACAGGAACCACACCAGGGCAGAGATTCTTGCAGCTCTGCAGGGACAGGCCCAGGGCAGAAGAGTCTGTAGCCATTTCAGGAGGTCATACACAGCCAGTGTATTACTAAATAGAACTCCTGCTAGATGAAATAGTCAATAACAAATAATACATGATAAACTGCTGCAGCTATTACAAAGGTGCTAGAACCTTAAAAATGAATACATAAATTAAGAGCGCTAGCCGAATATAAAACATCAATTTGATAATGTGCTTGTAAATTATAAGTTCAGAGTGCTAAGTGCTCCAAATAAAAATTCTAGTGCTTCATGGTTCAGGATAGGATTTTTCAAGTGCCACACAGCCAGTGCTCAGTTGGCTGAAATTCAGCGGGAATTCCACCTGCCCATAAACCGCCTGATTTGTAACATGCTCACCAGGTGAAACTCAACTTTGGGAATTCTGCTGCGGCTATACATGCAGCAGAGGGCCGTCAACGAGTACCTGTGCCACTACGGCAAGACAACAGGCTCAGGCCACCTCGGCTTTTTTTCCCCATGCCAATGGCTGATCATTAAAGATGCATGTACTGTATTGTCACCATTTGAGGAGGCCACAAGGATAGTGAGCAGTGACAGTGGATGCATCAGTGACACAATCTCTGTTGTGTTCCTGCTGGAGCCGACTTTGTGTGGCATTATGGACAGGGTACTGGAGTCATAGCAGCAGGAGGAAAAGGAGGACTTCTTTTCCTCTCAAGGCCCACTTTATCCAGACACCATCATTCCAATGTCACAGAACATACAGGAGGAGACAGGGGAGGAGGATGAGTATTCTGGCACTTTCATAGGCTTTGAAGAAGAGGAAGACATGTGTCAAGCTGTAAGCGATGGCTTTCCAACCCCAGGACCCTTGGGAGTAGTACTTGGCTGGGAGGAGGAAGTTCCAGATGCTGTCATCCTGAGTGACCCAGAGGAGTCTGCTTCTCAAGCCTCAGCAAATTTGAGGCGCATGGGCAACCTCATGCTTCAAAGCCTGCAAAAGGACCCAAGAATATGTGGCATAAAGGAGAAGGATAATTACTGGTTGGCAACCCTCCTTGACCACCGTTATAAGGGGAGGGTCTCAGAACTCATCCCATGCCCACAGAAAGTGCAAAGGAAAAAAATTTCTTGCGGACACGTTAAAGAGGATTTCATTGAACGTTTTTCCTGACTCCAGTAGGTTACAGTGTGGTGGAAAACGTTGTTTTGAGTCTTCTGTTGGTCAAGAGAGGAGTGTTGGAAAAGGCATCTGCCTAAGTGAGGTATTTCAGAATTTTTTTAGTCATTGCCGCCCAGGGTTGTCAGCTTCCACATCCCATCAGCAACATCTGTATCACATTTCTTGATGATTGCCTTCGGGGCCAAAACAGAGATGGAGAGCTTTCCAGCTGACGATCCGCTGACTTACTGGGTCATAAGAATAGACCACTGGCCAGAGCTTGCCCAGTATGCTATTGATTTGTTGGGCTGCCCTGCATCCAGCGTGCCTCCAGAACGGGCATTCAGTGCTGCAGGAGGTTTCATTACTAATCATAGAACGCACCTGTCCATAGACTCCGTGGACCGTTTGACTTTTATAAAAATTAATCAGTCCTGGATTACCAGCTATGAAGCACCTGATGTTGATGTCACTGATTAAGTCTTTTTGGATGTGCAATCTCTGCAGGACTTCGAGGCTGTGTTCAATCATTTCATCTGGAAGAATGTTTTTGGTATAGGTTTCATGGGCACAATTAAGACCCAAAGACCAATTTTTCTGCACCTGTTTGACATATTGTGGCATATCATTTCAATTTTTTACAGCAAGGCCAATTCTTGCTTTCATCAAGAGTACCTCTATAGGGTTATGGTGGGAAGGCACCCCCGACACCCAAAGAGTAATTTCTCTGCACCTGTTTGACAGGTGCATATCATTGCAATTTTTTTACAGCAAGGCCAATTCTTGCTTTCATCAAGAGTACCTCTATAGGGTTATGGTGTGAAGGCGCCACCGACACCCAAAGAAAAATTTTTACGCACCCGTTACTTCTATCCAAAGTCAAAGTGACACCAGAATTTATCCAAAAAATCTCTAATATTGTTCCCAGTGCAGTACATTGTAGCCTCATCACACACACACTGGCTTCCTAGGTCTCGTCAAGCAAAATAAAGGCAGCTTGCAGGGAAAATGCATTTTCTTTCACTTTAAAAATAAAAAAATCACTGCTCATTTAAAAATAATTTTTTCCCAAACTTTATTTTTATTGATACTTGTCCCCTGGGGCAGGACCCTGACCCCTATAACCGTTGTATGCCCAATTACTTGCATATAAGCCTTTCAAAATGGGCATATTTGATTTTTGACATTTGGGTCCCATTGACTTCAATGGGGTTCGTTATTCGGGTTCGAACTTTCGCGGTGTTCGAACATTCTGGTGCAAACCGAACAGGGGTCCATTCGGCCCATCCCTACAAGCCAATACCAGTGTGAAATCACCCTAATTATAATTTGTGCACAGTTTATAAATACTAGATTTGACCTACTCCTTTAAAAGAAAAAACAGCAGTGTTTGAAAAGCAAAAATCTTTCAGGGCATTTGGAGTAACATCTGAATGCCAAGGTTGTGCGTGCGTAGGACTATCTATCTACATTATGTGTCATTTAGGTATTAATTAAACACTCATGTGCACTAAAAGCAAGCCAATAAACTTGATGACCCATATAGGAAATAACAATGGATGTCTGCTCTAGCTGTGCTAATACAGAGAGTATATTTCATATCTAAGGCAACCTGTGGATCTTCCACTATTGTGGGAATTACAACCCCATAGCCACAAGTTAATACCCCTGGTAAATAAGGTAATTTGTGCTGAATAGCAACCAGATTGTAGGTCACAAACCACTCAAATGATCTTTCCATGGACCAATGCCACCATACATGTAATCCTTATAAGATAAGATTGTCTCTGAACAGTAGTGTATTTAGGTTTTGTGCTGCCCTAGGCCTGACTAAACTCATGCACCCCCTAATTTAAATATGGCCCACCCCTTACTGTCAAGGCCACACCTCTTCCTGTTTAATATCCACCCTGACATTTTCCAGTGGGGACACTAGTTCTAAGGACCTGGGGGGGGGGGGGGGGGGCAATAGATTCCCTTAATTTGCAGAGGTTTCCTCTCACTTCCTGTTTGACAATGGGGCAGAAAATTAAGGGAAAACTCTGCAATGGGACAGAGAAGGCAAAAAATAATCTGACAGAGGTTATATCCCTCCCTTACTCTATGCAAAATGAAAAAAAATAAAGTGTTGCTTATAGTTCTACTTTAAAGCGGGATTCCACCCTAAAGTGGAACCTCCGCTGATCGGATCCCCCCCCCCCCTCCGGTGTCACAATTGACACCTTTCAGGGGGGAGGGGGGTGGAGATACCTGTCAAAGACAGGTATTTTCACCCACTTCCGGGCATAGACTCCCACGGGAGTCTACACCACTTCCTGCCCTGCCGCGCTGTCTGCTGAGACACACACGGGTCCCAGTGACAGCGCAGAGATTTCCTATTGCGCGGCGCGGCTCGCGCATGCGCAGTAGGGAACCGGGAAGTGAAGCCGATTCGTTTCACTTCCTGATTCCCTCACTTGGAATGGTGGCGGCAGCAGCCGAGGGCCGAGCGATCGATCGGCCTCGGCTGCCGGCATCGCTGGAACCCGGGACAGGTGAGTGTCCATTTATTAAAAGTCAGCAGCTGTAGTATTTATAGCTGCTGGCTTTTAATATTTTTTTTTTGGTGGAATCCCTCTTTAACCACTTAAGGACCGGAAGTATTTACCCCCCTTAATGACCATGCCATTTTTTGCGATACGACATTGCATCGCTTTAACTGACAATTGTGCGGTTGTGCAACGTTGTACCCAAACAAAATTGGTATCGTTTATTCCCCACAAATAGAGCTTTCTTTTGGCGGTATTTGATCACCTCTGCAGTTTTTATTTATTGTGCTATAAACAAAAAAAGGCCGCCAATTTTGTAAAAAAACAATATTTTTAACTTTTTCCTATAATAAATATCCCCCCTCCCCAAAAAAAATGTAAAATCGAATTTCTTCATCAGTTTAGGCCAATATGTATTCTTCTACATATTTTTGGATAAAAAAAAATGCAATAAGCGTATATTGATTGGTTTGCACAAAAATGATAGCGTCTACAAAATAGGGGATAGATTTATGACATTTTTATTATTATTATTTTTTTTTACTAGTAATGGCAGTGATCAGCATTTTTTAGCAGGATTGCAACATTGTGGGGGACAGACCTGACACTTTTTTGGGACCAGTGACATTTATACAGCGATCAGTGCTATAAAAACGCACTAATTACTGTATAACTGACACTGGCAGGGAAAGGGTTCACATTAGGGGTGATCAAAGGGTTAAATGTGTTTCCTGGGAGATGTTTCTAACTGTGAGGGGAGTTGAATAACAGGGAGTAGAGAGAGAGATCGCTGTTCCTGATCACTAGGAACAGCTGATCTCTCTCTACTCCCCTGACAGAACGGGGATCCACCTTGTTTAGATGGGTAGATCCCTGTTCTGGCTCTCTATGGGGTGATCATGGGTGACCGGTGGACATCGAGACCACCTGCCACATGAATCGGCTTCGGCGCGGCGCCCACGGTATCTATTGCACAAAGCGCTGTAACAGTACGGTGATACGTGCAATAGAGCCTCCCTGCCGCAGTATAAGCAAGTGGTTAAGCATACATTTCCGCTAAATATATAGAGAGGACTAAGAGGATATAACCATGCCAGTGGTGCATCAGAAAACCTATAGCACAGTGATGAAGGTATGTGGTTCAGGCACTGAGCAAAGGAAGGATTGGGGGCAGGAACAAAAAAATCCATCTGTGAATTTTTCTCATCAGCAATCTATAGAAATAAAATTAAGATTCCTTTGTATGTACAACTGACACAAGCAAAGGATTGCAGAAGAGTCCTACTACCTTCCTGCCAGGTATAGGTGAGCATGTCAGTGTCCCTTGTGTCTCCTACGTGGGCATCATGGCAGCTTCGGTCTCCGGTGGCCAATCAGGATTCTTCTTCATCTGTGAATTGGAAAATGGGTCTCAGACCCGCTTCCTGATTGGCCGGGAGGAGAATCAGTGTGAAAATAGTGAATATTCATTCGCTATCGTCACACAACTGGGTGGGCTTGGTTTGCAGTGCTCTGCTTCCCAAACCCACCCTTTTTTGAAGTGTATTAGAACCTCTGGCTCTAATCACATGCTTGAAACCCCCCCATAGGAATTCATGCATCCGGTGGGGGGACGGATGCATGGATAGGAGGGGCAGCGCCCTTAGTGGATGGGCCGCCCCGGTCTGCACCATCCCTAGATTAAAGGCCCTTTGGCAGCTAGGTACTGTAAGTGCAATGCAAGTTTCACCAAAATAGTGTAGCCTTCCTTCCACCCTGGGTACTCCATGCTATACAATCTAGTCAGCTACCGTATAAACAATAAAACCTACCTCCTATATAGATTATCAGTAGCTGATATCTATGGTAAGTCACTATAATATATAGCAACTCCTCTGCCAAAGGCACATAAGAAGAAGATTTCCTAATATTTAACTGCCATGTGCATCGTTGCAAGCTCAAAAGCCCTCAGAGGTTTCTGGTATATAAAGTATATATATTAGATTGTGATCACCCAAAGGTTTGCAGGAAAGTCTTAGTACTTGCACTATCCCTACTACTTAGATTAGAAGCCCTGTGGCAGCTAGGTAGCTGTACTGCAATTTCCACTCAACTGGTGTGGTTTTCCTTTCAGCCTGGGTACTTATATCCTGCCAGGCTCCCTTCATGTGTTTCCACTGCGCCTCTCCCAACATGGGGTCTTCTCACACAGAGCTCCTCCTCCTTCACTCTACTGGCCTGTGCCCATGACCCGACTTTCTCCTCCAGACAGAATAAGCATCAAAACATGGCATCTGTCTCTTTGTAGCTGAACTCAGGTGAGAGGGCCGCTGTGATGATTGGACAGTCAAAACTAGAGGCAGCAGCCCCCCCCCCCCCACAGAGTTGCGGAACGCCAGCCACCCATACAAATCATTGGTTGGGGTTTGCCATGGGGCCCCTTGGGACGCTCGGGCCCCCTACATATGTATGGGCTGTGCCCCCCTGATGGTGGCACTGCTGGTATTATCATACCGGCAGCAGTGTGGCCACTTTATGGGGGTGCCAGACCGTTTTGCCTTCCGTCCCAGTCCGCCCCATAAGACTGGCACTACACTAAAACTATTCCGCAAGCCAGTGCAGACACTTTTCGCGCCACCCCCCTGCAAAGTGTCACCCTAGATACAGTGTTGTCTCTGCATTGAAATATTGGAAAAGATAGTCAGTAACTTTAACATTTCCAAGCTGGCTAATAGTCAGAGGGTATCCACCTTGGGCTATACATCTTCACAGGAAGCCAGACTTTACTTCACTTCTAACAACATTTCAGGTATCAGAGTACAAAGCTATAGCATGTTAAATTGTGTGACTGGATAGGAAAGAGTTTTCTTTCAATAGTAAATCTGGAATAGACGTAGGCAAATTATACATGCCTGAGTTATATAATTGTACGTATAAGATTGTATAACACAGCCAAATAGTTTAGTGTTTAGAAAACAGGTCTATTCTAATGATTTATTTTACACATGTAATAAAAAGAACTTGATTAACAATCTCATGAGATGTTTATGTGTTATAAAATGTCCTGCCAGTGCTTAGCCCCACAATGGTTCTTTTGTCTTTTGGCTGGTTCCCATAGGACACAACCTCAAAGCTTGGTAAAATGTTGCATGTTTTTCCTTCTTGATAATGCTTGGGAAACAAGAATATATCGTTGTTGTAGTACTGGATAGGAGCCTAGACTTTTAAAATGCTTGAGGAAATATGCCAAGGAACCAGGGAATTTAATGATCTAAAAGTATTTGTTTTCAAGTCTGTTCCAACATTAGGCAAATCTTTTAGAAATACACCTTTAAACTGTTAAAAAAGAAAAAACACCTTTAAATACTGGGAAAAAAATATTTTCAAGATTATCAAAAACTCTGCCGACCATAGAGAACACAAAGTATTGGTGTATCTAAAGCCAAAATGTATTTGTTAGGTTTGGATAGAGTTGAAAAGTGTGGTTTTATTACTATCTGCTTTCATTTTATCCTAGTGACCACTATCACCGGTACAGAAAGTGATGGCAAGTTCAACATTATTACAGCTGTCAGTGGAGTGGAAATCTATTGGGGACACTTTTCTTGGAGACAATGTAAAGGGAAATCCCCCCCGAGTAGGACAAAACACCAAAAAGTTGTGAACCATTCCTTACTGTATCCACTAAAAAAATGTTTGGCTTTACATATACCGCACATTAAAGTTTTAGAGACATGAATATTAAAGCTAGAGATGCACAATTCTTCTCAAGGCCAAAACTTGAAAAAAGTGCAGGTATTTTGCTTACCTAGTTTAACCCAAGTTTAATGCCATTTTCTAAGGAAATGTTACACATTGAGACTTTTAAAGAGGGCCTGCACTCAATAGTTTGATGTTCACAGTCTTAGCCTGCATTCCAGCAGTTTATCTATGGTCATTTTTAAGCATTTTTTCAGGCACATTACAGGTGCACTTAAGGCATTTTTTGCATATGTACAGTAAGCCTCAGGAGATTATTTCCTGAGATGGCGGGGGAGTGCAGTTCTATAGTAGAATAGGAGTTCTTTGGGTGTAAAAACTCACAAAAAATGCACAGAAAAATGTATGCGTTGCTCATTTACAGGCAATCCCATTAAAGCCTATAGGACCAAAAACGCTTAAATACCATGAACTATTTTGAGTGTAGGATGTAGCACATAGGGTGACTGAGTGTACAAATGTGAACACGGACTATTAGAAAGAATGAGATTCTGTCTAGTCAGGCGTGGACAGGTGTAGTTAGGTCTAGGTAAATGAGGAGAAAAAACATTCAAGTTTGAATGGGGGCTTACTGTAATAGAAAAACAAAGAGTAACATAAATTCTTACCTTTCCTGGAGAAAATGCTGCTCCGGGCTGCTTTCAGTGCTGGTCACATGTTTGAAGGCCTAGGATCAGCCATTGTGAACACTAATGATCAAATGACTAGCCCTTCAGACTTGTGTCAAACCTGAAAGAACACTTGTAGCAACATTTTTCTCAGGGAAGGTAAGCTTTCAGTCCCTCCATTAACCAACTAACTATTCTAATAAATAAATAAATAAATTCTAATAAATTCTATTAATTTATCCATCCCTGCAAAGCAACATTTCATGTTGACAGAGTATTGTTAACATTTAAATACCTCATATCTATAATCTCGGGAAATTAGCACATTGTTTTAACTAGTACAGCTAACACAAGATTGTGTACATGTTACATTGTTTACTGACTCAATATAGGATGTACAAAAAGCTTGCTGCCCTTTCTGTTCCTTGAGTCTTTACCGTTAACTGGACTTTTAACATACCGTGACAAGATGGATAATCATCCAGTTCAGATGAGCACCTATCACATTTCGGTCCAGTTACCCCTGGTCGACATTCACATTGCCCAGTCACAGGGTTGCATGTACTCTGAAACGAGCCTTGGGCTGAACATTGGCAAGCTAAACAAAACACCAGTCAGCATTAGTAAGTCTACTCTCAAAACATAATTCAAAACATAATTCTACAAAAATCCTCTACCATTTTGGTTACAAATGTATTTTTTACAAACACCGCCTTAGGACTCAACTAGGCAAAGTGTTTACAATATTGAAAAATAATAGTTGTGTTTTATACTTACGCAGGCATGAGGGATAACTGTAGAAATTAGGTGCACATTCATTGCACGTTACCCCGGCATAGTTAGGGCGACATAGACATTCACCACGAGGACCACAAGATGGGTTAGAAGCACCAAACATATCACAGTCGCACTCTAGAGTAAGAATAATGTATTAAAATTTCCAGTTAATTTATTAACAAAGCTTTCACTTTCCAGTGAGAGAGATAATTCAGATGCAGTATCTCACAAAAGTGAGTACACCCCTCACATTTTTGTAAATATTTTATTATAACTTTTCGTGATATATCTTTTTCAGTGTATAGTTAGAGAAATTACCACGGATTTCACACAAAGGAAACATTACAAACAGAACAGGATACTTTTTCATACAAGTACATGGTATAGCAGGCACATACTGTATGTTATATCTCTCAGAAGGTGAAAAAAGGAAAACTAACAATCACAATACAAAAAACACCTTGTGGCGCTACAAAGAAAAAACACTGCTGAATAACAGTGTACTACAATATCCAAAACTGAGCTGCGTGAAAATTACAAACGCATGTGTATAAATACAGTACAATAAACATTAAAGTAAATTGTGATTAAATAGCAATCAAAAAATCGCATAAAAGTGATAAAGTGAATATGTGACAAAACATAAATAAAACAAATAAACAAAATATTTTCTGCTACAAATAGTGCTCTAATAGCAATGTGCAGTTCCAAAAAATATTTGTTCTTAAAAGTTCGATATTCAATCAGACACAATTATTGTCTAATAGAGAACAATAACTGTGATGGTAGCATTAGTTCAAAAACTCCTTTTCCAGTGAAAGTTCTATACCAAAGTGTCCATAAAACGCAAAGCCTCCACCCTTGGTGTTCGTGCCCCCCTTGTTTAGAACACTCACCCGCAGTATTGCCCAGCACTCTCGTGTCGGGCAAAAATCGCTTATAGTGTATACAGATGATGACTTTCACTGGAAAAGGAGTTTTTGAACTAATGCTACCATCACAGTTATTGTTCTCTATTAGACAATAATTGTGTCTGATTGAATATCGAACTTTTAAGAACACATATTTTTTGGAACTGCACATTGCTATTAGAGCACTATTTGTAGCAGAAAATATTTTGTTTATTTGTTTTATTTATGTTTTGTCACATATTCACTTTATCACTTTTATGCGATTTTTTGATTGCTATTTAATCACAATTTACTTTAATGTTTATTGTACTGTATTTATACACATGCGTTTGTAATTTTCACGCAGCTCAGTTTTGGATATTGTAGTACACTGTTATTCAGCAGTGTTTTTTCTTTGTAGCGCCACAAGGTGTTTTTTGTATTGTGATTGTTAGTTTTCCTTTTTTCACCTTCTGAGAGATATATCCAATTATTTAAGTGGCAGCTGGGGAGAGGGGGGTGTTTGAGCGCTGTGATGATATACTAGACGGGAGGCCATTAATAGTGTATCTTGAGTTTTTTTTACATACTGTATGTTGACCTTAATTTGCTAAAGGAATAGAGAATGTTTGAGTAGTTGAATGAATAGGTGAAACTAGGTGAAGACGATCGGAATTTTGGTCAGAAGAAGCTCTGATGGTTTTCCTGAAGGAATTCCGACGGGATTTCACTCAAGCTGTCTTGCATACACACGGTCACACCAAATTCCGACCGTCAAGAACGCGGTGACGTACAACACGTACAACGGGATGAGAAAAAGGAAGTTCAATACCCACTAGCCAATAGCTTCCATCTCGTAGTTGAATCTGAGCATGCGTGAATTTTTGCGCATCAGAATTGCATACACACAATCAGAATTTCTGAAAGTTTTTCCGTCTGAAAAATTGAGAACATGCTCACTAATTTTTGCTGGCGGGAATGCGGCCAGTTAAATTACGATGGAGCATACACATGGTCGCATTTTCTGATGAAAAGCTCTCATCGGTCTTTTGCTGGCCGAAATTCCGATCGTGTGTACGCAACATTAGAGATGGGAATGAGGGACACCTATCAGCAAAAGTACGCAGGCATAGGACACACCCCTTGCCCTTAAAGGAGAATTGTACAAAAAATAAAAGATTGGTTCAACCCAAAAGTTCTTTTTTACCACTACTCTTCCCTTTTATTGGCTTTTGGAGTTTACAAATGCAGCAATTTAGAAATCAGATGAAAGGTTTAGCACTGTAAAAAACTTTTTCATAGCTAAAAAGTACATTTTTTATACCTCTATATAGATTAGACCAAAATGAGGGACAAATGAGGAGGAATGAGGGGCAGAGGGACATTGCTCCAAATCAGGGACAGTTGGGAGCTATGGAACCATCCATTTATTTGTCATCGTTGTAATATTGCAAAATGTGGAAATGAAAATTGTCTGGAAAGTAAAACATTTGTCCCTGAATGCACCAATGCTGTGTATTATATGAATAAATACAAAGCTTCCTCTGATTGGCTAAGGCAGAGATTCTGATGTTATCCACCCTCCTCTCTGACCTCAGTCAGTCGTTGGAAGCTTTGTATTCATTCATAGGATACAATACTTCTTATGAATGGCTGTATAGCACTAAGTCTGACTCAATTTTATTCCGAGATGGAGACGGGGAAGTGCCAAAACACAGAAATGTATGTATGTAGAGTTTCTAAAGTGCACCCAGAGGGCACATCTGTTAGGAAAGGGAATAGTTTGCTTAAGCAAGTTTGGCCCAAACAAACTATTTAAAGGCACAGGAAACATGGAGGTAGGCTTTAAAGTGTATATCCAGTGTAATGGAAATTTGTTGGTATATAATTTTATTCTATTTTATATGTATTGCATAATTCCCTCACTGTGCACACGGCAATATTAATGTTTTCAGTACATATTTTGCATTCTTTTGAGTCCTGATTAGAATTAGCCTGCCTATGAAACGCCCTTTGTTACCATAAACATACAATTGTAATATTAATGTGATACCTACGTAATCATGTGTGTAAAAACCTTCAAATGCTTCATAATAAAGGAGAACGGTTATTTGGAAAGCTGCTGAGCGTATCTTTTGTGTCTGTTCCCTACTGCAGTAGCTATTATTAATTTGGAACCACTAATTAATATGAGGATAGGAGTTGCCTATCTATAAAATATCTATGTCACCAGGTATAACCCAGATTATTCCCCAAACCTCCCTATCCTTCTCCAGAGCATGTCCCGGAATTATTTTGTTTCTGTAACAAGATTACACTTTTATTACTCCCTGTAATATCATAACCAGGCCTGTAAAATTCTTGCATGGGCAGATCCTGGCTGGTTAGATCCTACTGATGTAGGCAAGACCCCAGAAATACATTCCCAAGAGCTTTTTTTCTCATCCAGTGTGTGGGTAGGCTTTTGGGAGTGAAAGCTGCAGCATTGTTTTCCTGGGAAAGAAATACATGTTTGTATATGCAGAAGGATAGCGAAGGGTTGGAACAGTGTTCTGTAGTCCAGCAGGCAGGGCTGACAATGCTGCTTGGGATTTTAGTTAAGAAAAGGCACTGTGACGTCAGTTTAAACTGTAATTAAGGAACGCACTGGATATATGGCCAGACAACAGACTTTTTTTTGTACTTGCAGCATTTTTAGAGATAAAACATAGGGGAATGGGCAATTATTACAGAAATGTCATGACTGCTTTTTTTTACATTTTGCCATGACATACACTTTAAGTGGAATTAGCTAGTTCTGTGTCCACAGCACTGATCATATACACCACCGCTGTATTAATTTGTTAGATGATTTGGTCACTTAGTGAATAGCCAATAAGTTGACTTGTACAGTTCAACTAAAGTAAATTAATTGATGCATCTACTAGAAAACTACATAAAAACTTACCAAAACAGCTAGGAAAGGAATGGTAGCCTTGGTGACACTTGTCACAACGTTCCCCCGTCACCCTGAACTTGCACAGGCACTTCCCAGCATGGTTGCATACTTCAGGGAGCACTCCATTGGGATTGCAATCACATTCTACACAATTCAAGGAAATGACTTTTATACACAGTACAGAGCAGTGAGAAAAAATTAATTACCGCACATGACATGGGCAGGAAATTTAGCACAATATAAGTCTAATATCAACAATAAGTGCATTCCATATAATACTACAATCATTTGAATGAATGTAATATTTTGCCATACCTAACATTAATCGGAGAAAGTTTTTTTTTTTTATTTGAAAGGAACTGTAAAACTGCCTTGGAATGTGAATAATATTAATGCAATTGTAACCCCAAACTCAAATGTGTAAAACCATAAAAGAAGATTTTAGGGTGAATTTAATGAGGAGTGCCCATTTATTACAACAAGCAGAGGAGTTTGTCAAAGTTTGGTAGAAATATCCTTCACATTCCCTAAGATTTAAATATAGACTTTGAAATTTAAAAAGGTCAAAATATTTAAAACATTAAAAAAAAAGATGCTTCCAAATGCATTGTATGGAAATCTCTTTCTGTTCAAAGACACTTCTATTAAATAAAGGAGCTGCCTTTAGTGGCCCCTTTCTTAAAAAGTTAATGTCTGACTTTTGGGATCAATATGACAGCCAGAGAACCAGCATTAAAAAAATGGCCGCCAACCACAGTCTTACTGTACTGTACAAACTGATTGGTTGCCATGTACAGCTGCTCCAGATTTTGTCTGCTCCAGTCTTGATAAATTCCCCTCACTGAATTCAAGTTCCAGGACTGCAAAGTTGCTCATCCTGTAGGGTGAAAAAATGTGGGGTGCAAAAATCTGCATCTGGGAATGCGAGAACAACATTGCAAATGGAAATGATAGTGACCTTGGTCTCATTTAAGGTGATACTCCCTGTATGTAAAAAGTGCTCCTATTCAGTGTTTTAGTCTAAAGATATAACATTTGAATTGCCTTGCAGATGATGCCATTTCTTCAAAGAAAACATCAATAAAATATGAACACATGAAGCAAGCATTAATGTTAATGTTTACTCTGTGAGATCAATGCTTCCTTAAATGGCCCTGACTAAGTCAATTTGCCAACATTTCAAAGAATCCAAGTAGTTATATATTAACCAGCAATTAATATACACACTATGAATCATGGTTTTATGTTCTCTATAAACATAGCCTTACAGTGACCTTATTACTGGTCGTTCCACCTGTATTTCTGTATGTTCACACAAGGTGGGTTAAGACTGCTCTGGGCAACAAGGAACAAAGTATTTTTGCTTATGTCAGTTCTCACCACCATATTGGGGGTGGGGGTGCAGTAAAAAAAAATCATGGCGTGCAGTACTTTTTTTCAGTGCAGAGTGGTCCAGTGCAATCAACTATACCATGTTGCGGCCAGCAGAACTTCCTGAAAACCTGCCATATATTAATCTTTCATTATGGATTTAGATACATTTTAACAAGTAGAAAAGTCTAATGAGAAAATTACACATCTGACATACATGCGCACCAGCAAAGATAAATGTCAGAAACACAATCGTAATATCACAAATTTTAATAAATCCTCCAAAGAACTGTGCGTGCCTGTTCAGACTGGCAGCTGCATTAAAGCACAGCATGTACAGCTACATGACAGGGAGGACAGCATGCAGGCAGATAGGTATACTTTATTATAAAAGAGACATTGCATGTCTCTTTTGCAATAAAAGAGCTTGCCTAATTTAACTCTTTAGTCATCAGTCAAGTGAAATCTAATTGGCAACTCTGAGGCCGCGTACACACGGGCGGACTGTTCGCCCAATTTAGTCCGCTGAACAGTGTTTCAGCGGACAGTCCGCTCGTGTGTGGGCTTCAGCGGACTGTTTCAGCGGACAGTCTGACGAACAAAGTCTTACGGAATTTCCGTAAGACAGTCCGTTCAAACTTGGTTTTGTCCGTCCAAACTTGGTTTCAGCGGACAGTCCGCTCGTGTGTAGGCAAGTTGGACGGACTAAGTATCGCGCATGCTCAGAAAGGGTTTACACGGCCGAAGGTTGCATTGCAGTGTATAGGACGTCGTTTTTCTAGTCCCGTCGTACGTGCTGTAGACGTCATCGCGCACGCTTTCAGCGGACTGTTTGTTCATCGTGTGTGGTCAAGTCCGTTCATGCAAATTTTGAGCGGACTGTTTGTCGGATTGTTTGACGAACTTAGTTGGGCGAACAGTCCGCCCGTGTGTATGCGGCCTTAGTTATTGAATTATCATCGGAGTTCTATCGTCCCAGCATACACTTTAATTTTATAACATCAGTATTATAATAGCAATATGAAACTTCCTGGATTCCCTGAATGCTTTGCAGCTTCTAATCTGCTGTTTACTTTCAATTTCTAAGGACTACCTATCCCATGGTACCTTGCTGCCTGCAAGCAATGTTTCCTGTACTGACTCCGCCCCCCTGAAACTCCTCCACTCTCCACTAGTTCAGAAGGCAGGCTCTGACATTGAGTGACATAGCAGTGTAAAATACATGTCACAGAATTCAAAGGCGTAAAAGTGTTGGATCTTCACAAGGTAGGTTTATAAATGTCACTATCGTTCAGATTAATAGGAGTAGGCTAGAAATATATGAAATACAATGTGGAAATCAATATATGATTTTAAATGTTGACCATAGATATGCATTAACATAGCACACCTGTCTACCTGCAAACGTAAACTCTGGAGCTTGTGTGTTTTACTATGGCCAACACAGAATAAAAGCCCTCTGGGGACTAGGGTCTTTTTTGCACATTTACCGACATGAAAACAGATTGAAACACCCTACTTGTGTATACTTTGTGACTAGGCTGTGCTTCTCATATTATTGATTACTCTTCTGTAAAAGGTTGGACTTTGGTGAGTTAAGAGGATGTGCCCATCCTAACTGGCACATCAGACTAGCAAAGAATACATTCAAGACTGTAAATTAATTAATAAAATATTCACAATGATGGGTGGTATGTACAAAGGGCATCCTTACACTGTTAGCAAACCATTTAAGCCAGTTTCATGCTTTTATTATCATGAGCTCACAAATACTGACTAACTTGGCTTTAGATTCAACTTTGACTGTCTTGCACTCACTGCATTATAGGGACAGTGGTGGTCTAGAGTGGAGTAAGGTGGGTTGAGTCAGCCTCTGGCTTCTTGTCTTGAATACTCTCAGAGTGAGATTCTTCTTCTATTATTCATGACTCTTTTCCTGTGCACCTTGGAGCTTTGGACATTTTCCCTCATCATTGAATGTACTAGCATCTACGGTTACGTTATCCATACTATACAAGTGTAGGGACTCTGCCAAAAATGGGGAGTCCCTAGACTAAATGTATTGCTTGCAGCTAGGCTGTTTAAGTTATTTGGGCTTGGTATGTTTTTCCTAAGCCCAGGACATTGCTTCTGTCAGCTTCTGGGGGGTGTTCTCCAATAGACATAGTGAAAAGACATAATGTACAGTATTATGTTAATAATATTTATTCTGCCCTGGTCAATCACTAAAGGGTTTATGCCAGTGATAGAGGATAACCTATTTGGAGAGAGATTCTAGAAAGGTCCTTGCATCCAAGGTTTTCCTGGTGAGGATTTATGTGTAGCATCGTCTAGTCCTCACCTCCCATGCTGCTACCTGGAGAAGGTGTAGCTCCAGAGATAAACAGAGTACTGGTCAAAAGGTTGTCAAGCTGAGTTTAAAGGTCCACAGCTGGTCTGTGAAAAAGGTCTGAATAGTCCTAACTTGGTCTTTTTGCAGAGACCAGAGATTTCTGGACTGCAGCGTTTACATTAAAGCTCACAAAAAATTCTACAACCAACCTGTGTCAGAGGTCAAAAGACACTAGAAGTCACTATCAATTGGAGGGGGGAGTTTTTCTGCTGCTTTGGTTATCCTGTAACCGTAACCCTCCCTTGGCTTTCAGTGCCCCCCCCCCCTTTTAAATGTTGTTATTAGGCAGCCTTATGATTACAACAGAAGCTTACTTTGGCAGACTGGATAATTGAAGAAGCCAGCAGCACATCGATCACAAGCTGTACCCCGAAAACCACCCCGGCAAGGACACTGTCCAGTCAGTCTGTCACAGTTATGGCTTAATGCTCCAACACCTGTACATTTGCAACCTGAACAAGAAATAATGCATATTAGAATATTAAAATCCATTTGCCAATATGTGTTAAGAGTTTCTTTCCTGAAAGATTATTGGTAGAGTTTCATAATGCATTCCATGTGTTGCTAGTCCCTTGCTACAAACTGTAGAAGTGCACTGAGTGACCTGGGGCCTGGGCCAAAGCTGCTGGTGTACTTGTGAGTATATATGTACTGTAGTTAGTGCAGTAAAAAGGCAAAAAGCATGGATAGGCCAAAGCTGTCATACTACAGCAAGGAATATGGGAAATCAGCAGATGCAGTGTTCTCAGGAATATGAGGATGGGTGGGCAATGCCTGCCACCCTATAGAACCACTGAAAGGCTATAGACAGCATGCAACATTATTATAATATTGTACAGGATCTATATAGTTCCAACAGTTTGCACAAATATAAAGCTGGCTACACATTATACAATTTTCTTATACAACTTTTCTTTAGATTTACCAAAACCATGTAATATGAGGTCAAACCTAAACTCATTAAAATTGTATGCAATCGGGCTGGCCCTTGTACTACATAGTTGAAAGTAAATCTAAATTAAATTGAACAAAAAAAAATGTATAATGTGTAGCCACTTTAAGGCTTAGGGTTACACTGAAATAAAACTTATTTTCTATTGAGAGTTTAACTGCTTGTTGGAAATTTTCTTATTAGAATTGCAGCTATTTCAGAGTACTGCAAATAAGGTGATTACAAACAAGCAGTTAAATCTCCCTGTAGCCAAATGATTTCCTCGACCGTGTAGCCCTAGGCTGGTTGTATATGAATTGAAAATTTGGGCATTTCAGCAGGGACTGGACGAATAGTGATTCATCTATGGCCATTCCTGCTCATCAGAAATTGATTGCTTTCTCTTAAACAGGACCGTTGGAAAAATTTTCATTTGATCAGCAGCTGCAGCACTGATCTATGTATTCTGACAGTGGAGGAGGTCAAAATACAATAGCACAGTGAGGAGGATTGTGTGGATGGGGGAATCTGTTTGATTTTGACCAACTTTAGAGTTGAAGAATCACATATATTTGTATAGAGGCTCCAGATAAGCATACACTCAATCTGTACAGTGTAATCACTTTCCATGTATGTATGTATGTATTTTACTACATTAAAATCATTTCATGTAAATTATGCTAAACTTGATTGCATCATTACATTTTGTTCACAATATCATATGAGTAAACCCTATTTTATTCATTCGTTTTCAGATGTAAGATTGATGTCATGTGTTTACAATAAATCTAAACCAGAATTCAAGCGCATGGTTGTGAACATAGCCGTGAGCCAAAAAATTACAGCCATATTTGATTGACTAGGCCTGTTGGGTAGGTTTTATTGACATGTAATTTCAAAATGAAGTACATTTCTAACAAGCCTAAGCTTCTTTGTTTAATGTTTAATGCTTTCAAGCAAGTCAGGTAAGTTTTTTAAATGACTCTCTATTTTATTCTTTCCCTTGCTGCCCTTTGAGAACTGGGCTAGTATCATCAAGGGTCCTGACAGTTCCTGAGCGTTCTTCTGTGTTCTTCTTAAAGCTGATCTCCAGCTGAGAGCCGCTGCATCCCTAAAGCTGACCATACATCATGGATCGGAATTTGACTGGTTCAGTAGGACCTGGCCGAATTTCGGTCCATTTATGGGTATTGGTGTTGTATAGAAGTCAATCTACCCATCAAATTCTGTATAACCACCCTCCTCAAATGTGTGGATGGGGGAATTGGGTCAGTTTTTTTCACTTAACTTGCTGGGTGAACAAAATACTGACTAATGTATGGGCTGCCTTATTGAAGTGAATTGTTTATTTGGACAAGCTTTTGGAAATCAGCTTTAAATCAGAATGTGGCACTTTGCATAGCAAATTAAATCATATATGGTATTGCTGCTTTTCCTTTTTAATTGGCTAGAAAAGATCAGCAGGAAGCATGCAATTCTATAAGGATGGTGAAAGGTCTATATTTCCCTCTGCTCACATTTTCTCTCACCCATGTTTCTAAAGACTTTATTCGAGAAATGTGCTGGCACTAAATCAGCGAGGCATAGAGAAAAACAAAACAATCAATTTCTTTTTAATACAGTAAGTCCCCTACATATGAATGTTCAACTTGCAAACTTTCAAAGATGTGAACATGTGTTTGCATTCCCAATCCTGTATTGGTACACACACCCAGAATGCTTTCGTTCAACCCAGCCGGCTGAACAAAATAAAACTGACAGATTGGCGTACTAACACATGCAATGGTGGTGCAGCGATCTCCCCTACACACCCCCCCCCCCCCCCCAGAACACACTGATCAGCGCTCGCAGTCATTGTCTGCAAATGCTGATCTTTGTTGGACTTATGAACAAGCTCCCAGAATGGAACTCGTTCTTAAGTAAGGGACCTACTGTACATCTCCCATAGACTAAACAGGCTGCCTACACTTGCAGACTTACAGCACCATGCAACTCAAGCCACATAGTCATGTGGCCCATTCAAGGACTACAGGTGTCAGCGTCCGTGTAAATTAGGTCTTAATCAACCTTGATGTGTTCTTCATTTCTTTCTTCCACTTTAGCACATTTTCAGCATTAATTATAAGAAAAGTTTACCTGAAATTACAACTACATTTTATTATAGCTTGCCTTTTATGCTGCCAGCAGTCTGCGTTAGAGGAAACGATGTAGTAGGTACAGGGTAGAATGGAATTCCTACAAAATAAATAAGAGATTATTATTTGAGAGTGTAATGATTTAGTCAGTGACAATAGTATAAGAAAAGAAACAAAAGTGAATTTTGTGTAAATGACATGTATGAAAGTGTACCTGTCACACAGAGGACAGAATGGAGATGCATTTTGTGGACTGGCAGTACTGTGGTCAGCATACTGTGGTTCAAGTCCTACAAAGGGACTCTTTTCGTGACTTTGGAATATAAGTACCACTGATAAAGGAGCTTATTGAGCTCTTCAGTAATGCTACTAAGCTTTATTTTTGAAGGAAACAGACTGTTTTGATTCTTGAGTTTTAAGTGCATTGTGGTGCGCTTACGTGCATTTACATGCATAGTGCTACAATAAAAAGTGAAGTGAACAGCCTCAGATGATGCGCAGAGATAAAACAAAACTCCCTACATACGTTTTACATGTATATCTGCCGTCTACAGCTTGCTATATTCTTTAGAATTATTATATCATGTTTGAAATTTCACCTTCTCATTCAGCAGTAAAGTCTTGGCTTACACTGGGAGACATCTGATTGGAGGAAAGGCACACACCCCCACTCCACATAAGCAGAGGAACAAAAAAACTTTCAGAGCTGTGCTGTGACAAGACAAGCTCTCTGCTAATTTATAGCAATCTGACTCAATTTCAGCTGCTTTTATCTCCTGTCTAGGTGAACTTTTCAGAAGTTATAATGTGGAGCAGCATAAAGACACAGAACTTAGGCATTTGGGGAGAGATAAGAAAACACTACAGATATATGTGCCCAGGTCAGATTTCATGATTTAGGTTTACATCCACTTTAAGCACATAGCAGTATGCATTTTAATGTAACATGACTGAATGGCTTTGAGCCCTGTCCCTCCCCTTTCGCAATCTAGGTGCTGATAGGTAAGGGGGTTACACCAAGTCAAATTCAGGTATTCATCTTCCGTGCCCATTTGTTTACTTTATTGAATGTTGTGTCTCTTGTAGGAGAAGGAATGCATAGTATTGAACTGTGGTCCAAAGGACATGTTTGCACAAAATCCTAGTACTACTAGTAGGGGTGCATGACTAAAGGAAAGCTGTTCTGACAAAATCTAAAGGATGACCTCCTGTAAAAATGATATTTGCCTGACTGTGAAATAAAGTCCCCAATACTCACCTCTACTTCAATGGTCCTAGGCTTCTCACCAGTGTCAACATCTCTCTACTGTCTTCATCCAGGTGCCGGGCTGTGGCCATTTTTAATGGTTGCCATGGGATGACATCACTCCTGAGCATGTGTAGGAGTTCAGTCCTACCAGCACACAGGATCTGTGCGGCAATGTAAACTGATGCATGCACTGCTCAGTGTACATTCTAAAGAAGATTGAGAGAAGGTAGATAGATTCATTTTAATGCAGAGATGGCATTGCATGTTTGCATGTATCAATGCATGTGTTGGGCCTGGCAGCTACCATTATAAGAAATAGGTTAGGAAGCCAGTATTACTCAAAGAATGCCTTTTACATGTGTTTACTTTGTTTTCTATGATTTCTCAGCTTTCCTAAAGTGTTTTCATCTTTTGTGCAGTTCCCACAACAAAGCATTTTATTTCCTGTTTTAATCTCAATAAACAGCTTTTCAGTCAAATGCATGAACCATGATAGTCTGAAAAATTGACAATACAAAATCTAAATATGCCTGTGACAACCCACTCACTATGTTTCCTTATCTTCATGGTTATGCTTTGCTACTGAAAAAGGCTCTTCAACATAATAAACATACTTTTAAGCTTAAAAGGGTATTTTGTACCACCTTCTTACAAAATGATGACTCACTTAATCTAATTTCAACACTGAAGAAATGGCTGCACTCCAAGATCCATCAAAATTCTTATTTAATAACGAACATCCCAAGTGTTACAGACAGTTCAAATGGTAGACGCGTTTCACACACTAACAGTGCGCTTATTCATTAATGATAGTAGTGTGAAAGTGTTAGTGTGCGAAACGTGTCTACCATTTGAACTGTCTGTAACACTTGGGATGTTCGTTATTAAATAAGAATTTTGATGGATCTTGGAGTCCAGCCATTTCTTCAGTGTTGATCGTATGTGGAGGCGAGCCGAGGCGGGCATCTGTGATATCATTAGGCTTCCTGTCTCACCTGGAGCAGTGAGTTCTTTTGTTTGGATAATCTAATTTCAATGTAGAGTTTACTGAAACCCCGCATCCCAAGATTATCAACACCATATTAATACAATTATTGTAAATGTTTGCAAGAAATATGTAAGGGTGAAAGCAGTGTGCAAAGGGTTAATTCAGAGCTTTCAGTTCTGGCCTCACCCCTTTTAACACTTAATGCGTTATAGATATAACAAGGGGGGAGACAGTGGCTAAAGCTGTTTCCCACAATGAAGGAAAAAATGGACTATCGTGGTACCGATAAACACAAGTAATGCGTTTATCAGTACCGAGATAGTCCATCTTTTCCTTCATTGTGGGAAACAGCTTTAGCCATTGTCCACCCCCCCCCCCATATATAATTTTCGGATGATGGTACCTATTTTCTGTCTATTTTCCACTATGGAAGTTTAACCTTGAGGCTAACTCGACATGTTTTGTTATACATATAAGTTATGTGGATGTGAGCATAGACAATTCCTCTCTGTTTCTATTACATAGTGCAGATCATTGACCAGATCTGATCTGAGTGTGTAGATCTCTCCAACTGTGTATGTTTGCCCTATATTGGTACTATAGGCCCACTAAAGTAAGCAAGCATTTGTCATTTTTCAGAGTTAAGTAGGGACTGGCCAGAGAGAGATCACTTTGATGCAGTTGGCCAGCTTGAACACGTAATGCAATATATGTGAGCCAAAAATCCTTGTTTGCATAGCATTGTATAGCAGTGTAATAAGGGTTAATTTAGAATGTTCAACATTATATTATTAGGCACAAAAGCAAATACAGCACTGCTTTTATAAGAGTCATTCTCATAGCAGAAATAGGAAGGAGGGAGCACCCACAATGCCACATCTGTAATGTATCAAGTGAAAACAAAGAAAATACCAAATAGATATCAACAGGTCGGACGTCGCGATGCACAAGGGCTCAATGTACAAATTATATCATTTCATATGATTTTTATATTGTTTTGAACACTGTTATTGTATTTTTCAATAAAATAAATATTTTTTATACTTTCCTATTTGCTTCCATGCTTTAAAAGTCCGACCTGTTGATATCTATTTGGTATCTTCTTTGTTTTCCCTTCATTCTCATAGAAGAAGGGGCAAATGTGAAATAGGCAGTTGTGCTGCTGGCGATGCATCATAAGCAGCAATATTAGGGCTTGTTAACATATGCTGCAGCCCTTGCCACCGCTCTGAGAAACACATTGAATTGCTTTTCAGAGTGCATTTGAAGTCAACTTCTAACCGCCTGTTTAGCCCTCAAAAGTGCACTGCAATCAGGTGTCTTGCATGATGTTGCAGGGCAGTGTGGCGATGGTCATTGGGTAAAATTGTTGTTGCGTCTGAAAAGCAAAGCATCCTAGTATATGCAAAACACCATCTGGCTGCCTTTGAAGTTTAAGGGGGTGGTAAAACTGCCTCCCAGTCTTCTATTTTTAGTGCTCTCAGCCACAAGTATAAACTAGGCCTTACAGAGCAAAAACTTCAATTCACCATGTGCAGACCCTCTCTCTCTGCCCCTAAATTCTGCAAACTCTTACAATGACAATCAATTCTTCTGTAGCTTGCATATGTAAGTGATCTGAGTTACAACTGACCAAGCTGATATGGAGTTGATGCAATAAAAGTTGTGAAGTTTAGGCCAGAAAGAAAGGACTGCTGAGAATGACCTAGGTCCAATTTGCCTGTTCAGAGGCTAGACCCAGACGCTTGTTCCAGGCACACCACCATAAACACAGGCTTAGTCTGGGGCAGTGGTTCTCAACCCTGTCCTAAAGTACTCCCAACAGGTCATGTTTTGGGAATTTCTCTTAGATAAAATAGCTGTTTAAAATACCAAGCCAATGACTCTGATTTAAAGCACCTGTACAAGATAAAGGAAAACCTGCAAACATGGCCTATTGGGGGTACTTGAGGACAGGGTTGAGGATCACTGGTCTAGGGGATGTCTTTTTTGTAGATTTATTGCAGTGCTTAAACAGGAGAGAGGGATAAGGGTGCAGGAAGCTTCGAAATGCAAAACAAGTGCAGAAGGACAGCTCCCCAAGCTCAAATCCTTTAGCAGCAGCCTCTGCTGGAGCTACAGGGGATAGCCAGCTAATCTTTGATCCTATATGACCAGTCCAAGTTCTTACAGCAACCTATGGCATTAACCCCCAAAAAACACACACATTTGGAGTCTTAGGTACACCTGGAGTCTCTTCAGTGAGAGAAGCCTTCCCCAGCCCAGCTTCCTCCGATGATGCGCTCCAGCAAATATCTTTCAATCCAAGTTCCTTCGGGGGCCTCAACCAAGCACATGCTGAGACCTAACAACAGGTCTCCAGTACACTGACTACCTCCCAGGGGGCAGCAGCCCCAGGAGAATAACACTTCTGAAAAAGCTTTCCAAACATTTATCTTTTTCGCAGCCACCTTCTGGATGCCCCCTCCTATGTCAGATAAATATTCATAACTCAGTGACTGACCCTCCTACTCTTTTTTCTGGAAACTTCTTCCAGCAGCAGACAGGAGCAATCAATCACCTGGATAATCACCAGGAAACCTAGATAAATGTAGAAATTAGATTGCCACTCTAGTGAGTACAGTAAGGGACAAAACATACATTTAGCCTGACTAGGGCAGGGCACTACACATTCAAATAACAGGGCCAGACAAATTTTTAAAGGGTTTGTGAATGAAATTAGTCCACTCAATGATGGCAAGAAAGAATATTCTGACAAATGATTATTCTACAAATGTTTCGAACAAAGCCCTAACTGTGGGGTTGACATATTAAAACTGGAGAGTGCAAAATCTGGTGCAGCTGTGCATGGTAGCCAATCAGCTTTTAACTTCAGCATGTTACATTAAGTTTTGACACAAAAAAAAAAACTGGAAGCTGGTTTCTATGCAGAGCTGCACCAGATTTTGCACTTTCCAGTTTAAGTAAATCAACTCATGTTTATGGCCAGCTAGATCTACCTGTCTTTGGTTAGCCCACAATAACAGTCTCTAATGCTACCAACATTCAGTGCTTTCTGATGGTTTGAATGGAAATTTACGGGATTCTTGGTTGTTTACTATTCAGTGCATAGTAAGTTGCACTTTAGTGGTGAACAAAACAGGTAAACTACAGTATACCATTGTACTGTAGATGAATAAATGGTCCATTATTATGCTCACAATTGTCATTTCACTATTAGAAACCATTGATATATTCTGGCTAGTCATCCTATAGATATCCCAGCATTTTTAACTTACCTGTGCATACTTACAAAAGAGATATAATACATAAGGGACTATTAAGTGCATCGTAGAAAAAATAAATCAACACAATAATTTTAGCCCAATGGAAAAGTCATATCTCCTAAGGGTACAGATTTTCAGATGAGAAAGATTTGTATAATGTATTTGCAACTTTGAGTATGAAATCTATAATTGCCAATAACAATGACATTTTTTGGTGCTGGAAATTATACCTAGAGAATGAGGAAAGACAAGATAGAACAATCTTCTGTTTAAACAGGTGAGGTGCATATTGTATAAAGATTCCTGAAAGCTTAACCCCTGGAACCTAATTCATTGAATGCATCCATCTACCCAAATCCTTATCTAACAGGTAAAAATTGGTACAGTTTTTCAGATATTTCAGGACTGACATATAAAGCCCATCCAGGGAGCCATTTGTGATAACTATGTTTGAAATGTATATGCTTTTCACAAAATGATTTTGGTAGATAGCAGAGACTCTTGGGAACAAATAGAGTTCATGAGGCATGATCTGAGAAAGCTCTCTGGCAAGTGGATTCCAAACAATAGTGTTATAGCTTTGAAGGAGATTTTGAGCACTTGAGACACACATTTTTTGCTTTTGTGATAAAGATTTTAACTAAATGAATACAAGCTGACTACTGTAAGAACCCCTGTCAGTGTGCAGAAATGATGGACTCCTGTTCTCATTTGTGGGGTGACATTATTCTCCGACCAGCTAATCATTAGGCTTAAAACCCGGCACCCAGAAGTAGTCGGGGAGGGATTAATCACACATCCCTGAAACGAGGGAGTGAGTATTTTTGCGAGTTTAATTCCATTTTAATGCTAGTGGCCTACTGCATCATATATGTCATTTATGATTTCTTTAAATACTTACGTAGACAGACCGGATATGCATAGTACCCTTCCGAGCACCTCTCACAGTTAATTCCAGTAAAGTTGGGCTTACAATAACATCTTCCCGATCCTTCTTCACATCCATCTGACTGTTGAGGGTTGCAGCTGCAAGCTAACAATAGCAACATTACACCTTTTGGGGTCTACAATATGTAAATGATGCCAAAAAGAGTGACGGAACCTATACAATATAATCAAATAACCTGAACTACTCCTCTGAATTGTATAGAAAACTCAGCATGCATGGTATCACATGGGATCCAACTCAAAGAGAATAACTAGAATGCTTAGTATATAGTTTGAAGTAGACTGTAATGTATATGTACTCTGAATTCCAGTGACATTGTACAATCAACAATATGCGTAGAGTTTTCTTAAGCCCCATACACACCATCAGATTTTCTGCTGATTTTTGTCATCAGATTTACCAAAACCATATAATATGAGGTCCAACCTTAGGAGTTTCCATTTGTATGCAGTCAGGCAGGCCCTTGCACTACATGGTTTTGGTAAATCTGAAGACAAAAATCAGCAGAAAATCTGATAGTGTGTATGGGGCTTAACAATCTAGTACCTACAACTACTATGGGAAGCTTGTAAAGTTTTCATGTTTGACTAGCTTTCGGCATACCCTTCTTGTATGGTCAAAAAGAAAATGTTACTGTAATGTATGGTGCTTCTAATGGTAACATATGACATTACTGATGGCAAGTACCTTTTTAATGCATAAACATATCTGGTATATTTTAGTGTTGTAATCTATCATATTAAACAAGTTGCAGATTTCAGAAAGAATAGATCTTTAAATATTACAGACTTACGAAAACAGCCATTAGGTGCTTCTTTAGAAACGCCATATGGTCGATAGTATCCCACAGCACATCTCTCACAATTCACACCTGCTGTGTTATGCTGCAAAGTATAAGTAAAAAAATAATATATTCATTATAGGAAATACAGATAGATACTCTTATATACATTGTAGTTTATATATAAGATGCACTTCGTGCAGTACTCAACCAGTGGAAATAGTGGGGGAGACTTACTAAAACTGTAGAGTGCAAAATATGGTGCAGCTCTGCATAGAAACCAATCAGCTTCCAGGTTTTATTGTCAAAGCCTAATTGAACAAGTTGAAGTTAGAACCTGATTGGCTACCATGCACAGCTGCACCAGATTCTGAGTTCTCCAGTCTTATTAAATCTCCCGCAATGTGTGTTTGTTATGAGAACAGGTTTGAATATGTTAGAATGATAAAGTCACCAATTGCATAGAAAATTAACTGACATTTCAGGGCCGTGCAGGGTACTTTACTCATTCAAACATAGTGGCGACTATGTTGACTTGAGAAAAGGAACCTGCCAGCTCCCGATACATTGACTCATTTTGCATGCGACAACTTTTTTCACAATAAATCTACAAAAATAATATTATTGGCCCACTGGTGAGTTTCTACATTTTTCTCAAAAATACCAAATACTGTACATATTACAAGATAACCCTATGTCATCTCTAGATAATTTTTTCGCTTTTAAGCAAATCATAATCTTGATATTGATAATTGTAAGTGTACAGCAGGAGTAAGATATTTCCAGTGCCTAAAAAGCTTTACCTAACCACTCCTTTACAAATGATCCTATCCATCATCACAAGTGATACAGTAAATATAGTCCTGGTATAGCGTTGCTGCCAGTAGAACATCATATGCACAGATGGAACGTGATGTGGAAAGGTAAGCTTTCTTAACCTCTGACTCATTCCCTGGGCAAGAAATGACATGAAGCACTTCATTTTATTATTTGATTATCATATGATATATCAAATTGTGATTTACTTCTAAATACACAACATGATATTGAACATGTTCAACTAAGTTGGCCTTATAAAAGTGATGTTGAAATCTTAAGAATACATTTAGGGCTCATGTCGATGGGTGTTGTTTTGCAGCATTTGATGTGTGCTTGGAACAAGCGTCAATTGCAGGTGAGAAAAATCTAAATGACTTTCAAGGAGCTAGTTTGGCATCTATGTCTGACCTGCATTATGTTGAACTACATTTTTGTTGGGTGTAGCATGTACTATTGATGTGCCTTTCGGATTGGAGGAAAAGCAATTCAAACACAGGCTTTTCTTGTGAAATACTGTATTCTCCATTCTAATGCAGCTGCATGCGTTTCATTGGAAAATGCAGCATTTGACATGAATTCTCATTGACATGAGCCCTTATAGACAGACCATAAAGTGAGAAATACATTTTGTGAATAATATTTACATTAATGGACCCCTAATTTGCCAATATAAATATATATCTCCAGCCACAAATTTGAATACATTTTAAATAGAGGAGGGGAGGGTTAGAATTTTTCTCAAGTTTCAACATACCAGAGAAGGAAGTGTGGCGGAATCTTTTTTTTTTTTGTAGATTAGTGGAAGGCTAAAACCCATAAGCTTTTTAGAGCTTTCTATGCTCCTGTTGCAGAGTTTTGATAAGGCTAACACCAGAAATATCCCCAAAAAGGTTATAACCCTAGCCTCCAACCACTCTGCTCATCAAAAGAGGTCCCCAGAAGAACCAAACGTGAAGTCAAGAAGAGCAAAGGAAACATCATTGTTGCAAGTGTGGATTTCATGCACATGAGGTTCTCCAAAAGCACTAAACCAAATGTAAAGACATATGTATATTCCAAAAACCAAATACAAATAAGGACAATAACAATACAGAAATAAGTACCTGGCAGTTAATGCAAACTCCTCCCCCATTGTACTCGCCATGTATATCTAGACTCGCTTGCTGATAATCTACTTCAGCATCATAATAACAGTCAGAGGCATGTCCATGACAATTGCAGACTACGGAGAGAACACAGTATACAGTTTTAACACTGGAACTTGTTATATTATCCCTGACCATACTTCTTTTATTCTGTAAACCCAACACAACAGTGATAAATTATTAGATGTCTACATACAGCCACATCATGTTCATGCCATGATAAATATTATTTTATGAAATCAGTAATCAGAGAGAACATTACTTGTATGCATGGAAATATCTGCAAAGTGATGATTATACTGGGACTTAGGTGTAGCCTACATGGAATGGAATTTAGATGTAACGTTTGATAACTGTGCTCGAGCATGCCCATTGTTAGAAAAAAAGCAGAAATTCCCTACAAATCTTAAACTTGTGCAGTCACAGAACAGCAGATACTTTGTCTAAATTATATACACAGCCGTCATCATATTTTTATTCTAGTGTGAATTGCCACTCACAGAAATATTTAAAGTTAACCAAGCAAAAAGGATTGGGAGGGTTGGAGAAAGTTCAATATCATTTGACACATTATGGTCCTATAACGAGCATTCCTCTTTACAGCAAGGAATATAATGTAGCTTTACAATGTACTTTACAATGTGCAATAGTAGCCATATAATAACTTTTTCTACAACAGCTTTTTTAGTAATATAAAACATATTGTCTATGCTCTTTTAACATGAAAACCCAAAGCTAATTACATAGTATCCCTGTTCCTCTCACATTCTACAGGAGATGTAAAGCTATATTAAATGGTTAATTTACTAAAATTGCATAGTGAAAAATCTGGTGCAGCTCTGCCTAGAAACCAGTCAGCCTTTTTTGCCAAAGCTTAATCAAGCAAGCTGAATTAGAAGCCAATTTGATACCATGCTCAGCTGCACCAGATTATGCGCTCTTGAGTTTTAGCATATCAACTCCTATGTTTTCTTCTCAACTTTTGAGTAGCTACGCTTTATAAAAATAATGCAGATTTATGAAACAAATAAAACAATAATAATCAGACTCAATAGACACAGTTTAACTTTCCCAGAAATAAATAGAGAAATAAAAATGGTTGTTTGCAGTAGTTCCCTGTCAGTTTTCATAAATTATTTCCTAGTGTTTAATGTTGAACCCTTCATAATATAATATAGTTGATATGCAACTTTGTATTTCTATTGATCTGCACGTCGGCCTGTTACAAAAGTTAGCTTCCTGCCTTGATCACTGGCTTGTGCCTCATTTTAATTCAGCATGATCTAGTCTGAACACTAGAAGGCCTTGTCTACTTCTTTGGCAGTTCTAACACATGGCAGGAATTTGGCATAGATTCCTACATTTCATAATAATCTCTCTGGACAGTATTCTGTCCAGGAAGATTAACCAATTATAAAACATTATCTGCCACTATCAACCCACTATATGAAGTGGTGTGGAACATCTTTTTTTTCGCATATACAACCCTGTTCTTCAGTAGATGTTTCCTTAGAAAAGACACAAGCGTGGTACTAAGCGGGGATACCCCTGTTTCTGGTTATACAGATCTTGACAAATCTAATACCTCAAAGTTTAGGTATTGGGATCCCCAATTGCTGCCATGAAGGGGATATTATTATATTCTGACAATGCTCAGGTTTATTTTTGTGGAGTGCCTTTAAAATGGCCTTTCCTGAACCCATAATCTTTACCAGCTATCTGTACTAGTTCAGAGTCCATGAAAATAACTGTCAAATAAAGGTTTTATAGCCTTCTACAAAATACGAGGGTTCTTCAAAATGTGTCCGCACTTTGTTTTATACGTTTTGCAGCCATCTTCACCACAACTCTTATACTAAACTGCAATGTCAGCCGGCTTGCCAGGCAGACTGGTCACATGACACTCTCAGATATGAACAATTACTACTCCTCCCACCCTCATAGTTTCCAACTAAAATATAAAAGTACGGAAACTTTTTGAAGACCCCTCGTAAATTTTAACTTAACTCTCTGGTAAATGTATTCTACAAATATAGGACATTTTTTAACACTTACGTTCACATTGATTGGCTGTGTCAACACCAGCAGGCCTCCATGGCTTCTGATTATAACCAGGACAGCAGCGGTCACAGATCTCCCCACATGTGTTATGCTGGCACTGACACTGATACCTTCACAAAGGCACATAATGGAAAAAAATAATTATCTCGTACAACACAATTAATTTGGTGAAATATTTTTCTTATGTAAAAGCCAGCTTGTCATTAGAGAAATCAAGGGATTCAATGGCTAAGCTCCTTTTCGGAAATGACTGAAGCCAGAGAAAGCTGGTTAACTTTAAAGCCCCATACACACTATCAGTTTTTCTGCTGAGTTTTTCCTTCAGATTTACCAAAACCATATAATATGAGGTCAAACCTTAGGAGTTTCAATTTGTATGCAATCAGGCAGGCCCTTGTACTACATGGTTTTGGTAAATCTGAAGGAAAAACTCAGCAGAAAAACTGATAGTGTCTATGGGGCTTAAGAGTGAGTCAACAACTGTTGACTCACAAATGTTTGACATTCCCATGATTATCACAATTATTGATATTTATGCACATTACATTTTCAAGAGGAAATTTTTTAACAATATTGTTCAGTCACAACTTCTCTTATATTCCTTTCTGTTGGTTACAAAAATAAATGATTTAGACTCTGGTCATCAAGTGCTTTTCTGCATTTTAGAAACACCTGAAAAAAACTCTCTGACATTATTATCTTTGCACACACCTTAGGACAGGTATAGCACATTGCACTGAGTGTGATGCCAACATGTCTCTCATTACATCTAATGAGGGTTTCCTGGGAGGACAAACCACCAGTACAAATCCATAAGTCTTAGTGTAGATATACAGAATATATACAATATATGAACAGTAATATCTTTCTAAAACATGATGTTGTATCCCCCGTTCTCAACACTAGAGGTCGACCGATATATCGGCCGATATTTGCCGTTTTTTAATTAATCGGCATCGGCCGATTGTGCTGATAAAAAGCCGATTTAGAACTACAGCGGAACTTTGAAATGACTTCTGTATAGAAGTCAGGCCGCGTACACACGCGGGGACTGTTCGCCCAACTTTGTCCGTCAAACAGTTTCGGCAAACAGTCCGCTCAAAATTAGCATGGACGGACATGGCCACACACGACGTACGAACAGTTTGCTGAAACCGTGCGCGATGACGTGAACGGCACGTACGACGGGACGAAAAATACGACGTCCTATACACTGCATTATAACTTTCGGCGTGAAAATCCTTTCTGAGCATGCGCGCAACTTTGTTTGACGAACAAGCCTACACACGCGGGGACTGTCCGCTGAAACAAGGTTTCAGCGGACAGTTTTTCGGAATTTCCGAAGAACCTTGTTCAGCGGACTGTTCGCTGAAACTGTCCGCTGAAAGCCCACACACGAGCGGACTGTCCGCTGAAACTTGGTTTCAGCGGACAGTTTCAGCGAACAGTCCCCGCGTGTGTACGCGGCCTCAGTGTAAGTTGCCATAGAAACGTCTTCCTCCTCTCTGGGCAGGCTGCCAAGAAAAGAACAAAATTATACAATGTTTACACTTGAATGAATGAAGTCATCTCTGTGTGTAGAAGTTCTCAGTTTAACCATTTAAAGACTAAATCTTTTCTTCACTTGTTGCTTACAAGTAAAAATCCTGTATTTTCTGCCAGAAAATCACTTAGACCCCCCAAAAATTATATATATTTTTTTTAGCAGAGATCCTAGGGAATAAAATAGCGGTTGTTGCAATATTTTATGTCACACTGCATTTGCACAGAGGTCTTTCAAATAAATTTTTTGGGGAAAAAAATACACTATTTAAAAAATAAAAGTAACATAAAAACAGTAAAGTTACCCATTTTTTTTTTTTTGTCCAAAAGTTTTGACTACCTGTTTTTATTTAATACATAGGTTTTTTTTTTTATCTAAATCATACATGTAAACTGATTGGAGGTTTGTTTTGTTTAATAAATGTTTAAATGTAAGAAATTTTCTGTTTCACTTATGAAGGCTGCTTTCACACTGGAGCAGGCAGGCGTTGATGGTAAAACGCAAGTTTTAGCGGCTCTTTACCATCATTTTAGCGGTGCTATTTGGCTGCTAGTGGGGCACATATAACCCAGCTAGTGGCCAAGGAAGAGGTTAAATGCGCCCATGAAGCACTGCTGCCAAATCGCATTGCATGTGCTTCGGCAGTGGTGCCCATTCATATCAATGGGCAGGAGTGGTGGAGGAGCGGTGTACACCACTCCAAACGTGCTGCTTGTGGCACTTTTTTTTAAGATCCTGCCAGCGCATCGCCTCAGTGTGAAAGCGCTCTGTCTTTCACACAGACTGTAGGGGAGCCATTTTGCAGGCACTTTACAGGCGCTATTTTTAGCCCAAAAGCGCCTGAAAAACGCCCCAGTGGGAAAGGTGTGTTAGATCAAGGGGGATTAAAAAAAAAATAATATATAAAAAAAGGAAAAAAATAAAGAAATAAAATAAAATCGGCCTAACATATCAGCCCAAAAAAAATCGGCATCATATATCGGCTATCGGCCGCCATGATTTCTAAATATCGGCATCGGCCAGAGAAAAACCCATATCGGTCGACCTCTACTCAACACTGATAAGTTATATGCTCAGAATATAAGGAGTGTCCAATAATTTGTTCATTGTCTTGTCTTGAGTTGAGAACCGTATAGATTCTTAGCTACACTTAGGAATGTGCATAACAAACAAAATTAACAGATTTGATAAAATATATAGTGCGAGATATGTTTTGATTAATAACCATCACTTACAGGTTCTGGTTGCCATCATTTCTCACAGTGCAGACATCAGCATGGCCATGACATACACAGCGACCTCCAATACTGATGTCTTTAATACTGTAGTAGTACTAGAGAAACAAAAACAAAAAAAAACAACATAAGCACATATTTTGCAATGTACACATAATACAACAGACTGGAACACCAAGCATATATTTGGAAACTTTCGAGGATAGGATCACTTTATTTAAAGCTCAACTTCAGAAAAAAATCAATACTTTTCCCAAAGGGGCAGACTAGGCCAAGCTTGTAGTATCATACTCAAAAAGACTTGAGTACTTGAGACGTTTTTTATTTTTAATAAATTTGCAAAGATTTCAAACAAACTTCTTTCACGTTGTCATACTGGTGTATTGTTTGTAGAATTTCAAGGAAAATATTGAGATTAATCTATTTTGGAATAAGGCTGTAACATAACAAAATGTGGAAAAAGTGAAGCGCTGTGAATACTTTCCGGATTCACTGTATGTTGGAGTGCAATAGTGTCTGTTTAGTCTTGGGTAACATTGAGTCACAAACATCCATTATTGCAGGTAACAGTGTTCAAATAGGTTTAACTGGATAAACTTCGGATTCACCATGTTACTATGTACTGCATAAAGCTACATAAGTGCATGGAAAAAAGATCACACAAAAAGAGGCTTAGTTGCTATACACAGGATTCTAAAAATTATTTATGCCAACATAAAATATATGCAGCCATCATTTCCCTCAACCAGAAAGCTCTTGCATATATACTGTGGGTTTGATTTAATAAAACTGGAGAGTGCAAAATCTGGTGCAGCTCTGCATAGAAATCAGCTCAGATTTTTTTTGTCAAAGCATAACTGAACAAGCTGAAGTTAGAAGCTGATTGGCTACCATGCAAAGCTGCAACAGATTTTGCACTTTCCAGTTTTAGTAAATCAACCCCTGTATAGCAGACCCTTCTTCTTACATTTTTGGGGCTCCAGCCAAAAAGACACTCCCTGTCCAAGGGTAACTAACAATGCTTAATTTTTCTAATGTGTGGATAGAGGAGCAACATTGTAACCCTAGCATTACAAGTGTATTAGGACTACAAAACACATCCCCTCTTCTCCAAAACATAGGGAAAAGGTGCTAACAAATAATTGGTGATAAAGGAGAGAGTGCAGAAAGTTATCAGCTCCCAGGATTTCTGTCAGGATTCACAGGTATTTTTTGCACTTATTTAACAGACATAACAACATTTTTAATGGTAAATACGACAAAAGGGAGCAAACAGAAGTAGTTAGATTTAAAGGGTTAGATACCCTTTAATGTTCACAAGATATAGGAATGGATGTGGCAATTGGCAAACTTACCCTGCGTGTTACTGTTGGATCTTTTTCTGCTTTGGATATTAAATGTCCAAGCAGCGTGTTTGTCCTGAGGAAACGCAGCCTTATATTCGTAGCCTTTGTAAATTCTCTTAGTACAGGAGAATCCGTAAAATGTTTAGCACCTGGTCGTCCACTAACTAATCTGACTACCACCTGAAATAGAAACAATCGCATGCTCTCAGCTGTATTCTCTGCATTCCGCCATCTTTTATATTTTATATCATAGAATACATTGCAAAAAATGTACAATAATTTGTAAAAAAAATAAAAAAAATAATAATCTTGAAAATTCACAACAGAGGCAGTAAAATCTTAGCTATTTTCCTATTACATTCTGCTGCATTAAAATCTTGAAAGCCTGCAAGCCTTCTAATGAAAACACACAGAAGGTGTTCCTAAAGCTGTTATTAAACCCAAAAGCAAACATTAATTATATTGCAGCTTATCAATTCTTAGATGCAGGGCTTTTTTTCAGCTGGAACTTGGTGGAATTCTGGCTCAGGCCCTCTGCTCCCTGCCCACCACCATCAGTTGTAAACACAGGCATACAGCTTTTGTGTTTACAAGTGACAGCATGTCTCCCAATGGCTCTCACAGATCTGATTTCCTGAGTGGCCCCCACTGAGTGCAGGATGGGAAAAGGGAGATGCAGGTGTTCAGGGTGCAGTGCAAATTCCGACACCCCATCTGGATGATCTCCCTGCAAGTGAGAAAGACGGAGCAACCTATAGTGTGCGGGGAGGTACTAGAGTGGCTTGGTGCTTCAGCTTAACACAGCAACAAAAGTTGGACATGTGGAATTTGGTGTTTTTAAGGAGGTGGAACAAAAAGGGAGCAGTGAAAGGGGGATGTTGCATACAGAAGTCAGAGCTGAAGAGGGGTGAAATTGAGATGTGGATGGGGGATGCAGAGGTAAGTAGCTGTGGAAGAAGGCTAAACTCAGCACTTTGTATGCAGCACACCCCTGAACTCTGCACTGTGTATGTAGCGTTACAACCAAACTCTGCATGTAGTGCAACCCTGAACTCTGCACTTTATACGTAATGCACTCCTGGTATTTAATGCCCTTTTAAGACCCCCCCATTGTGAAAACTGACCACACCCACTATGTGATGGAGGGTGTGTGTGTGTGTGTGTGGGGGTGAGGGGGGTTTTGGGGGGCAGTGGTTGAGTTCCTGCACCTATTTTCTGAGAAAAAAAAGCCCTGCTTAGATGTGAAAGCTGCATTCATTTTATTTTTATCTGGTCTAGCCAGTAAGTCTGTTTTTTTTTTCAAAAGAATAAGGTCTCCAGCAGAAGGCATCAGTTACAGAGATGAGGCAGTCAATTTAACACTAGCAGTGCCTACAATGATCCGTTTTAATTTATTTTTGTAAAACCATTATCCCAAAAGGAAAAAATAACGGTTTGCTGTAATTGCTTATAAAGCGTGAGTTTTGCTTCAATTTGTTAGTGTCGGAAGAAGACCCCCGGGCGGCGACGAAGAAGAAAGCCGGGCTCCTCCGCTAGTAAAAGAGCTAGCAGAAGATAGCGGAGGAGTCTGGCGAGAAGACACCCCAAGATGGAAGCCCCCCGGAGCAGTGCCATAAACATCTTTAACACTTGTGTGTTGTGTTTTTTTTACATTTTTTTCACAGGTGAATGGGTAGGGGTACATTGTACCCCATACTCATTCACATAGGGTGGGGGGCCGGGATCCGGGGGCCCCCTTATTAAAGGGGGCTCGCGGATTCCGATAAGCCCCCCGCCCGCAGACCCCGACAACCAACGGCCAGGGTTGCCGGGAAGAGGCCCTTGTCCTCATCAACATGGGGACAAGGTGCTTTGGGGTGTGGGGGGCCATGCTGTCCCCCCTTCCCCAAAGCACCCCCCATGTTGAGGGCACGCGGCCTGGTACGGCTCAGGAGGGGGGGGGCGCTCGCTCGTCCCCACCCCCTTTCCTGACCGGCTGGGTAGCGTGCTCGGATAAGGGTCTGATATGGACCTAGAGGGGGACCCCCACGCTGTTTTTTCAGCGTAGGTCTTCCCCTTTAACTCCATACCAGGTGACGGCGGCCAGTGAC
Organism: Lithobates pipiens; assembly: GCF_037356315.1. NCBI lineage: Eukaryota > Metazoa > Chordata > Amphibia > Anura > Ranidae > Lithobates > Lithobates pipiens. Next base: position 422,176,961 of record NW_027507764.1, on the reverse strand, counting down.
GCCTCCTTTACTGGTCCCGGCTACCTGGAGATGTGTTCAAAATGAACAGACTTTCCTCCGTGTGTGTGGGCGAGTCCGTTCATTTCAAAAGTACGGCGGATAATCTGGTGGACTAGTCCGTCGCAAAAGTACCGTTTGTGGGCAGGTAGCCTGTTCGGAAAGTCCGGCGGACAGTCCGGCGGTATGTCCGCCAGACTAAGTCCGCCGGATAGTCTGATATGTGTGTACGTGGCATTAGCCTAAATTGATGAAGAAAAATTCATTTTTTATTGGATGTGTTTAGGAGCAGAAAATAAAAAATATTTTTTTTTTCCCAAAATTGTCGGTCGTTCTTTTTTTTATAGTGCAAAAAAAAAAAACGCAGAAGTGATCAAATACCACCAAAAAAAAGCTTGTGGGGAAAAAAGGACATAAATATTATTTGGGTTCAGTGTCGCACAACCACGCAATTGTCAGTTAAAATAACGCAGTGCTGTATTGCAAAAAATGGCCTGGTCAGGAAGGGTGGTAAACCTTCCGGAGTTAAAGTGTTTAAAAATGCAGCATGACGGATATTTTCAAAAAGCACTGTGACGCATCAAGTAACAGCAGGCCCAACTGACACTAATAGATTTTTAGGTACTATTCACATCGGTTGGATAAGTCTTTGACTTCTCAAAGAATGCACCATGCTCTTAATCAAAAGCAGGAAGAGCAATAAAGAAGATTGTGCCTTCCAGGATCTCTGTATATATGGAAAAAAGTTTTAATTCTTTTTACTAGACATTCAAGACACATATTAATCCCAGGAAAGTAAGTGCACTGATGTCAGGACTTGTATTTTCATTAAATGTTTGATCTTCTTGTACCTGATGCTTATCTTGTAACATGCCATCACATCAAAATGACTTTTTTAACCGAAGCAAAAGCAAGCATAAAAATGTTTAATTTATAATTACGAATAGGAAGGGCTGCCAAGTTTTGGCAAGCCTGCCTTACTACCATAAAAATCCATTTATACACTTGGATAGGAAAGAAGTGAGGAGCCTATTATTCCATATATAGCATACTTCACCTCTACCATCTGTTTCTTCACTCCTTATGTGTCTGAGTAACACAAAGCCATATTAAAAGAAAGTCTGCTATTATTCTTTGCATAATGGAGAGGTATTTTTACTCAAAAAAAATGTCCTTTTTTCTGTAATATGGGAATTTAAAAAATACAGGTGCATAGAACGATTCACTTACTGTACACTACTTAAAGAATATTTTCCCTTTTCTATTCAAGACATTCTGCTTGTACAGGTTTCTGAGCTGATTATTACCGTAATAAGGCTTCACATCTTTTCCATAAATGTCCAGGAAGCTCACTTGCCCTTTGGCAGATTGGTTATTATTGAAAAGTTGCAGTTGGTGACAGTTAGCAATTATAAGAGAATGATATTGTTGGGGTTGATTTACTAAAATAGAGGCTGTTAACCTAGCAAAGTGTATGTTCCCAAGGAAAATGTAGTAAATAGGGTAAAATTGGGTTCACTTTGAGTAACAACCATGTGCAAGGGAAATAAAAAAAAGGGAAATAAAAAAAAAAACAGGAATTTACTAGGACATGTGTTGGTAATTAAAGAGAACATAGCTACATCTTATTCACTAACATTCTGCAAATTAACAAATTTGCCTTTCTGGATGCATTACATCCAGAGTCTGAAGGGTTTAAAGTATTATTAAACCCTTGTTTTTTTGTTTTTTTATTAAAATAACAAACATGTCTATCCTTACCTGCTCTGTGCAATGGTTTTGCACAGAGCAGCCCCAATCCTCTTCTTCTGGGTTTCCCCACTGGCAGTCCAGGCCCCTCCTCTTGGGTGAGTGCCCCCCACAGAAAGCCGCTTACCATGGGGACATTTGTACGTGCTCACTCCTGAGTCCCGCTGCTGCGTCCATAGACGCAGACAGTGGGACTCAGCCCCGCCCCCTGCTCCTGTGTTACAGCTTTTGATTGACAGCAGTGGGGGCTTCATAATTGTTGGCCAACATTTGTGTGACCATGTGTATGTAAAACAGATGGAGCAAACAACCTTCTAACAAAAACCCACGGTTTTGTTGTTGGAAAGTCCTATCGTGTGTACGGGGCATTAGGCTGGGTTCACAATAGTGTTAATTGGATGGTTCCTTACATCCAATTGGCAATAGCAGGAGATTTTGACTGGCTCCCTATGGAGCCGGTTTACATATCTCCACTGCGGCTCCGGTGCAAATTTGCACAGGAAACCTGTGCAGCTTTTGGTCTGTTTCAGGACAAAATTCAGCCAAAAATTCAGTCTGAAATCGTACCTGAAAAGGTGAAGGAGGACACACCGGACCCCTGCTGTGAGCCACATGCAAAGATAGTGTGAACCCAGCCTAAGGTATAACTAAAGGAAAAACCTCTTTTTAGTTTGGGATAGAATGGAGAGAGATTAGAAGGTTTGTCAGTTTTTACTGCTGTTTGTGCCCCCGTTTGGGGATTCACCCTCGGGACCCTCTGATCAACTCCTGCTGTGTAAAATCACAGCGAGAGCAAAACAGCAAGACCCGGAAGTGCAGAATTACATATATATATATGTGTGATTCACATATATATATATATATATATATATATATATATATATATATATATATATATATGTGTGATTCTGCACAGCTTGTCTGCCCTGTAGCAGTAAATCTGCTATGGGGCGGTCGGCAAGTAGTTAAAGTACAACTAAAGGCAAAACTTTTTTTAGTTTTGGATGGAGGGGAGAGGGGTTAGAACATCTGTCAGTTTGTGTTGATAAGTGTTTATTAGGGGAACAAATGTTATTATTCTCTACCTGCGCAGTTGGATGAAAAGTGTAAATGTAAAAGAAATGTATATATACATTTTAAATAGAGCTGCCCGTTCCAAAGTTGTAAAAACCATTACAATGAAAAATATGTGTGTGGTAAACCACGCTCCCTATGGGCTGATACCTTAATATATAAGTGGAAACAGTGGAAAAATAAAACTGTAATAACCACCAGATTCACTCCAATGGAACGTTGATCAAACAATTAATAATAAGTTTACATGAAACTGTCATCAAACACATAATATCATCAACTTAGTAAAAGTCACAAAACAATAGTGTCCAAATAACCAAAATGATGTAGTGTAGTGATGGACGAACTTCCGACGGGACGTTTCGCGAACGCGAAACGCGAACGGCCACAAACGTTCGCGAAAACGACCGTTCGCCGCGGGCTCCATTGACTTCAATGGGAGGCGAATTTCGCAAACCTTTAGGTCGAATTTGCGGCCACGGGGTAATTATTAGGGGGTAGCACGTAGTCCCACCACCTGGACAATAGCATAATACATGTATGAGGTGAATTTGGGATCGATAACTACAAGCATTTTTTTTTTATTTGGGAAATTGTTCTGACAATTCAGGACTATGGAGCTAATGAAGGCAATGGAGGAGAGGGAAGGTCAGGGACCAGGGTAGGCAAACAAGAGGGTGCAGGAGATACAGAGCACTGACAGCAGCACCGTAATACAGAGCACTGACATCAGCACCGTGACATACAGCGCTGACAGCAGCTCCGTGACATACAGCGCTGACAGCAGCTCCGTGACATACAGCGCTGACAGCAGCTCCGTGACATACAGCGCTGACAGCAGCTCCGTGACATACAGCGCTGACAGCAGCTCCGTGACATACAGCGCTGACAGCAGCACCGTGACATACAGCGCTGACAGCAGCTCCGTGACATACAGCGCTGACAGCAGCTCCGTGACATACAGCGCTGACAGCAGCTCCGTGACATACAGCACTGACAGCAGCTCCGTGACATACAGCGCTGACAGCAGCTCCGTGACATACAGCGCTGACAGCAGCACCGTGACATACAGCGCTGACAGCAGCTCCGTGACATACAGCGCTGACAGCAGCTCCGTGACATACAGCGCTGACAGCAGCTCCGTGACATACAGCACTGACAGCAGCTCCGTGACATACAGCGCTGACAGCAGCTCCGTGACATACAGCGCTGACAGCAGCACCGTGACATACAGCGCTGACAGCAGCTCCGTGACATACAGCGCTGACAGCAGCTCCGTGACATACAGCGCTGACAGCAGCTCCGTGACATACAGCGCTGACAGCAGCTCCGTGACATACAGCGCTGACAGCAGCACCGTAAGCAGCCCCAGGAGGAAGTCAGCACAGCACAGGGATGGTGTGATCCCCTCATAATAAGAACCCCCAGGAGGAAGTCAGCACAGCACAGGGATGGTGGGAGCCCCTCATAATAAGAACACCCAGGAGGAAGTCAGCACAGCACAGGGATGGTGGGAACCCCTCATAATAAGCAGCCCCAGTAGAAATATGACACCGCTCAACCTCTTCAAAGAGGAGGGTAGGGGCATATAGTACGGTGTGCTTTTTTGGGTCAGGGAAGTGAGCCAAATGAATTAAGAAGGTCTGTGTGCTTGATTCCAAAAATTGTTTATAGACATATACATGGTCTACTGATCACATGTGTTGAATTCCTCCGAGATCCATGCCTCATTCATTTTTAGAAATGTGAGGTAGTTAACACTGTCGTGAGCTAGGCGAGTACGCTTATCGGTCACAATCCCCCCTGCTGCGCTGAACGTCCTTTCGGACAGGACACTGGATGAGGGGCAAGCCAACAGTTCGATTGCAAATTGGGCAAGCTCTGGCCAGAGGTCAAGCCTGCCCACCCAGTAGTCTAGGGGTTCATCACTCCTCAGAGCGTCCACATCGGCCGTTAACCCAATGTAGTCGGACACCTGACGGTCTAGGCGTTCCCTGATGCTGGATCCGGATGACACCTGTCGATGGGTCGGCTGAAAGAATGACCTCATATCCGAAGTCACCAACACATCTTCAAACCGGCCTCTTCTTGCAGGCGCTGTTGGATTGGTACCCGCAAATCCTTCTCTGGGAGTGGGAATTGCTCCTCTGCCAGCGCACGCAAAAGCAGAATGCAGCATTTCTCGAAGCAAGGCCTGGAAGTGCTGCATTCTGACAGCCCTCTGCGACGGCGGTAACATTTCCGCCATTTTGTGTTTGTACCGGGGATCTAAGTACGTTGCCACCCAGTACTGGTCCTTGACCCTCATGCTTTTTATACGGGGGTCCCTATTAAAACACTGGAGCATGAAGGCCCCCATTTGCACTCAAGCGGAAGGTATGTGGTGGTGGTGGTGTTGTTGGTGGTAGTGTCTTTGGGGGTGCACATAGCAGAGAGTGAAGAAGAGGGTGCAGATCGAGAGGATGAGGAGGGTGCAGAAGAATAAGGCTGAGTGAGCCACTCAACCAAGTCTGGTGCGTCCTTTAAAGTAATTGAACGCACCTTCTGCAACTTCCCACTTTGGCTCAAGGCTGTTGCTCCTGCCCTACCCCTACCACCCCTGCGGAAGGGCCTGCCTCTTCCTCTGCCTGTCATTTTTTAAATCACCCTGTGACAAAACTCTTAGTCCCTATACCGCTGAAGGACTGCTGCAGTATAGGGCAGCGGTCAGCAGTAGTGCACGTCAACCCTATGTATTGTGGACCGATAGCGGTCCTTACAGAACAGCAGACTGTACTGCACTCAGGCCTATGTACCGTAGCACCCTATACCAAGTTACCAGTCCTTATAAAAACTTTTGTGGACCAAGCAGGTTGTGTGTTAGTGTTTAGCAGACTGTGCGTCAGTCCCTATACCGCTGAAGGACTGCTGCAGTATAGGGCAGCGGTCAGCAGTAGTGCACGGCAACCCTATGTATTGTGGACCGATAGCGGTCCTTACAGAACAGCAGACTGTAACGCACTCAGGCCTATGTACCGTAGCACCCTATACCAAGTTACCAGTCCTTATAAGAACTTTTGTGGACCAAGCAGGTTGTGTGTTAGTGATTAGCAGACTGTACGTCAGTCCCTATACCAATGAAGGACTGCTGCAGTATAGGGCAGCGGTCAGCAGTAGTGCACGGCAACCCTATGTATTGTGGACCGATAGCGGTCCTTACAGAACAGCAGACTGTACTGCACTCAGGCCTATGTACCGTAGCACCCTATACCAAGTTACCAGTCCTTATAAGAACTTTTGTGGACCAAGCAGGTTGTGTATTAGTGTTTAGCAGACTGTGCGTCAGTCCCTATACCGCTGAAGGACTGCTGCAGTATAGGGCAGCGGTCAGCAGTAGTGCACGGCAACCCTATGTATTGTGGACCGATAGCAGTCCTTACAGAACAGCAGACTGTACTGCACTCAGGCCTATGTACCGTAGCACCCTATACCAAGTTACCAGTCCTTATAAGAACTTTTGTGGACCAAGCAGGTTGTGTGTTAGTGTTTAGCAGACTGTGCGTCAGTCCCTATACCGCTGAAGGACTGCTGCAGTATAGGGCAGCGGTCAGCAGTAGTGCACGTCAACCCTATGTATTGTGGACCGATAGCGGTCCTTACAGAACAGCAGACTGTAACGCACTCAGGCCTATGTACCGTAGCACCCTATACCAAGTTACCAGTCCTTATAAGAACTTTTGTGGACCAAGCAGGTTGTGTGTTAGTGTTTAGCAGACTGTGCGTCAGTCCCTATACCGCTGAAGGACTGCTGCAGTATAGGGCAGCGGTCAGCAGTAGTGCACGTCAACCCTATGTATTGTGGACCGATAGCGGTCCTTACAGAACAGCAGACTGTAACGCACTCAGGCCTATGTACCGTAGCACCCTATACCAAGTTACCAGTCCTTATAAGAACTTTTGTGGACCAAGCAGGTTGTGTGTTAGTGATTAGCAGACTGTGCGTCAGTCCCTATACCGCTGAAGGACTGCTGCAGTATAGGGCAGCGGTCAGCAGTAGTGCACGTCAACCCTATGTATTGTGGACCGATAGCGGTCCTTACAGAACAGCAGACTGTAACGCACTCAGGCCTATGTACCGTAGCACCCTATACCAAGTTACCAGTCCTTATAAGAACTTTTGTGGACCAAGCAGGTTGTGTGTTAGTGATTAGCAGACTGTACGTCAGTCCCTATACCAATGAAGGACTGCTGCAGTATAGGGCAGCGGTCAGCAGTAGTGCACGGCAACCCTATGTATTGTGGACCGATAGCGGTCCTTACAGAACAGCAGACTGTACTGCACTCAGGCCTATGTACCGTAGCACCCTATACCAAGTTACCAGTCCTTATAAGAACTTTTGTGGACCAAGCAGGTTGTGTATTAGTGTTTAGCAGACTGTGCGTCAGTCCCTATACCGCTGAAGGACTGCTGCAGTATAGGGCAGCGGTCAGCAGTAGTGCACGGCAACCCTATGTATTGTGGACCGATAGCAGTCCTTACAGAACAGCAGACTGTACTGCACTCAGGCCTATGTACCGTAGCACCCTATACCAAGTTACCAGTCCTTATAAGAACTTTTGTGGACCAAGCAGGTTGTGTGTTAGTGTTTAGCAGACTGTGCGTCAGTCCCTATACCGCTGAAGGACTGCTGCAGTATAGGGCAGCGGTCAGCAGTAGTGCACGTCAACCCTATGTATTGTGGACCGATAGCGGTCCTTACAGAACAGCAGACTGTAACGCACTCAGGCCTATGTACCGTAGCACCCTATACCAAGTTACCAGTCCTTATAAGAACTTTTGTGGACCAAGCAGGTTGTGTATTAGTGTTTAGCAGACTGTGCGTCAGTCCCTATACCGCTGAAGGACTGCTGCAGTATAGGGCAGCGGTCAGCAGTAGTGCACGGCAACCCTATGTATTGTGGACCGATAGCGGTCCTTACAGAACAGCAGACTGTACCGCACCCAAGCCTATGTACCGTAGCACCCTAGACAGACCAAGTTACCAGTCCTGATAAAGAGCTTTGTGGAACAAGTGAGTTGTGAATGATTAGCAGACTGCAGCAGAAGGGCAGCAGTCAAGTATAATATTCTTTCTATATTTGGAAGAAAGAATATTATACGTGTACAAGCCTATTACCGTACCACTGATACCAGTCCTGAAAAGAACCTTTGTGGAACTAATAGTAACAGCAAGTCTTTAAAATTATCCTCACTGCCTGACACACTGCTTCCTGCCTGTCCCTATACAAATTGGCAAAAAAGAGTAGGCTGGAACGATTAGCTGGAACAGCTCTTTTGTGGACCTGATAGTAACAGCTAATGATGATGATGATGATGATGATGAAGAAAGACTAATCTGGCTGAGCTGTCCCTAAAATAGCAGCATACAGCGCTCTGTCCCTTTATCTAAACTGACAAAAGAAACTCAGGCTGCTGACCTAACACCTATACCAGTCCTGAAAAGAACTTTTGTGTACCAAATAGCTAGCGTTTTCTCTGTCCCTACTCCACACAGGATCCTTTCCCTACAGTGACAGAAGAAAGAATGTAAAATGGCCACCGGATCGGGTGTATTTATAGGTTAGGGGGAATGTCCAAGTGTCCATGAGCTGTCATGTCTCAATTGGTTGTCCTGTAACACATGATAAACGTGTCACGAAAGGTTAAAGTTCTTGTATACATTAAACACGTAAGTCCGCCGGGGCGAACGACGGAAAAAGGCGTTCGAACCCGCGGACGGCGAAAGTCGGAAATTCGCCGCGAAACGACCGCCGGGCGAAACGTTCGTCCATCACTAATGTAGTGTAAGTCCAAAGATGCTAATCAAATATTCTCCAGTGAAAAGGTGATTTCATTAGTCCAATGAATGGGGGACTGTAGAAATCCTCCGCCAACACCAAGCATTCAGCCTACTCAGCAGATGTAGATGATCATTATTACGAAGATCCGTCTTGGCAAGCCCAGTGTTACCTCCGGTCAAAATATTCCAAAAGGAATAGCCACACGCATCCAGGTCAGACATAAAACAAGGAACAATCTCTCATGGTGAAGTATATCATAAAAAAGGGTTTATTTAATAAAAAAGTGTCTCTTAAAGGCCATCCAGCAAGAAACAAAAGTTAAAAACATACAGATGACGCGGGGATGCCGTTTTGCGCTCCACCTGCGTTCCACTGTGGGCGGAAGTGACGTATCATGCTTGACCACACCCAAAGCATTTCGTCAGTATGTCTGACGCCATCAGGGGTCATGTACACTTATGATTAATTGTTTGATCAACTTTCCATTGAAGTGAATTCGGTGGTTATTACAGTTTTATTTTTGCACTGTTTGCACTTTATATTTAGGTATCAACCCATCGGGAGCGCCATTCACTACACACATTTTTCAGTTTGTGTTGATGTCTGTGCCCCTATTAAGGAGATTCACTCTCTCTATTTGTCCTGTTTACCATTATCATTGAAAGTGAAAGTAAAAGAAAACCCCACATTTTGGGTTCTCCCCAGAAACGTGATAGAGGTGAAAATCTTCCAATGAGGACACTAGTTCTGGTGATCGGGGGTCCCCAAATAATTCCCTTAAGTTGCAGAGATTTCCTCTCACTTCCTCTTTGGCTGTGGGACAGGAAATGAAGGGAAATCTCTACAATGGCACACAGATCAGTGATCAGTGCTACAAATATGCACTGACATTGTACTAATGGCACTAACAGGGAAGGGGTTAACATCAGGGGCATTCAAGGGGTTAAATGTGTTCCCTCACTGTGCATTCTAATTGTATGGGGGATGGGCTGCCTGTAACAATACACAGATCCGTCTTCCTGCATAGCAGAAAGACAAGATCTGTGTGTCATCCCCTGTAAAAATGGAGATCTGTCTTGTTTACTATGGCAGATCCCCGTTCTGTCACTGCAGGGAATGATTGTGGGCGGTCAGCGGACATCGAACCCGCCGGACCCGTCGACTGGCTCCCCCGCTGGCCTCTGACGGCGTGTGCCCACAGATCGCCGTGTACGAGCCTGACGTACACCTACGGCGATTTGCGCAGCCAAGCCAACCTGCCTCAGTATAACTGGGGTGACTGGTCGGCAATTGGTTAAAGAGAAACTCCACTTTCGTGGGAAAAATAGCAAATAAAATAATAATATAGCATATACAAGTGCTATACAAGTCATATTGTAATTGAATTGAATTCAAATTATCTTTCCTTTTCAATCTTCAGCGCTGTCATTTTCTGTAAAATGCAATGCAACATGCAAAGCTGGAGACGTTCTGTACACAGATGGTGTAATGAACACCCCCCAGAAATGTAATTTCTTGCTTATGTGATTGGCTTATGGATTTTCCCAGGAGTCTGTGCTAAGATAAAAGTCAGATTTTGAGCATCCCCAGCAACAAAAATTGCATTTTTGGTGAGATACTCCCAAAGGGAAATCACATCTAAAGGTGTGCAGAGCCTGTCACTTTCCTCATTAGAAACTTGCAAATGCAGCAGCATTCTCATCAAAAGTGCAGTTACTCTTTAAGTCAAACCAGTGCAAAACAAAGTCTGGTTGGCTGTTATGGGTTATTTCACTTTTTTTTTATTTACTGAAAAACAGTAGATTTCTACTGATAACTAACTCAAACTTCAAAGAAACGTTTTAGTGGATTTATAATTTTCATCTAATGCTAAACATATATTTGTTTGTCTATTTGTGGGAGAAACTTTGTGGTAAGAGATAGCGCAGTACAGATTTCAAACAGGAAATTAAGAGCTTATTTGAGTGCAACTAAGTAAAGCAGAACCTCTTCCACTAAATGTATTGTCTAAGTCATTATTAACCTCTAATTACAATTCTGCCTGACAAATACAACAGTAAACATAGCTGATTACTTTTATAAATCCTTAAGGTATGGTAGTAATAAGAAATGATAATGTACAGTGCTCTACATTAAAGTACTGATTGGCCCCCTACCATTTAAAGGGCCCCTCATCAGTATATTTTAATAACTATAAATTAATGGGCCAGTTTTAAATGGTATTTCAGCTTTATGAAATAAACTCGATTATTCTTACATTCTCTTTGGCAGAGAGTCATTGTTTTGCATGCAATAGATAACCTGTATTAGCTATCACAATGGGTTGTGAAAAGGAAAATACACCATTAACAGGAGCCATTATGTTACAGATATGAATGGTATTTCATGTCATTGAACTCTTTACTTACCTCTCCATTTTCTAGAGGGACAATGCGGGAATATTCCGTTGTGCAAATGACATCATCGTCTTTAATAATAGGTTGTTTGGTCTCCTTTCCAAACTGATGCAAGCAGTCATGTTTAGAATCTAAAATAGGGGCAATTTTTTTAATGAAATTAACAGATTGAGCCAGCCATGGTTATTATTTAATTACATTCATCCCACCCCCCCCCCCCCCCAAAAAATAAAAATCAATGTACTTATTTATATGCTGAAAAAACATAACCATAAAAAACAAAATATGTTTATTGCTTTACAATGACATATAATAATTAAACTAAATACTAAACAGTATAAACTACTATTGGGAAAAACAAGAAGGGGTCTTCATATATGTAACTTTAAATTTACATTTCCACGAGTATGAGGGCATTTAAATATACAAATGTTGTGTTCAGGTTACAAAGTTTAGCTCCAGCGCACCCTTCTCTGATCACTAACCATCAAACATTTTAGCACATAATTTAGCACATCATTCCGGCTCCAAATCCTATCCCCTACCATAACCCTTAAAGTGCATGTCCATCTATTTTGGTTACTTTTTAAATAGAACTCTATTGCTATCTTTTATAGCATTTGGATTGTGGTTGCATGTCCTAATTTTTGGCAGTGGTACTGCCTGCCCTAAGGCCCCATTCACACCTGAGCGTTTTGTAGCTTGAAGCCTGAAGCTACAAAATGCTGGAGGGGAAAATATCTATTATTCTCAATGGAGATGGTTCACATCTCCGCTCCATGCCACCTGAAGCCGAACGCCTGAAGCTCAAACAAGTTCTGGACCCTTTTTTGAAGCTCGAATTGGGCAGATTTTGGCATTTTTCTTCTTTTTACATTGGTGATCTTTTGCCCTGCACAAAAACACGGCAAATCGCGGTAGAAAAACGCTAGAAAAACTCTGCAAAAACGCTGATAAAAGCTGCAAAATCGCGGTAAAATCGTGCTATGTTCAGGAGTGAATGGGGCCTAAGTGACAGGGGGTATCATTTAGGCTCAGGCATTTGTACAATCCTGAGTGGGTGCATGCTATCTTTTAGGTGGGTGGTAAAACCGCAACTCATCCACCTGGGTTTTAGGAGTAAGTAATAGGTATCCTAAGTAAAAGATATGCAACACAACATATAATTACATAGTTAGCTTGAAAAAAGACACAAGTCCATCTAGCTCAACCATAACAACACTTTGGGGGTTATTTACAAAAGGCAAATCCACTTTGCACTGCAAGTGCACTTGGAAATAAAGTCACTGTAGATCCAAGGGGGACATGCAAGGAAAATAAAAAACAGCACTTTAGCTTGCACATGATTGGATGATAAAATCAGCAGAGCTCCCAATCATTTCAGATCTACCCCTTAAATTTAGAGTGACTGTACTTCCAAGTGAACTTTCAGTGCAAAGTGGAGTTACCTTTCGTAAATAACCTCCTTTGTTTCTAGATAAGAATGATTCCCTGATCGCAGGGAACTTGGTTTACGGGATCAATAGGAATGAAAAGCTAAAACCCAAAAAAGCTCATTACATTTTATTCACATAAAAATAAAAGTTTAAAAATGACATAACTCAAGAATACTAGATTATATCATCACTTAGATTCATGGTGTAATATTTGATTGTGTGCAGTCTAATGTTGTTGGCTTGTTGAGTTCTTTCTCCATGGATCTCGGACTGCAGGTATACACTGGTGCTCACAGGTAAAATAAAAGCAGAGGGACTGTAATATGGCTAATGTATTAGCTTGCTCAAATTGAGGGTGCATATGTAAAAATAGGATTATGAAAGCTAATTCTTTTCAGATTATACATAATACACTATGTACACTAAATTCCCCTGTTTGTTTTCACTGTTTAAGGTACCTCTGTGTTCATTGTTCCCCCATCACAGTTAGTATATTAGAAATGGCCCTGAAAGGATAAATATATATATTTTTTTTTTTTGCTGGAATTTCACAAACTAGGCCACTTAAGAACATACTGAATGGGAGTAATAAACCATAGTCAGACATTGTGCCAGCAAATCCCTCTTATAGATGACTCAACACCTGTGCCTGGGTTCAGCCAATGACAAAATCAACACTCTTGATTCAGCTTATATAGTATATTTGTTTAGCTGGAGCACTTAAAGGAAATCTGTCACACGTAAAAGATGGAGGTTGCCACTGTGACCTCACTTTCTTAAAATGCTGAATGCAGTTGTGTCATATGAGCCTTCCAGCTCTACTACTTTGACACACTAACCCTGAATAGGTGTGCAAAAAAGGATCCCTTACGTTTCTTTCACTTGCCAAATTCTTATACTTGTTTTGGGTCAGTGGCCCAGAAATATTAAATCCAGTGAATCAGATGACAGCCAACTGGCATTTACAGAAGGAGGTCATCAAAAGCAACTCCTGTTTTTCTCACTCTTGGAATGCCTCTTAAAACTCTGACAACTCTGACTGGTCAAAACACCTTTACTTTTGATTGGTCAGCTAGCTTACCATAAATTGATATAAATTGAACCCCTTCTTATTGGTTCTTATAACAATTTTTTTTTTTTTTTGCTTCTTTGCAAAATAAGCAACCTCCTGTAGATGTGAAACTATGTTAAAATCTTAAGGAATTGCCATCAAGATGACAAATATTTATTATTTCAGAAAAATCCCTGTGGTAGTCCCAGATATAGCCAAAGGATAGTACAGAACAAAATACTTTCATATGGGGCTGCTTGGGACCTACAGTAAATAAAACCTCACTCTTATGAAAAGATGTATCTGGATAATTTGGAGTATGCATTCTACCTAACTACAATAGAATGACAAACACAGCCCCTTCTTGTCCACACTCAGTTGAGTTAGATAACCCTTTGTGCAGTAGCAGCTGCAAGCTTGCTATTGATTTTTACAGCCACTAATGGGCTTTCAAATAAAAGTGATCTGGGCAACTATAGAGCCCCCCTATCACTTTTATGGGGCTGTTAGGGCCCCTTTCTCCCAACCTTTCTCTTCTTTTATTCTTAAGTCCCATACACACTATCAGTTTTTCTGCTGAGTTTTTCCTTCAGATTTACCAAAACCATATAATAGGAGGTCAAACCTTAGGAGTTTCAATTTGTATGCAATCAGGCAGGCCCTTGCACTACATGGTTTTGGTAAACCTGAAGGAAAAACTCAGCAGAAAAACTGATGTGTATGGGGCTTAAAATTTTGTTCTTGTATAACTAAAAACCCAATGGCCATATACCTTACTCAGAGAGATCAATAGACATTTGAATGCTATAAAATAATATACTATAATATTGTATAAATAAAGACTCATCTCATTTAAAGTCTATTTGTAATTCTATGGCTATATTGTACAGTCAACTTTATACATATATTCACTGGCTGATGTTACCCTAAGCTAACTTTGTCCGATTTATTATGCATTATAAACTGCATTGACACTCATTAAAATAATACTGATATTTATAATATTAATGTATATACTATACAATGAAAAATAAATAGTACTTACTAGCAAAGTATTGCCAAGGCATGTAAGTGTTTCCAAAGTCAGTGGATCTCTCTAGAACCCAAAGATCAGGACGCGGGGAATTGGCAAACTTGATGAGAACATAAGCCACATGGAAGACCTGAAAGTATAAATACAAAGATAACGTTTTACTGTTCTTGGTCAAGACCAATGTTAATGTTAGTGTTTGTTAAAACCTAAATGTACACAGATTTAAAGTGGTGGATTAACTTTACTTTGTGCCCCAAACTGTTCACTTCATGAGCCCCTTCCATTATAATGACCTCAAGCATAAAGGTCCTAAGGGTCATAACTTTTAAACTTTAAAAATGATTACAGCTCTGTAATGAGTAAAACATCATCAAATGTATTTTTTAAATACAAGCAATGTATGTAGGTATCTAAATCTAACCTGGTATCAGTTTTTCAAGGTCCCTGTACAGCAAGGCTGGAGTGTGAGAGGAAGAAGGAGTAAAATGAGCCAATCAGTTCATGTTCTGACAAGAAGTATGCTGATAGGAACAAGAAGCAGAGTGATAAAGACATGAGCTGCTTATTTATTCACTGTCCAGTCACAGGCTGAGTTGGATCCAGGGTGACCAGGGTTAAATGGTGCTGACCTTAAAACTGAGGACATTTAGCAGCAGAAAGAAGTACCGTGGGGAAATCTGTGGATTGCAGCAGAGTAAAAGCTGGTTTTGAAATTTTATTTTGTATTTTATGTTTGGCTGGAGATGTGGAGGGGTGAAGAAAAAAATACTCCAACAGTGAAAAGCAGCTCAAGCCATGAACTGGATAAGCACCATGCTTGATATCTTTTGCTACAATTTGGGTTGGTTTAGCCTGTTACGTAGCAGAATACAGGAGTCCACAAAATATTTGACTGCAAGATGTTGCGTTGTGACTTTTAAAAGGTTTGGAACCACTGAGCTAAACAGTAAGCATGTAGCAGTACAATACACCTGGTAGTAGGCTCCTGATTCATTTACAAGGCTGTAACACCCAGCCAAGAGGAATGCGTTTGGAATAGCATGGCACTGAGCCAGCTGTACAATTTAGCTCTGCTGATTCATGTTCTTACTTGAGTTTGCTGTTATAAGTAGTCATGCAACAATCACACTACTGCCAAACATCAAACAGACTCCTATTGCCAAGGCATAAAACATTTATAAATGATTAGAAGTGCCCTCAAGTAGGACGAGCCACACTGTAGGCACACTGGCATAATAGTCATCTCTGTTTTGAAATTAAACATTTAGAGAAAGTCTACAAGCTAAAGCCAGAAAAATATCAAATAAGAAAAACCACCATGTATGTCTCCTATTTTGGTGAAACACATCTTGGCAAATCCATGCACATTTGCAATGCCACATTTGCAGCAAACTTAATATCTCTGGTTGGCAAATGCACTGATGGTATATGTCACATCAAGCAAAAGTTAGGGAATAGTCAATAGACTAATGTGAATTTACAGTATGAAAAGTGCTGCGTAAACGGTCAATGTAAAAATCTGTAATAAATAAATACAATAAGCTCATTTAATTGTTTCAATGTTCATATTATTCTGTCCAAGTACTCAATCCAAACTCAATTTCAGCACCCTGGACAGCGCGTCTGCGTTAGCGCTATAAGTACAATGAATGTTAATGGCGAATGTCCTGTGAAGGTGACATTCAATGGATTGAAAACTGGGTGAAAAGTATAGTTAACAACATTTTTTTTTTTTTAAATCAAATTTTATTGCATTTCAAATGAAGAGAAATAAGGGGTACGGAATGTAAAAAAGGTAGGGCCCAGGAGCATGGAAAGCAGAATGGTTTGGCAGGTAGTGAGTACAGTTGCTTCAATGGTCTTGCCATAGATCACAAGGATTGTGACCCCAAATTTCATAGTAAGAGAAGGAAAAAAGACCATCACATATGGGACATGGTCCCTGAGTGGGTGTGACATCTCTAAGCCCTTGTACACACGGTCGGACATTCCGACAACAAAATCCATTGGATTTAGTCCGACGGATTTTGTCCGAAACTTGTGATGCATACACACGGTCGGACAAAGTTGTCGGAAAATCCGATCGTACGTAACATGATGACGTGTTTTCGTTAAGACGGGACTATGGTCAGGCTAGTAGCCAATAGCTTTGGTCTAGGAATTTGATCTGAGCATGCGTGGCACTTTGTCCGATCGGAATTCTCTACACACAATCGGACAAAGTCCGATCGGATCATGTTGTCAGAAAGTTTTATAGCCCAGCTCTAAAACTTTGTCTGTCGGATATTCCGACGGAAACAGTCCGATGGAGCCCAAACACAGTCAAATTATCCGACAACACGGTCCAATCGGACATTATCCGTCGGAATGTTCGACCGTGTGTACAAGGGCTAAGACTGAACTGGAAGCAAGGGATATATTTGGCGGAGTGTACTAGGGCAACTGTACTAGCAGGTACTACAGATTTTGAAGATAGGATCCAGGGTTTTGCTCACCAAAGACAGTTGATGTGTTTGAATAAATGCTTTGTCCCAGTCCTCATGAGATAGAGCAATGTCAAGTTCTGTGTATTTTGGAAGAGAGGGATGGGTGTAATGCCCTGTACACACAGCCGGACATTCCGACCACAAAATCCATCTGATTTTTTCTGACTGATTTTGTCCGAAACTTGTGTTGCATACACACGGTCGCACAAAGTTGTCGGAAAATCCGATCGTTCTGGACGAGGTGACGTACAATGTGTACGACGGGACTACGTAGAGGCCAGTAGCCAATAGCTTTCGTCCCCAAGTTTTTTCTGAGCATGCGTGGCACTTTGTGTGTCGGAATTCTATACACACGATCGGAAAAAGTCTGATCGGATTTTGTTGTCGGAAAATTTTAGGTCCTGCTCTCAAATTTTTTCCATCTGAAATTCCAACGGAAAAAGCCCACTAGAGCTCACACACAATTGGATTTACCGATAACATAATCAGCTCAGACTTTTCCCGTCGGAATTTCCGACCGTGTGTACAAGGTAAAAGAAAAAAGGATAGCATAGATCAGTGAACATGCATCAGAAAGGACTTTTGGAGAAGTAGACTCTGGAACAGAGTCACTGGGGTGGTCAGTTCCTGTTTGTCTTCAAAAGTGGACAATATCTTGAAAGGCATATTTTGGAAGTAGTCAGTGAATGTTACTTGCTCCTTTGTTTATACTGGGGGATCTGAGTGGTAAATGTTCTTTATGAAGAGGTTGAACACCATCCTGGAGAACATACAGTGCTTTATAAACATGCCTAACACACTCTGTACTTCTTCAAGTGCGATTATAAGCAATGCTAACCCAACAGATATTGTTATGTGATGTCAGTTGTTGAGTAAATATCTTTTATAACCAATAAAAATCTATTGAAATGAAAGTGCAATTATAGATATATGCCAACACTGATTTCTACCAGACATTAATGGCTAAAACCAATGTGTCCCACAGGTGGCCAGCTTATTGATGCTAAATGAGGCTACACAGGCATCAGCCATCAATGACATTTGAGACATAA